>NC_056667.1:88720344-89028275 GCF_018350195.1 Panthera tigris | reverse complement strand
ATTGCATTTTTTAGTCAGTTTTCAACATTCATCTAGATTTATCCAATTAAAACATAATCTTACCCAGTCACTCTTCTGCTCAAAATCCACTAACAGCAAGGAACTGCCTGGTTCTCCCAACCTCTTAATTCTTGGAATTCATCCTCCACTAACCTTTTCTTTTAATCATTCAGCTCCAGCCATATAGGAGTCACCTTTAACCCTTAGAAACTTTGAACTTGTGTTTTTCCATGGCTGGAATCTCTCCCGGTGATTTTCTCAAATATCTGTCCCTTGTCCCTTTCAGGTCTAAACTGATGTATCACCTTCTGCCCCGTGGCTTTTCCTGACTGTATGCATTTCCCAGAGCTGCCATGCAGCATTCCACAAACTGGGTGGCTTGGAGAACAGAAATGTATTCTTACACAGTTCTGGAGGTTAGAAACCTGAAATCAAAGAATTAGTCAAAGGTTAGTTCTTTCGGAGGGCACTAAGAGAGAATCTCTCCTGTGTCTCTCTGTAAACTTACGTTGAGCACTGATCTTTGGCATCCCTTGCCTTATGGGTGCCACACTTCATTTGCTGCCTCCATCTTCCTGTGGTAGTTTCTACTTCTGTATCTTATGGCCACATTCTCTCTGTGTGTCCTTTCTCTCATTAGGACATCAGTCATATGGGATTGAGAGTCCACTCTATTCCTGCATAACCTATTTAGCTAATTACAGCTGCAACAATCCTATTTCCAAATAAGGTCACATTCTGAGATGCCGAGGATTACATTTTAACATATCTTTTTCTTGACGGACATAAATCAACCCATAACACTGTCCATTCCATCTAGAATTGCACCTGGCATTCTCTGTTGCTTTTCCTAATTTATTTTTCTCTGTGATATATATCACTGTCTTACACTCTATATATTTTAGTAATTTTTTATGTTATTGTCTGTTTCTTCCCACTAGCTTTTAAGCTGTATGAGTGAAGAAGTTTTGATTTATGTTGCATTATGTTGTACTCTCAGTGCAAAAAAAAGTGGAAAGTAGTTATTCTAGATTCATGATAAATATTTGTTAAATGGATTGATGAATGAAATTTAAAAGGATTAATGAAGGAACGAATCCCTAGCCTATGTCATTCTTTATTCTAAGCACTGGAAATATAATGAAAAAAAACAAGTCATATGCAGTTTTGTCTCTTTCCAACACTGGAATATATTAAAAATAAGTACATCAATCCTTACCTTCTTAAGCACAGGTTGACACCAGCAATGTTTTTTCACCAACAACGTGAACAATATTCACATAAAATTCAAAATATTCTCAGCAAGATGTGCTATTTATTATTCACAGTTAAGAGGACACCACCCAGCATAAAACCTATGTTTATACGTACTTATTAAAGTACAATCTATATTCATTTTTCTGATATGTGTATGATAACATGGATGGATCAACCCTAATGGAAAATCACTTGACACTAATGCTTCCTCCACAAACCCCCAAATCCCATACCAGTAATGGAAGCACTAAAACTGAGAGTGTCATGTAATATAATTTTATGTTGACATCATTGTCCATTTTCTTTTGTAAGTTCGCTCTTTCATAGGCATTCATGATGTTAATGCATCTTTTATTGCTGTATACATTGTAGTCCTGGTGCTTTCTTAGTAAGACGCAGACTTAAAACTATATATCGCATGTGTTTACTCAGAAGCAAAAAACTAGTTTGAGTTAATGGTGAATTTTATCATTTATCAAAGTCATCTGAAAACTATTCAGAAAGGCTCCATTTTTATTCTCTATCACTTTTATGGCTGGAGGCAGTAAGTAATATTAAATGTGGACAGTATGTTGTTTTTTTTTATTAAACCATTGTGAAGTATAAAGATAGAAGATTAGAAAAGAAAAAGGAGCCACAAGATAATCTGAAATTCGTTAGACATACTGGATCTGTACTTTCCCACTTTTAAAGTGATAACAATTATGACAGATTTAGGTGAAGACTTTCCCTTGGAATATTTTAAATTTGTTCTTAATCATCTTACTAAGCACAAATATGTACAGTAGAATGTGTTCCTTAGTATAAATAAGTCAAGGGAAATGTAGCATAATGAAAGTCATGCTTTAGAGGGACATTTGATCTGAATTCTTCTTCCTCTTTTTCACTCCTATCACTAGGTCATGTCACTTAAACTTTCTAGAATTTGGTTCCCTGATCAATTAAAATGGCAGATGTAACATTAGTTTAATCCTTATAATATGCCCTTGAGGTTCTGTTCTAGAGATTTTACAGACATTTTGTCATTTCATTTGCATAACACACTGGCATGGTATATAGTATTACCCCTTTTTATAGACAAATAAATCAAGGAAGTTTCTAAAAAGTAAAGCTAGTGGTAGGTTTGGGGTATAAATATATATGAATATATATATGTTCATTCATATATATATATATGTTTTATTTTTAGCAGAGTTATTCATGAATATAGTTTAAGTTCTTTTTTAATGTTTTGTTTATTTTTGAGAGAGAGAATGACAGGGGTGGGGTGGACAGAGAGAGAGGGAGACAGAGGATCTGAAGGGGGCTCTGCACTGACAGCAGAGAGCCCAATGCAGGGCTCTAACCCACAAACCGAACCTTGAGATCATGACCTGAGCAGAAATCAACCCAACCTGAGCAGTTGGGTGCTCAACCAACTGAGTAACTCAGGTGCTTCTCATGAATATAGTTTAAAAAGCCAGTGTTCTAAAAAATCTTTTAAACAAGATGACTAGACACTGCTCCATTCCTTACCATCCCCATTTCCTGCTTCTCAGAAGCTGTCATTTTTTCTTTCCTTTACTGTTTCTTTTGGCATTTATCTCCATGTCTCTTAATTATGTTCTTAGATCTTAATTTGCTAACTTTTCAGGGTTATATGCCATCTAATATTTTGTTCGTATGGAAAGCAGTAGCTTATCTTTATACTCTACCAGGCCCCCTTCACCTCTACCTGCAGCACACATGCTCACTTCTTTCACAATCTACACAATGTTTTGAGTTTCATAATTAACGTATTTATATACTTAGGACTATGTAGCATTATTCCCGGTTGATTTCCATAATGCTAAATAAATATATGCATTGCTTTATATAGTTTTTGTTTGCCCAGCAGTTAGTCATTGTCTCATTGGTTTTATGTAATTTTCTATACACCCATCTTTTGTTTATTCATAAGCTATCTTTCAGAATTTGAAATTTCATAAAGACCAAGGATCAACTTTTGAAGGGAGGTAGGCATGTGCCTTGGAACCTTCCATTCTATTCCTCAAAAATGGACTTGTTGCTTTCTGGGCCAGTTACACAACAGCACTTCTGTATCGTAGTATGTTTTTATTTTTCTTGTTTCCCTAACTTTTTCTTTCTTGGTTTATTCCTTTTTCTGCAGAATAAGTTTTAGTAGCTTTTTTCGCAAAGGACTATAGGAGCTTTGCCCTCTTCAATGTGATATAGTCTACAATCACATCTGATTCTTATTCTGCATACTAAATTTTTAGTTTTAAAATTTTGGAAACTATTTTGTATACTATTATCTTAGAATGAATTATATTTGAAATAATTACCTTGCAGATTTTTGAACATTTGTTCCCTTGCTTCTGGGTTCTAGTGTTATTTCTAAATCAGATGCACTCTTGTTCCCAACCGATTTTATACAACCTTTAATTCTCTTGACTGTCTGTCTGTCTCCCTCTTTCTCTCCCTCCTTTTCTCTCTCTCCCTCTAAGATTTTTCTATCACAAAGTTTCTAAAATTCAATGCTATGCTTTTTCATAAATCATTTTAATTTGGAAACTCATGCTCTTCAGTTAACTTTTATATTTATTTTTGTTTTAAGTTCTAAAATCTCCCATTTCTTTCCTGACTCTTTCTAGTGCTCATTATTTGGACATTTATACTTCAATCTGTTATTGGGTCTATTTTTTACTTTTTGGAAAGTACTCACAACTTTAAGTTTCTAATAACTTTGGAAATTAAAATTTGTTCCAAATTTCTACTTACTTTTCCTTGAATACTATCAGAGCTTTCAAGACAAAGTGGAAAGATGAGTATAATTTATGGATCATTTCTTTTAAAACAAGCCATTTGCCCTATACTTCTGCTGCACTCTTCCCCTGAGTAGTTCAGTGGATGTGAAAGTGAGCTCTTCTACCATCTAGATGAAGACAAAACCCTTGAAGGGAGGGAGAACAAAGGAAAAGACCCTAGACTTTGATGACTAAGTAGAACAGCTCTGAGGTGCCTGGGTGGCTCAGTCAGTTAAGTGTCCGACTTCGGCTCAAGTCATGATCTCAGACTTTGGCTCAGGTCATGATCTCACAATTCGTGACTTCAAGCCCTGCATCAGGCTCTGTGCTGACAGCTCAGAGCCTGGAGCTGCTTCGGATTCTGTATCTCCCTCTCTCCCTGCCTCTCCCCCACCCCACTCTCCCTCTCTCTCAAAAATAAATAAACACTAAAAAAATGTTTTAGATAAGTAGAACAGCTCTGTTTGCCCAAAGCTGTTCAACTCAATTGTTTTGTAAAAGAGAAATAAATACCCAGTTACTGCACTTTTTGGCACTTTTTGTATTAGCAGTTTAGTCAATATGTTGATTAATAGAGTATAAAATACTAAAAACCATTTGAAAAACCACGTTGCTTTTTCTCCTAAAAGTGAACCTTTATATAACCTACTAGAAAATGACCACAAACATGTACACATGGTAGTATTTGTAACAGTTTATTCATTTGTAAAACTGAAATCAACCCAAATACCCATTGGCAAAAAGAGTCATATAGTTACATAATGAATCACATAAACATTCCTCAACAGTTGACCAGACTTCATTTGTACTACTTCTAAAAGGAAGGAAAAACTTAATATAATATTAGAATATACACAGAGATGATAAGACACAAAAAAGTTGGATAATGTTTATCACAAAAGCCAGACTAGACTAGTGATTCGCCCTAGGGAAAAAGTGTACAGAGGAGGAAGAAACATGAAGTGGCGTTCTAAGGAACTATGTCCTAGTACTTAGTCATGTTAAGGTAAAATTAGGATTTTCTTTTTAACTATTTTTTAAAACAAACATTTTTACACTCTTTCTTATGTTATATATTTTACTATAAAAAGAAAAAAATTGTTTGACTATCATCGTTTATAAGATGTGTTTTATTTACATATATATCATACCTGTCTATTTTATCTGTGTATAATAGTTGGTATAATATGCGTTTGAATATAATATATATATATATTGTATGCAGCACAAATTTTACTGTGCCAGTTAGAAAGGATAAAGGATGCCATGAAGGAGCAAATGTTAATTGGAAAAGTTCTTAAAAGGCAGTTGCATTACTTAAAAAATCCAATACTCTAAAGCTTCAATGAAGTTTGTATAAAATTAGTTTGAATCTGGCAAAGAGGGCTCCTCCTGTGAATCACAGTGGTCCCTCATGTAACACAGGTAGGGAAGTACCTGAGGGAATAAAAAAGGCACTGTGATTAGAGATCTCTTTTAACCTAGGGAAAGTACAATTATGAAAAACCCTGTCGAAAAGCTTTCCAAAACCCTGTGAAAGCCATAATACTCTCTGGAAGCTTGGAGAGGCATTTTGCTTGCCTTTACTTAAAGTGCATGACAGTCAGAGTCTGATTCTGGGAGAGACTTGATTTTTGTTTGGCTCAGCAGGCAATTCAATTAAAACACAATGTTTGGTTGAAAGGGTCTGTTTTTATGCAGCTGCGGCTTTCTTCCATTTACGGATATTTAACTGTAGTATTTACTTTTTTCTCTGTCTATATACACAACATATATCTTTTTTTATGAGCTATATTCCATCCTGTTTTGTAAGATTTCTTTTTCTTAAAATGGCAACTTCAATTTACCAGACCACATTGAATAAGTTGTTCTTTTGCTTACAAAATCATCTCATTGTAATGGTCAGATTATGTAATGATCTATGATTATGTCTCACAATATTCCTATATGTGAGTTAACTAAAATAGTTTAAGAGAGAACAGATTGGAGAGAAGGAAATTAATATTTATCTTAAATTACTAATATTTCATCAGAAATAATCCTTTAATTCTCATCCAGTCTAGAGAGGAGTGATTATTGAGGATGCTTACCTCTTTGTAACACTCCATGCTATAATCATTTTAAGTTTGAGAGGCCCTAACCATACTGATTCTTTTTTAGAAGCAAAATATATAAATTAATTCTCCTGGATAACATCTGGAGTCTAAATAGGACAAGAGTCATTAAAAAGCAAATCTTGATAAAGTTAAAAATTGATATTAGACACACATGAGTAAATTTAAATTAATTACTTCTGGATCATGTAAATGTATTGAGTAAAACACATGAAAACCTGAGTAAGCCAGTTATGAAATATATTCTATGGTTTTCTCAAGAGGCAAATTAACAAAGATTTTCTTTGTTACAGATTTCCATGTAATATTGTAAAGTACAGAGACCTAATGACATCATCTCTCTACCAATTCATTCTCTGTTTTCCCTGTATGCCTTAGGAAATGAATGAAGGGATTGCAAATAAAGTGGCAGTAACCTCCAACATCACTAAAAATTAGGGAAGGTTAGTATGTAATACGGATAGGATGAGCTTGATGGAGGAAATGAATGAGTACTAGATTCGTAATTATCCCCTATGAGAGGCAGTAATGTTACCAGACAATAAAGGAGAAAATGCCACAAGAAACCATGTAATAATCACAATATAGAAAACAAGAGCCAGTGATGAGGACATATGGGACACCTTGAGAAAAAAAGGAAAAAACAAACAAACAAAAAAAACCAAAAAACTCAGTTGCATGTCATTTCATCCAGTAGGACTCAACCACAATTGAAATGTCAGAAGTGAGAAGTCTTGGGGATTCATCAAGGAGTCCACCACAGATCTGACTCCATCTCACCCCCATTTTAAGGCTCCTGAATCATTGATATAGCAATGTAAATTTACAGCAATTGGCAGAGAAGGATTTCAAGAATTACCAAATTAAAGAACAGTGAGAACAGGGGCACCTAAGTGACTCAGTCAGTAACTGACTCTTTGATGTCAGCTCAGGTCATGATCTCACGGTTGGTGGGTTCAAGCCCCGCATTGGGCTCCTCTCTCTCTCTCTGCCCCTTCCCTACTTGAACTGTCTGTGTCTCTCTCAAAATAAATAAATTAAAACAAACAAACAAACAGTGAGAACAAAGGAAAATCCACTCATCTCAATGATCAGCTAACCTCAGGCCATTATTGACTTTTTTCTGATTCAAGAATGAGTAGGGGTGTCTGGGTGGCTCAGTTGGTTAAGCGTCAGACTTGGGCTCAGATCATGATCTCACAGTTCATGGATTCAGAGCCTGCTTCCGATTCTGTCTCCCTCTCTCTCTGTCCCTCCCCCGCTCACACTCTCTCTCAAAAATAAATAAACATTAAAAAAGTAAACAAACACCAAAATTACAAGCTGAGACTGATGGAAACAAACCACAGCAAATAAAAAGTAAGAATTTCCTTTACAGTAATGTCTACTTGGAAACCCAGAGTAAAGGATGGCAAAATATTTTCCCTAGAAATATTGGTACTGCTGTGATCACATAGAGCCTTCAAACATAGGTAATGCCCCATTTCTAGACCCATTTGAAGGGAAAATCTTTCATGTAAATCTATTAACTTTAGTTATACCAGTCCACTTATCTCACTTCATCTACTCATGAAGACAAAAATTGAGAGGAGGAGGGGTGCCTGGGTGGCTCCGTCAGTTGAATGTCCGACTTTGGCTCAGGTCATGATCTCACAGTCTGTGAGTTCAGCCCCACATCGGGCCCTGGAGCCTGCTTCTGATAGCTCTGCACCTGGAGCCTGCTTCTGATTCTGTGTCTTCCTCTATTTCTGCCCCTCCCCCTCTCATGCTCTGTCTTTCTCACTCTCAAAAAAAAATGAATAAATGTTAAAAAAAAAATTTAGAAATTGAGAGGAGGAGAGTTTCTATGTCTTGATTTGTTCAGAGACATTTTCCTAACCAACCATGACTTATAAATAGAACCATAACGTTATCAATTTCAGGAAAAATGAAATTAAGTATACACTGATGGTTAAAAACTTCACAAGACAGAACTCTGTGTATGTTTTTAGCTTAAAATTTATCTAACAGAAACCTAAAGCAAACATTAAACTTAATATTGAAACACAAGAATTCAGAGTGTCCAAGGGTATCCCTGTGGATCAACATCACTGTGGGGGAGGAAAGTGAATAAACTAAAGAGGGTATGTTTGAGACCCATATGTAATACCTAAACTCACATGATAGCACAAAATAAGGTTTAAGATCTCACCTTTCTCCTCAGATATGAATGACTAACTAGGCAATGATGTAATATGAACCAAACATAATAGCTCCACAGACACAGACAGGAATATCTGAAGAGCACAAGCACTGTGAAGAAAGAGAACAAAGCAAACAACTGCATTTATACAGAAAGTAGAACAACATTTTAAAAAAACGTAAAAAATATGCCAACAAAGGTTAGAGATGAAGTTACAAACTAGCAGCAGGAAAAAGTCAATTTAAATTATTGTGTGCAAATTTTAATTGCTGAAATAAAGATCTCGATAAATGTGTTGGATAGAAAAATGGATTTGGTCAACAGGTAGAATTAATGAACTAGATGATGAGGTAAGGGATCTATTCCAAAATAATTGAGTTAGAAATGTCAGCATAAATTTTATGAGTAACAAATAAGAGAAAAAAATAAAGGAGGATGATGTTTAATGATACAATAACTAGAATTTCCAAGAATTAAACATAGAAATAACGAGCAGGTTATATAAGGGCAGATCCACTATACACATGCATGCACACACACAATCAGAAATAATGTTTTTAAATTTAAGAACTGCAAACAAAACATGACAATTCCAGAACCACCAAAAGGGAAAAAAAATTCACCAACAAGAGATACAAATCACTTCAAACTTCTCACTAAATGATATTTCAAAGTACTTAAAGATATTAATAATTCCTTTTTAAATCACTTGAGCATCACATTTTACACACAAGTAAACTATCATTTGAATATCTTGAAAAAGTTCTCAGAAATATAAGTTCTCAGAAAGTTTATTACCCAATGGTATTTTTTGAATGCACTCACAAAGTACATGAGCAAAAATAGAAATAATTCCAAATAGAGGAACAATACTATGGAAAGTGAAGGTAAGTAAATAACTCAGTAAACTTCATTGTCTAAATAAGTAGTGCCAAAAAAATGATATTAAGAAAATGGTTATCAAGGGTCATTAGTGGATCATAAGTAATTTACCTTGTTTGGGATGAAGATATGGTAGTTAGTTATAAGTATTGGAAATCTAAACTAACATGCAGGTGTATACAATGGAGAGTAATACACTAATGAAAACCAACAGAAGAATAAAAATAAATGTGTGAATAACAGAGAAAATGCAGGTGAACAAAAGAAAATTAAGAAATGGGAAAACATAATATAAAAAATATATATAAAAAATGTAGGCGCGTCTGGGTAGCTCAGTCGGTTAGGCGACCGACTTTGGCTCGGGTCATGATCTCACGGTGCATGAGTTTGAGCCCCGCATCAGGCTCTGTGCTGACAGCTCAGAGCCTGGAGCCTGCTTCTGATTCTGTGTCTCCCTCTCTCTGCATCTCCCCTGCTCATGCTCTCTTTCTGTCTCTCAAACAATAAATAAATGTTAAAAAAAATTTTTTTTAATGTAAAACAGGGGTGCCTGGGTGGCTCAGTTGGTTAAGCATACAATTTTGGCTCAGGTCATGATCTCATGGCTTGTGAGTTCAAGCCCCATGTAGGGCTCAGCACTGGCAGTGCCTAGTCTACTTGGAACTGTCTGCCTCTGACCCTTCCCCCACTTTCTCTCAAAGTAAATAAACTTTAAAAATATATATAAAACAAAACTAAGTTAACAAAGAATACTTCCCAAATAATAATTACAATGTACATAAATTAATTAAACTTGCTATGGAAAGATGAATTCCAAATTATATTAAAAACAAATAAATAGGGGCACCTGGGTGGCTTAGTAGGTTAAGCGTCGGACTCTTGGTTTCTGTTCGGGTCATGATCTCATAGTTCGTGGTTTCAAGCACTGCGTTGGGCTGACAGCATGGAGCCTCCTTGGGATTCTCTCTCTCTCCCTTTCTTTGCCCCTCTGCTGCTCACACTCGCTCTTTCTCTCTTTATTTCAAAATAAATAAATAAAAAAATAAATTCGCAAAGATCCAACAACCAATTATCTTTGTTTCTGCAAAGATACAGAAAAAATAATTACTTAAGTTGAATGGAATCATTCACACACACACACACACATACACACACACACGGAACCTGAAATAGCTTGTAGAAAATGTTAACATCAGACTAAATGTAATTTAAATAAAGCTTTAAAGCTAAAAACAGAATAAGTAATGAAGAGGTGTGCTATCTACTGATAAAAGACCTACTTTGTCAAGAAGAGATAATAATCACATTAGAATGAATTACCAAAATGTCTCTTAATAGGCAGTTACTAAAATGACTCTCCGCTAGCCCCTTTAAATATTTTTCTCTCCTGCCAAATACTGTAGTCATCTTATATCTATGGCCTTTTAATGAGCCCACTAAGTGGCGTCTGTGTGACTCAGTAGGTTAAGCATCTGACTTCTGCTCAGGTCATGATCTTGGGGTTCACAAGTTCAAGCCCCGCGTCAGGCTCTGTGCTGACAGCTCAGAGCCTGGAACCTGCTTCAGATTCTGTGTCTCCTTCTCTCTCTGCCCCTCTCCCACTCACACTCTGTCTCTCTTTCAAAAATAAATAAACATTAGAAAAAAATTTTAAAAAGAAACGCCAGCTTGTTTACAAACAAAGTATCTTCAATGAACATAATGTATGACAGATTCAATCCATGAGTCTCAGAGATGAGAGAACATTCAGAAAGCCATTCTGGGGGCATTCTGAAAGTCAATTAGCAGGTTAAAGAACGTGCACAAAGTTAGTGCCAGAATCATGAAAAGAATCAGCAATGTGCCTTTTTTTGGAAGTGATGTGATACAAGGTTTCAGAAAAGCTACAGAGAAGATAGGGGTTATGTCTTTTAAAATCTAGTGTGAAACAACAGTTTGGGAAGTGGCTCTGAAAGAAAAGTCATATGAATAAGCCAGAGGCACATTGGGTAATAATATATATTCTCAAGCATTCACACATGTGCTATCCCTGGGGTGGGGTGGGGGGGGAAGCTACTTATTTTGAATTTCAGCCAATATAGAGACTTTTTGGTAAAACAGTTGGTGGTTAATCCATTTTAATATAAAAATAATCATGGCTAAATATAAGAATATAAATATTAATATTTAAAATATAAAATAACTTAAGTAACAAAACCTAGAGAAATCTGCCGGGAGAGTGGAGATAGAGAAATGTATGCAGGTGCTCCAGTTGTTATCTTTATTAGTGGACAATAGAGTTTGTAATGACTTCAACCATACAAGCTAGAAGATTTTAAAGGAGTAATTTTAGAATAAACATTTATAGTAAAGAGTCATTTATTGGAAGGCTAGCGACTCTCTCACTTTTACTTCAGATTGATTCTCTTCAGCAAAATCCAGCTAAAGGAAAACTTGGCATACTTGATCGAAATAAGCTCTAGTGTGATCCATGTTTAATTATTTATATGTCTATACATACACAAAGCAATTTAACAAATATTTATTGAATACTGTTAAGACCCCCTGTCTTTCATTGGTGCTGAGGACGTAGCAGTGAATAAAATGAACAAAAGTCATCGCTTTTAGAATAAAATGAACAAACATGGCAAGAGGTAAAATATTCACCAAACAAGTTGTGTATTTAATAGTATATTTGAAGGTGATGGCAAAAAAGCAGGGAGGAGGATGGCTCGGGCCAGGGAGAACAAGAAGGTTAAGTCCAATAATGAAGGTAGGCCAGACTGAGCAGTGGTTGCCTGTGCCAGGAGGAGAATCATGGGAAGGCAGCAGCAGTGAAGAGATCTCCTGGTCCAAAAAAGTGGGCACTGGAAGAGGCCATCAGAACTGGAACGGGACCAAAAGACAGAGAGGGGTATGAAATGCTGCCAGTACAGAGTAGAGGGTTGCAGAATATAGACAGTTTAGGGACTTGTAGGCCATTTAGAGCATATTAATTTTCGATTCTGAGTAAAAAGGAGAGCTACTAGAGAATTTTGAACAGAAGACTGACATTGACCTGTATATCTGTCAATCCATCTATCTACTCCTATATTTATATATGCATGCATCTATGTTAATTGAACTTGCCTGAGTCACATAACCACACTGTCCTAATCTTTTGTCTGGGATTATTATTTCATTTGGATTCATATGCTTATACCTGTGGTAAGGGCAGAATTTTATTCTAATCACTAATAGCAGATCCATGAAGTAAGTGTGAAGGAGGTAAAAATTGCTATTACTAGAAAAAAAATTCAGGGGCGACAAAGTTGACTGAACAATCATGAACAGCAGCTATCTATAGAGATATCTGAAACAAGGGTGGGAAGCAGGTAAGGGGGCTAAAGATTAGATCCCCTTGAGTCCACAGTGGCTCTCTAGCATGGACCCCTGACCAGCAGCACCGCCAATCACCTATAAACTTGGAAAAATAAATTCTCCAGTTTCATCTCAGATCCACAAAAGCACTTAGTCTGCGTGTGGGACCTAGGACTCTGTGTTTTAACAAACCCCCCTGATGATTTTAATATGCATTGAAGTTTCAGGATTGGTGGCCTGCATAAATAGAGTACTTGATGCTTATTTGTAGCCTCAGCTTACCAAGACTGGCACTTTGTGATAAAAGTGCCAGCAATTAATAAACTAGGATTTCAATAGTGTCTCTAGTCTTGGATGGTAGAGCGAAGTTTTATAGAGAAAGGAGGTAGCTTGCTAAATATTTTGGACTCAGATTTCATGCCTTCTCCCCTAAGGATACCCTTAAAACCAAAATCCAAAGTGCATGTACACATACACTGGGCACTGTGCTACATGATGGGATGTCTAGGACTAATAAAACTTAAATATAAAATATTAAATGTATAACTGGAAAATGGTGATAAAGGAAACCACAGAGAGTCCAAAGTATAGTTAGAACACAAACAAATAAAAACAAATACTTAAACATAGCAGTTATTAAGGTGTAATAGGAACGGGATGCCCAGTGCCCCAACAAAGCTTAAAAATAAGTCAGTAACTGACTATACCTATTTCTGACTGACGCCCTATGTGGAAGAGATAAGATCCAAGCTGAGCCACTTCAACTTCGCAGGTTGTCTCCATGAGCATGCTGGGAGCTTGTCTCCTCTTCACATAACATGCCAAGGGCTGGCAATCACCACTGCCTAATTATGGAACTCCACTGAGCAGAGAGAGAAAACTGTTAGTCACAAACAGGCTATGCAAATCACAGCCGCCCGTATATGCTAGGTAAAATATCAGAGGCAGATAAATGTTATTTGAATGATGGAATATTTATCTTATTTTCTTTATGGTTTTCATATAACCTGATTTGTGCAGTATGAAAAAAATATATTTTGTAATTTTAAGGAATAAATCTTATTGAAGTATAACATGTATCTTGAGAAGTGTACAGATCCATCTGTAGCTGAATACATCTCCACAAAGTGAACATTCTGTGTAACGATGATATAGAATGAGACATAAAATAGTACTGTTTTAAAAGCTCCACTTGTGTTCTATCCCAGTAATTGGCCTCACAAGGGTAACTACTATGTTGACTTTTACCATTATGTTAGTGCTACCTTTTTTTAAACTTTTTAAAATAAATTTATATGATACCTGCTCTCTTTTGTCTAGTTTATTTTGCTCAACATATTATTGTGCATAGATGTAGTTTCTCTTAATGTTTATTCGTTTTTGAGAGAGAGAGAGAGTGAGCAGGAGAGGGGCAGAGAGAGAGGGGGAGAGAGCATCTGAAGCAGGCTCTGTGATGAGCCTGATGTGGGGCTCAAACTCACGAACCATGAGATCATGACCTCAGCCAAAGTTGGACGCTCAACTGACTGAGCCACCCAGGCGCCCCTAGATGTAGTTTTTTGTTTAAGTCAAGTTTTTGTTTTATAGTTCTAATTGATCACCCTATTGATATTCACTATATTAATAAGTCACAATTATCCATTCTGATACAATGCACATTTGCACAGTGAGTGCTTTCCTATTACTAATGATGCCATTATGAATATGCGCATGGATATCTTTTGGCACATTTATGCTTGCATTCCTGTTAGCTGTATACAGGGGAGTGGACCTTCAGTGTCATAGAGTATACATAATTCAGCTTTAATGGACACAGTCAAAGCATTTTGGAAAGTGACTGTACCCATTTTTACTCCTACCATGAAACTGAGAATTTCACTGTCCTATGTCTTTTTCTTAAGTTTTATTTTTTTTAAATAATTTCTACACCTAACATGGGGCTTGAATTCACAATCTTGAGATCAAGAATCACATGCTCTTCCAACTGAGCCAGCCAGGCACCCCACTGCATCTTAATCAAGATGTAACTTGAATTTTCCTGACTACAAAGATGTTGAAATGGCTTTTATAATTTACTTGTAAGTTTGACCCTCTTATACCTGTGCATGGTCCCACCTTACCTAACTCGAGCCCATCATTCCATTTCAGTTATTGTCATGAAAAGCAGATGCTTGCTGGTTTAATCTGATAGTACAGTGCTTCAACTGCTTCCTGTATTTTTGTTTCCGGTCATGGACATGGGGTACGGGGGAGATGCCTAACAGAACCTATCAGCCATTCTGATAGCATGTGTAATGGAGTCAGAAGCATATGGACCAAGCTATTGACCCAATAGCAGGAGATGAGTTAATAGAAGCTTTTTTTTTAATGTTTATTTATTTATTTTGAGACAAAGGAGAAAGAGAGTGTGATAGGGGAGAGGCAGATAGACAGGGAGACAGAGAATCCCAATCAGGCTCCAGTCTCAGCGTGGAGCTCGACACAGGCTGGATCTCACAACTGTGAGATCATGACCTGAACCAAAATCAAGAGTCCAATGCTTAACCAACTGACCCACCCAGAGACCCCAAAGAAGAATTTTTTTTTCTCCCTTTATTTGGACAGACAATGTTGAAGTATAATCTACCTGAGTTCTCACAAAGTCCCCAGAGAATTGTTCCCAAATTTGTCATAGCAGTAACAGACTCAATAACATGCCTTACTCTTCCTTTCCTGTGTCACACTTTCCAGGGCCCTAATCATATTCCTTTGCTTTCCTAAAAGAAACTACTTACACAGCCATTTTGTTTGTTTGCTTGTTTGATTGTTTGTTTGTTTGTTTGTTTTCTTTTATGGGAGAGCTCAAGCAAAGAGAATTGGTCATTTGGAGATGATTCAAGATTTTGAATCTTGAATCTATGTGTTCAAGATTTTGTAAGCGTTTACTGTTTCTTTTTTCAAATATAGCCTGCTAAAAGATAGTTGCATCAAATCCGTGGAATGTGTTAATGTTACCTTATTTGGAATAAAAAGGTCTGTGCAGATGTGATTAAGTGAAGGACTTTAAGATGTGCAGATATTTCTGGATTATCCACATGAGTCCTAAATACAGGGACAAGTGTCCTTGTATTGGAAAGGCAGAGGAAGATTTAAGACAAAGGGAAGAAAACACAAAGTAAAGACAGAAGCAGAGATTGGAGTAATGTGGCCACAAGCCAAGAGAACCAGGGAATGCCCAGAGCCACCAGAAGCTGCAAGAGGCAGGGAATGATACTCCCGTAGACCCTGAAATGGGAATGGGATCCTGAAGAGATCTTGATTTTGGAGTTTTGCCCTCCATAACTGCGAGGTAATACTTTTTTCTTTTTTAAGACACCCAGTTTGTGCTAATTTATTACAGCATCCCTAGGAATCTAATGCGATACTCTTTATATATTGTTGATATGAGTGGATATGAGTTTTTTGTTTGATATACATATGATAGTATCTTCTAAATGGTATCTTTTGATGAGTGGTTGTTCATCATTTTAATATACTTTAATTATCAATCTTTCCTTTATGGTTATTGGTGTTTTGTGTTGTGTTTAAGAATCTTTTGCCTATTTAAAGGTTTTCTTTAATTACTTCTTTGTTATCTTCTACAAGCTTTAATATTACAACTTTAAAACTTAACACACCGAATATCTCAGGTTTTGTTTGTTATTGTTGTGTGTGTGTGTGTGTGTGTGTGTGTGTGTGTGTGTGTGTGTGTTTAAATTTAGCTATTAGTATTACAGATAATCCTTGGAAAGCAATGTATTTTTTTTCCTTTGGTTGCTTTTAAAATTTTTCTTGTTTTATTCTATTTTGTTTTGTTGTTTAAATTTGTTCTTTTATCAAGAATTTCACATGATTTGCAGAAATATTTTTGTGTGCTTTGTTCTATTTTACCTTGTCTGGTATTCACGTAACTTTTTGAATCTGTGTTGTGTGATTTTAAGTCATTTTTAGAAAACTTGTGGCAAATAATATCTCTTCAAATATTACTTTTTTCTTTCTATTTCTTTCTCCCCTTCAAGAATTCAGGAATGCTAGATGTTTTTTAAAAACTATTTCTCATATTCTCTTAGGGCATTTTCTGTACTCCCCATTTGATTATTTACAGATCAGCCCTGTAAAACTTAAAAAATTTGCAGATGCCTTGAGGTGAAGCTCAGCACAGAGGTCAAACTCTCTTCCCGGAGCTTTCTTATTTATTTGAAATGGTGGCATTTTAATTTCTGCCCAACATGCATGATGCTTCTCAAATAATTTCATGCAGTTCTTCTAGTCATGTTTGGTGGGAGGATTAGTCTGATCTATCATAATCTAAAGCAAAATTACTACTTTTTAAATTTACATTTTTTCATTGAAGTGTAGCATATGTACTGAAAGAATACAAAGTGCATAGTTGTGCATAGACGTTTCACCAAGTAAATACATCCATATAACCACCTCACAGATAAAGAAGCAGAGGTTTCCAGCGATTCAAAATATGCTCTTGTGCTCCCTCCCTTTTACTAGTCATGAAAGAATCATAAATGTACGTCTTTATATTACTTTTGTCTGTTTTTGAATTGAATTGTGGACAAATAAAATCATATATTAGAATAGGTATATTAATTCAATATTGTATTTGTAAGATTTATCCATATTATTGCATGTAATCCTAGATTGTTCAATTCTCAGTGCTATAGTATATTCGATTATTTAAATGCGCCACAATTTATTATTCATCCTTCTGTTGGTGAACAATCGGGTTGTTGCTAGTTTTTGGCTCTTTTGTATAATGCTGCTATAAAATCCATGCATGTGTCTTTTGATGGGCAATAATGTGCATTTATTTTGGTTATAATAAATTTAGTTATAATCCACTTAGAGGTGGAATTGTTGGATCATAGAATGTATTAATATTTATTTTTCATAGTTAATAGATAGCTGAATAGCAAATAGACCAGAGAGGTTCCTAGTGGTTGTACCAATGTACATTTGTCTTACCTGCCAAGTATTAAAATTACAAAATTTTTCAAGCATGCCTCACACCTTTGTCAAAATTTGCTTTTCTTGGGCACTTTACTATTAGACATTTGTATGTGTCCATTGGTATTTTCTTGTGATTGAATTTGCATTTTTCTGAAGAGTAATGAATATTTACATGTTGATTTGCAATTTGAATTCATATTTTTGGACTATCATTTAAGAGTTATGTCTGTTTTTTTCTAATAAATTGCCTACCTTTTTCATATTAACTTCTAGAAATTCTTTATTCTAGATAGGAGTACTCTTTTGAATATATGTGTTGTAAATATCTTTTCTCTATCTCTGAATTGATTTTCAGTATTTAGTAGTGTCCCTAGATTAGTATAAAGTGTTAGACATCTTATTTATTTACCTCTTTTTCTTCTCTAAAGTTTATTATGACCAACAATTAATCCTCCTGGAATCAATGTTTATATGTTTGTGAAAAGGGAAAAAGAGATTAATTTCTTCTTAATTGATATACAGCTGACCCAGAATCATTTATTGAAGAATTTTTTTTCTTTATTGCACTACAGTAATACCTTTTTCATAAATTGGAGGACCATATGCACTGGTCTATTTCCAGATCATCTGTTTTGTTCCAATATATATATTTTTAGTGTATTATTTCTCTTTATTAATTGCTAAAACTTCCTAAACAGCCTTGATTTCTGATAGAATGAGTCATCTAAATTTTTTCTTCTCATTATACATTGCCTTAAGTATCCTAGCCCCTTGCTATTTTGGAATTAGTTTTTAAATGAGCTTTTTAGCTTATACAAGAATATTCCTCTGGAGTTTTGATTGCCATGTCATTGATTCTACGGATAAATTTAGAGAGAATTGAATGTGTATAATACTGAGTATTTTGATGCTTGAACATGGTATATATAGGTCTCCTTTTATTTAGCCCTACTTTATTTCTCTCAAAAATTTTCTGTAGCTTTCAGCATAGAAGGTAACTCATATTTTGTAGTCTATATCTCCAGTTGTTTGGTGTTTTTAATGATACTGTAGATGATATCAACTTTATAATGTTACTGTTTAGCTTCTTGCTGATTTATGAAGTGCGCTCAATTTTCGAATGTTGACCTTGTGTCTGATGACCTTTCTAAGCACATAATAATATTAATACTTTGTCTATAAGTGCTTTTGGATTTTCTTCTGTATCAATCATTGTCCATCCAGGAAAATAGAGACACTATGTGTTATTTTAAAAGAAATAATTTACTATAGATGGTTGCTTAAATGACTATAGAGAGACTGAAAATTGAATAAACAGTAGGAAAGCAACTGCAAGAAGTGGCAAAAATACATGGGACAGTGGGAACAAAGAAAAGAGATTGGATAATTCAAATATAAATTATTTTAAACATTGTAGGTTTGTGGATTCTTATACAATTTTGTTAATTCATTAATATTTGCTTTTGTTTTATTGCTTCTTTTTACATCATTTGCTTTTAACTAATGTTTCTAACTTCCTAAGATATTTACTTATATCATTAATTCATTATCTACTTTTCTAATTTATAATTTTCAAATATTTTTATTTCACAGTTTAACTGTCTCTGTAAGCTCAATTTTAGATTCAATCCTAATGTTTTGACATTTACTGTTTTAAGGATTGCTCGGTTAAAAACATTTTCTAATATGAGTGTTTTTATTTCTTAATTTCTAAAGCCTGGCGGTTTTCTAAATTATTTATATTAATTTTTATAAAGCTCCTTCCATTTTGGCAACTGGAAGTCATCTACATTATTTCAATTCTTGGAAGTTTTTTGAGGCACTTAAATTTGGGGAACATACCATGTGCAAGTTCAAAGAATGTGTAGTCTGTGATTTCTGTGTTCTGTACATAAAAGGAGGCCAAACTTGTTAATTATGTTTTTTAGAACTTCTATATCCTTGCTTTTTCTGCTTTTTTTTTTTCAGTTACTGAAAGAGGTGTGTGTAAGTTTCCACTGTAATTATTGATTTGTCTCTTTCATTAGCTGTGTCTACTTTTGCTTTGTATCTTTTGAGTCTATGCTAACAGCTATGTACCTATTCAGAATTGTTATTGTTTTTCCTGTTAGTGTTATTGTTTTATTTTTGTAAAGTTCACTGGTGATGAATATCTCCAATCCTAATTTACCTTTTCTCCAATTTTTCTTTATTTTCTTGAACAAATCAATCAGTTATTTCAAGGTCTTTAAGTATCAAATCTAGTATCAGGGTCACCCATAAGTCTATTACTATTTTTTGTTTAAATTTTTAAGACTTAATTTTGAATAATATTTTCCAATCTTTTGACATACTTAGTAATTTTTGTTTGAATTCTGAATACCCAATAAATTATAGAGGCTGGTTATGATCTTTCTCTAGAGAGGTTCACCCTTTCCTCTGCTAGACAGCTAGAGTGGGGGATAATAACTGTAATTCAATTAGAGACTGAGCTAAATTGAGTGTGGTTTGCAGTTTTACTAAATTTCTGCTTACCTAAATTGTAGCTCTCCAGGGATTAAAAGCTGAGATCCTGATTTGTTGACATTTGCCATCCTCCTGGCGCATTCCAACCTATAATCCTTGTCTCTGTTGTATGCTGAGACTGCTAGCAACAAAGCTCTGCTTTTCAAAAGCAATCTGCAGTTTTTCCACCTCCCAAAAGTAGCCCCTTGCCAGCCAGACCAAAGCCCAGATACCCATGCTCTTGCTCTGTGTCCATAATTATCTTAGGTCATCAAGGAAAACACAACTGCATTCTCTTCACATTGCTGCAACTCTTTATCCTCCAGAATCTTAGATTCTAATACTTGATGTTTCAACATCACTGTATTGTCTCTTAAGTTTATGTCTTTTTAAATTGTTCTAAAATGGCCTCTTCTTCATACATGTAAGTAAAAGTCCTCTTTCCAGAATTTTTTTCATGTTACTAAAATTTAAATATTTTATTTTATATTTTAAAGTGTATTCATTTTGAGAGAGAGAGAGAGAGAGCACACAGACTGTGAATGGGGGAGGGACAGAGAGAAAGGAGAGAGAAAAAGGAGAGAGAGGGAGAGAGAATCCAAGCAAGCTCCATACCATCAGTGCAGTGCCCAACAGGGGGGCTCCACCTCACTAACTGTGAGATCATGACTTGAACTGAAATCGATTTGGACGCTTAACCATCTGAGCCACTCAGGTGCCCCTAAAATTTGAGCATTTTAAAAAATATTGTTTGATCCCAAATTTGACACTAAGATTATTAATACACACACACACACACACACACACACACACACACACACACACAATTGTTTCTCCACTATCAATTAGCACTGAAACTTATTAACAACAGAAATGACTTTTCTCTAATCCTTTCTCCACATTGAAAAAAACAAACTTTTTCACAGATAAATTTGGATTCAATAACAATTGCAAATGAGAATTATCAAATTTAAGATATTTTATACAAAATGGAAATATGTTAGCTCCATATATATGGTGCTGGGGATCATCTGCCTCCTACCTAGCTACATGCAGTGGGTCATTCATTTTTGCTAGTGTTCTGTATTCCTCCAGCCACCTTTTGTCATTGCTCCACTGTGTTTTCTTTTATTACTAATGCCATTTTTCTTACTTTAGCTGACTTGTTATTCTGGCTAATTAAAGGTAGCTACAATATATCCACAATGTGTTAGCCTTAAAGCTTTTGATCCCAAAAGAATGACAGTACCATGCCTCTATCAAATGTCATAGAAAGAAAATCATTTCTCTCTAGACTACAGGGAACTTGGTGCCATGTTTGGTCATTCTTTCCACTCTTATGGACATGTATTTGGCATGACTGATTAAGGCTTCAATGATTCATAACAATGTGATTAAAAAATCACATGAGATAGGGTTGAAGAAGTTATTTGAGAGAGTATTGGGCAGGCAAATAGAATGGGTGACTGTTGCATCTGTTCAGCATTCTTTGCTACTTCCAACTATTAAAAGTATTCTTGTCCCTGATAATTATGTCCAAACTATTCTCTATGCTGCATCACATATAAAACATTTTGTTTTGTTTTTGTTCATTTGTTTTTGTTTGTTTGCTTGCTTGCTATATACATGCAATGCTATTTTGACTCCCAGTGCTCTTTATGTGACTGTATTTTATTTTTTATTTCCCCCCACTGGAACTTTTTAAGTTCATCACTTATTTTAAAGTTTTCTGTAGTATCACATTGATGTGTCGTGGTGTGATTCTTTGTTCATTAACTCTGTTGAGCTTTTATTGGACCCTTCTAGGAAAATTCTGTTATTTAATATCTTAGAAATTTTTCTTAGAAATTTCATATTTTCTTCGTTCTCTATTTCTTGTATACATATAAGTTCCATCTTAAGTGTCCTGAACTTTGATGTAATTTCACCTACTATCTTCTCTTGTTTTATAATACTGCTTGTCTATCTACTTTCTCCTGTATGTCCTAAACTGTATTATATAACATTTCTTTCAATTTTTATTAGAGTAATAATATTGTTAATTTTCGAAAGTTTGCTCTTTTGAATTTCACTTTTTTAGGGGGAATTTTATCTTTGACTCGCGAATGTAAGTTATTTTCATTATCTCCATATATTAACAGTAGTGATTTTAGTTCTTTTTTATATTTTTTCTGTTTCTTGCATTTTTGTTTCACGTCCAATTTATTTTTCTTCTGTATATATTGTGTTCTTTCTCTTTCATGTTAAAACTGCCTTTCAAATATTAGATGATTGATTATCTCCCTATATTGATTAACAAATCAATTTAATATGAGAAGACATTCTCATACATTGATGGAGCTGGTGACCTGCTGGGTATTTGGATTAATGTTGAGGCAAGAATCAGGCTGTTTCTTCTGGGAATTCCAAACATCAATAGACATTTCCTTCTGATTCAGAAACTCACCCCAGAGAAAAGTATCCAGTATCTTGATAGGACAAGGAATGGGGTGATGAGAAAAGTTGGTGGTAATCTAGTAGCTTGTATCTCATTCTGTAATGTCCAAATATTCATTGCATCTCAATGAGTCACATCAGCTCACAGCTAATTTTAGAGATAATCTCTATTGGTTTTTCCACATAGTTAAAACTGTCTTCTGCCCAGGTCTGAGAGAATCATTTGCGGGCTCTGCAGGTAGAGGAATGGAATCAGGGAGTTTCACTATGCACTCTTTAAATATTTTACTCAACACCTTCTGATTTCAGCTCCACCAAAACCTTGGCCTCTCAGTCCTTGTGAGAAACTGTATTGTAAATTACTCTGCTTTTGTTGGTTTGTCTCTTGGTAGTATTAAACCAAATGGAGAAAGCTAAAACACAAATCATTCAGGATTTCTTACCTAATTTTCAAAATTACAATTTATGCTTATGCATCTTTTGTTTTATTCTCTTTACTGCTTGTTGGTTTCAGGAAGGAGTAAAAATAAATGCAAATACTACTTCCAGCATGTTTAACTACAACTTCTTTCCTTTTTATATTATTTTAATTTAGACACAATAGATTTCAATTATTATTTTTAAATTTCCTGGACATGTGTTATTATTAGTTTTGCTTAGAGATCTTTATCTAATTTCTACCAAAGTTATTTTGGAGGACAGTATATTTTTTAGATCTAAGTTGACAAACCGAATGGAGAAGAAAAAAGTATTTAAATATAATTAATTGTAAAATTGATTCTAAATTCTCTCAATTCATTAGAATACTCTGTGAATATTTTTTAAACAACCAAACCACTCCCAAGAGCTCAAACAAGAATAAATAGATCTGAATTTTATGATGATTGTCATTCTTACATATTTTTTAAAGTTTCAAATATTAAATTGAGGACCAGTGTTCTATAAATGTGTAAGTATACAAAAACATTCCATTGTAAGTGCCTGATAACATTCTGGTTTGATGCTCATGGAGATTTTACATATTTTAAGAGGAAGAAGACAACTGAGTGCTATCATCTCATTTGCTTTCATCCTATTGGTATACATAATAAAGTTGATCTGTAGAAATCTTGATACAGAAGTATTATACCACACTTTCACTTACTTCAAAATACATCTCATATAATTGTAAATGATTACAATAGTAACTGAGCATTTTAAATATGTTGATTCCATCTGTGAATATTCTTGAAGATTACTGGATAATTATAGTATTTTGAATCATTGCCAAAAGTCTTAATTTAAGTCGTTGTTTTACTTAAAATGTGTTTGAGATCCTATATCCCAGATGACAGCTCAAATTTATGAAGGCCCCTGTAGCACTGTTGGGCCATCATGGTTTGGAAGTCAGACATATTTAACTGACATTGGCTCATTATTTATTTAAATGTAGGCTAAAAGATATTTTCAAATTGGCTCTATGCTGTTTTAAAAATTTACAAAGTTTATTTTTTTTTCTTTTCCTCTCTCTCTGAGTGGGGACCATCTGTTTGTCATGGAAAGTCAGAAAATAATCTTTGAAATGAAATTTGTACTCCAAAGTCTGACACCTAAGTTAAGTGGAGTTTTGAAAACTAATTATCTATAACATATCTAATTCATTTATATTTTAATTTCAATCTATCAATGTCAAATAAAATAAATTATTTCAGTTTCAATTTCTGATGATCTTAACAAGCTTCAGATTGCTGAACTGGAAATTATGTCGTGCTGTGGAGTGATGGTCTCCTGGATTAGCACAGCTGCCAGGATTTCATTCCTTTAAAAAAAAATTAGTACATTACAGAAGCTCAATATCATTAATTTTGGCATGGAAATAATGTCATAAGCAACTTCATAAAAAGAAATGTATTTCTTGCTAGGAAAAAAAAATCACATATAACTGAGTGAATCATAGAACTAACATTGCATATGAATAAATCCCAAGTTAAAAAAAAATAGGTCAAGCAATTATATATAGAAGAACTAGTAGAAAACAAAACATCTTAGATCAAATGTTACCCAGTAATTAGAAGCAGTGTTTGTGTGTATGGAAGGGAACAGATAGTGGAAGACATTACACTACTGAAGCATTTGAAGCTCCTTAGCATCTGTCTTAAATTTGATGCTTGAGGGACAGAAGCTGAACAATTTCAAGAAGGCTGAGATATGAGATTCAAATACCACACCAGTGAAATATGTGACCTGCTGTGGAGTCTGAGCTCTAAATTTTGACAAATTTAAAATAGTTCATCCAGTCCATGACATTAATGTTACTGACAGAGGAATCGACATATGGTTTTAGGAAATATAGCCATTGGGTAATTACTTTGATGATTCTTTCCTTGTAAATAAGGACAAATAGGGATCAAATCCTCAAGCTCTTGAATGTTATCAGAAAACCTACAAGATTAAAAAGAGAAATAGTAAAATAAAATAAAAATGAAGCCCTGTTTTTTTCAATTTGGAAGCTGCCTATCTAAAATTCAAGGTTGGCTCTCCTAGCTCCCAATTCCCTAACAGAGACAATTCACTTCACTCAGTTTCGGGAACACAGAATGCATCTATTATATGAAGAAAAGGCAATTGCCACTTTATTTACCATGATGTCTCCAACATCTAGGTTGGGTGGACACATGGTGGCTGTAAAATATCTTGGGGATCTATGGAAGACTGGATGGATTAATTAAGACCCTCAGACAAGAGGGAATGGATGATATGCAGAACTCTGTACCCCTTAACAGTGACTTTGCATAAATTAAGGAGAACCTGCATCAGAGAAACAGTTTTTTTTTTTATTCAAAGGACAATACTTTAAAAAAGGACAATACTTGGTGCCACTGATAAGACAAAAAATTGATAGTGAAAGATGTTTTATATTTTTATATTTATATTATATATATTTTATTTAAATTCCAGTTCATTAACATACAGTGTAATATTAGTTTCATATGTACAATTTAGTGATTCAGCACTTCCAAACATCACTGGGTGCTCATCACAAGAGCACTCCTTAATCCCCCCCCCCCATCCTCTCTTTAACCCATTTTCCCAACCAACCGCACCTCGGGTAACCATCCCGAGGTCCTCTATTGTGAAGACTCTGTTTCTTAGGACATCTGGGTGTCTCAGTCAGTTAAGTGTCTGACTCTTGATTTCGTCTCAGGTCATGATCTCGCGTTTGTATGTTCAGCCCCACAATGCACTCCACTCTGACAGTGTGGAGCCTGCTTAGGATTCTCTCCCTCTCCCTCTCTTTCTGCCTCTCCCCCACTCATGGTCTCTCTGTCTCTCAAAATGAATAAAGTTTTTTTTTTTTTAAAGTTTGTTTCGTGGTTTGTCTCTCTTTTTTCCCCCTGTGAGCATTTGCTTTGTTTCTTAAATTTCACATATGAGTGAAATCATATGATATTTGTCTTTGACTCATTTCACTTAGCATAATACTCTCTAGCTCCAAGCTGTTGCAAATGGCAAGATTCCATTCTTTCTTATGATTAATATTCCATTGTATATATACACCACATCTTTATCCATTTATTAGTTGATGGATATTTGGGCTCTTTCTGTGGTGTGGCTGTTGTTGATAATGCTGCTATAAACATCTGGGTGCATGTATCCCCTCAAATTAGTATTTTTGTATCTTTTGGATAAATAAATACCTAGCAGGGTTGTTCTATTTTTAAATTTTTGAGGAACCTCCATACTGTTTTCCACAATGACTGTACCAGTTTGCATTCCTACCAACAGTGTCAGAGGGTTCCCCTTTCTCCACATCTTCACCAACATCTGTTGTATCCTGTGTTGTTAATTTTAGCCATTCTGACAGGTGTGAGGTAGTATTTCATCACGATGAGTGATGTTGAGTAGGTTTTCATGTGTCTGTTGGCCATCTGGATGTCTTCTTTGAACAGATGTCTATTCATGCCTTCTGCCCATTTCTTAACTGGATTATTTGTTTTTTTGCTGTTGAGTTGTATGAATTCTTCATAGATTTTGGATACTAACCCTTGATCTGATATGTCATTTGCAAATATCTTTCCCCATTCTGTAGGTTGACTTTTAGATTTGTTGATAGTTTCCTTCACTGTGCAGAAGCTTCTGCTTTTGGTGATGTCCCGATAGTTTATTTTTTGTTTTTGTTGCCCTTGCCTACAGAGACACATATCTAGTAAAAAGTAGCTGTGGCCTGCCTCCTGGTTGTTGCCTGCCTTCTCTCCAGGAGCAGTACAGTGCCTTCAGGGCTCTATCCCAGCCAAGCCTACTGACTTTTAAAACTCGAGGATTTAGGGGTGCCTGGGTGGCTCAGTCGGTTAAGCATCCGACTTCGGCTCAAGTCACGATCTCACAGTCTGTGAGTTCGAGCCTCGTGTCGGGCTCTGTGCTGACAGCTCAGAGCCTGGAGC
Source organism: Panthera tigris (assembly GCF_018350195.1). Classification (NCBI taxonomy): domain Eukaryota; kingdom Metazoa; phylum Chordata; class Mammalia; order Carnivora; family Felidae; genus Panthera; species Panthera tigris. The sequence goes on along the minus strand of NC_056667.1, from coordinate 89,001,394 downwards.
CTGTTTCAGATTCTGTGTCTCCCTCTCTCTCTGACCCTCCCCCGTTCATGCTCTGTCTCTCTCTGTCCCAAAAATAAATAAACATTAAAATTCAAGGATTTAGGGACGTGCTGTGGACAGGGGCCTGCACTAGTCATCTGGAGCAGAGTCTCACTGTGCTGGAACTTCAGCAGCCTTGACCAAGAGGAGCAGTGGTGGCAGATTGCAGAGGTGTGGGACTTGGTATAAACAAGTTTAGCGGCCAGTATGAAGGCTGAGCTGCTTTCTGCAGTTGGCTCTGTGTTTTTATGCTGAGGTGCTGGGGGAAGGGAAATAGCACCTGCAGCTCTTTGTCCCCAGAAGGGGGTCTCCATGAAAGCTACCCCTCAGGGACACACTCCAAGAAATGTGAATAATCTCCCCGATGTGTGCTGCAGACACTCTTGAGATCACTGTTTTCATGCCATCATTCCCTGGGGTTGTTTGCCTGTCTTCTGCCCAGGAGTAGGGCAGCGCCCTCAGGACTCATTCCCAGCCAAGCCTGCTAACCTTTCAAATTCAAGGCTTTAAGCCCTGCTGGTGGCAAGAACTTCTGAAAATCAACTCCCTCTTATTTTCCCAGCCAACAGCTTTGGAGAAGTATTCTCCTTGTGCATTCCCCTGTGCGCTCCTCTCTCTCTCTCTCTCTCTCTCTCTCTCCTTTCTCCATGACCATGGCTCCTTCCCCTTCACAGCACCTGCCATCCATACATTTCTCTTCCAAACCACATCTCTGCATTTCCTACCTTCCTCCTCGTTACCTCTTCTCTCCCTCTAGTTGTGGTTTGTTCTGTCAGTCATTAGGTGTATTTCTGGGGTATTTAGAATGATTTGATAGTTATCTCGTTGTGTTCAAGGGACACTGGTCAAGCCTAGGGTCCTCCTACCCCACTACCATGTTAGCTCCTATCTGAAAGGCATTTTATTTTTCTTTTTTAATGTTTTTATTTATTCATTTTGAGAGAGAGAGAGAGAGAGAGCATGAGCACACATTAGCAGAGGAAGAACAGAGAGAGAAGGAAAGAGAGAGAAAGAATACCAAACAGGCTCCCCACTGTCAGCACAGAGCCCAATTCAGGGCTTGATTTCAAAACCATGAGATCATGACCTGAGCCGAAATTAAGAGTCAGATACTTAACCAGCTGAGCCACCCAAGCACCCTTGAAAGGCATTTTAAAAAAGATAGGAGCGTAGGGGCAACTGGGTGGCTTAGTCGGTTAAGCGTCCAACTTCGGCTCAGGTCATGATCTCACAGGTCAGGGATTCAAGCCCCACGCTGGGCTCTATGCTGACATCTCAGAGCCTGGAGCCTGCTTCAGATTCTGCATCTCCCTGTCTCTCTGCCCCTCCCCCATTCATGCTCTGTCTCTCAAAAAATAAATAAACATTAAAATTTAAAAAAAAAAAAAGATACGAGCGTATGTAAATTTTCCAATAAAGTTCATTGGCATAAAGGAAAAACAGTGTATGATTCACTTTTTAAAAGAGTGGATAAAAAATCTTATTTGTATCAGTACTACAGATAATAAAAACAATTATTGATATTATAAAGAACAGTTGGGATTCTTTCCCAAAACTCAACTATCAGTGAAAAACCAAAGGATATTAACTCAGCAACATAGCAAAATACCCAGGACTATAGAGCAGTGTCTGCTGTGTTCTGGAATCTTGAGAAAAAGATATTTCATATATTTTTAGTACGCTAACACCATAGAATATGGTCACGCATAACTTGTTTTTCAGTAAAATAACTTTGTTCCTCAAAAGGGAAGTTTCTATGTATATGGGACTAATAATAACATATAACATTTAAATTAAAATTATGGAAATAAATAAGTATATTATAATAAGTTAAAAACTTACCTAGAATATTTATTTGAAATATTATAATAAGGAGTTACACCTTAGTTTTACATGTGTATACAAAAAAAATAAAATGAAGAAGTAAGGTACGAAGTAATTCTGAAAAAAACACAATTTCTTAACACAGCCTTTCTTCTTTGACTCAAAATTAAGAAAAGAAGATAACTACATGGCCACCATAAATAATGAAATTGTGTTATAATTAATTTGTGCATAATAATCAAACTGAATCCAGGGATAGAAGTTAAATGCTGTAGTAGTGAGATATATTAGGTCACACTAAAAAGAATTTAAACTTCCTGGTAGTAATTTTGGAACTTAAAGTTGTAATAAGAGCAGGATTATAGAATAAGAAGTGGATTTTTTTTTAATTTTCAAATGGAAATCAGTGTTTTCTTCTAAGCTTCAAAACATCAAATATTACTATTCTTCAAATTTTATTCTTCCACCTACCCCCTGACATGTTTAAGAAAGATCTATAAAAATACTTTTAAGTGCACAGAATTTGACTATTGAAACATCATGCAGCACAAAAATTTGACTTCTTTCTGTTTAAAAGAAATCTCATCTGAATGGTGCTAAAGAATATGAATAATAAGAATCAAAAGAACCCTTTCTTAGCTTTATGCCATTTTTAAAAATCTATTATTGGCAGAAGAAAAACAGACTGTATACTGAATATCATTACATCAGAAGAGCAAAATGATAGCTTTTTATGTCAATTATGTTTTAATACCTTTTCATCAAACATTGAATTTTATTAGAGTTCTCCAGTGTAAATACTGAGACACCACTTAAGACCACTTTATATATATATGTGTGTGTGTGTGTGTGTGTGTGTGTGTGTGTGTGTATCTCCAGTTTCCTGAGTTAGCGTCTTAGCTTAATTATATTTTAAAAGGGTTTATGACATTCCAAAGCTTAAGAATCATTATCATACGTATTTAAAATTTCTAATTTAAATATTGAATAGATGTGTTGACAAGATCATATTTCACATTGATAGTTTCACATCAATAGTCTCTTATATGACTAGCAAAATACACTTAACATTTAGTTATAGATGCTTCTAAAAACTAAAGTTGTTCTGTTAAAAAATTTAAATCGTATGTCACCTATAAAAAAAAACTAATGAGTAATTACTTTTGGAAAAATAAAATAACGTAATGACTTCAGGCTTTTTATTATTGTTATTATTTAATTTGAAAACCAGGATTAATCATAGTTAATATGTACCACTTTCTAGCAATGCATACATTTCCTACTTGGCTTCCCTGTCAAAACATAATCCAGTTTCTACTTAATTTTTTATAGTAATGGGGACTTAACTTGTCCTGAATCAACCGTATTTATTTCTTGACAGGTTAATTTGTACATGGTTCTATTTTATGTTATGGCATCTTATTTTATTTTTGAACCAAAATGTATATAATGTCACATAAATCACAGTGCCAGAAAATTTCATTTTCCCAACAAATATTCTCATATTATTGAAGTGGGCTTTGGTCACATTCAGCGTTCAAACAGCCTCATTAGTATTTAGTCATTCTGAATTTACAGTTTTACTTCAATTTCTCACCTGGAGAAATCTATTCAAATGAAGTTGTCCCCCTCATTTTCCTAAAAAAATCCTACTTTGTTTTTACTATTTTAACTCTTATTCAGTTTCAACTTTAAAAAAACAAAATAGGAGATATGGATATTCAAACTTAACATGTTTATGTTATCTTATGTGTAGATTATTTCATAGTTTAATATTCTCTTTTTTTTTCAGAGCCTTTAGCAGAGTTGGTTTGAATTTTTAAAACATTCAGTTCAATTTAAGTATTATTTCAGCCTAAAACATTGTAACTATTCATTTTTCGAGAGAATGTGTAGATATATTAACCATGAATTGTAGTATATACAAGTAGAACTTGTTGCTAAGTAACAAATACCTATTATCAGGGGGATGATATTACATCTTACTGAACACAGACAGAGCCAGGAAATGATCTCTGAGGAAAGGGATCACTCACAAGTCTATCACAAACCTCCCATTACAGACGGTAGAAGAAAATTAATGGTCTAGGTTTTCTGGCTTAATAGGTTTCGGTCCCTGTCTTCTGGAAAACATGCATTTCAATTTTATCTACTCTGAATCGCTATGGCACTTTAAAAGATTAAATATTATGGGGTCTACAGAATAGTAATTTAGAAATAAAATATTCCTTTTGCAGGTGCAGCCTGTCAAGTTGCTAACATTTAGTTAAGCTTTTACAGTCCACAGAAAAGCTTTCTGGGAAAATGAAGCCTGTAATTGTGGTAGTCACCTTAAGCCATGCTTTGAATAATTTTCAGAGGCATCGCCAATTTTCCCCTAGATCGCATATGATAGCTGGTGCTCAGATATATACACTATCAAATATGCACAAATACAATAAATAATGAAGAAATGTTGAAGTTTCTTTCTCACAAGAATTATTTTATGAGAGTAAATTCAAATATATTTAAAGTTATTTGTAACAATATCCCTGCCCACATACAAGTATGAATCTTCATAGTAAATAAGGAATGATACCCTAATTTCTAATATCCTTTCCTTCATTAATTCATCACTTCAACAGGTATTTATTTAGTGCCACTGTTTGCTCTTCCTGAGGCATAGTTTTGCACATGAGTAGTCATAACTGTATCTGCCCAAACTCTAACGATCATTATTCTTAATGTTAAAACGGCAGAAAAATTTCCTTAAAAATCACAGCAAGGCCTGGGGCACCTGGGTGGCTCAGTTGGTTAAGCATCTGTCTTAGGCCCAGGTCATGATCTCACCGTCCTTGAGTTCGAGACCTGCGTCAGGCTGTGTGCTGACAGCTCAGAGCCTGGACCCTGCTTCAGATTCTGTCTCCCTCTCTCTGTGCCCCTTCCCCCCTTGCTCTCTCTCTCTCTCTCTCTCTCAAAAATAAGTAAACATTAATAAAAATCACAGCAAGGCAAAGACCACTATTATCACTTCTAATTAATATTGTAGTGGAATTTCTAGCCCCTGAAAAAAATGACAAAAATATATTAAATGATATAAAGATGAAAAACAATAAACAAAGCCTCCAGTGACCACATTAACACTGCAGAAAACTTCTAAGTAATGGCAGAATCTAGTGATAATGTTTGCTGTAAGTGGATAGCACAAAAAATAAATGCCTTTCAATACAGCACCAATAAAGGGTTTAAAAACACAAATTCAAAAATATAATTTTACAATCATATGAAACATTAAATATAAAAAATAAAGGTATAATACATACAGGACATTCATAGTTAAAATATAACACATTATTAAAGGTATCTCAAAGTGTTTTTTTTGGGTTTTTTTTTTGTTTTTATTTTGAGGGAGAGAGAGTGAGAGTGAGTTGGGGAGGGGCGGAGAGACAGGGAGAAAGAGAATCCCAAGTAGGCTCCACACTGTCAGTACAGAGCCAACGTGGGACTCAATTTCATGAACCATGAGATCATGACCTGAGCCGAAATCAGGAGTCAGACTTAACCAACTGAACCACCCAGGCACGCCTCAAAGTGCTTTTATGAGGATATTAATGTTAGTATGTTGTGAAAGATGAGATGGGCATAATGAACCAACCCTTTTCTGAATAAGAAACACAAGATGAAGGCTTATCATGAGAAGGATATCTGCTATACCTACCAAATATCAAGATTCATTATAAAATTATTGTTAAGAAGAGAGTTTGCTATTATGGTAGGGATAAAAACAATTGACCAATTAAAGATACTACAGATCCTAGAAATACACCTATGATACCCTAGACACATGGCAGGTAGCTTTGGAGATCTCTGGGAAAGAAAGGGCTATCCTAAAAATGGTGGTGGGACAATAGATTATTTTTATGGAAGGGAAAGGAAAATAAAACCCTCATACTATATACAGATATTAATTACTAATAGATTAAATACTAGGATGTTATTTATAAAACTAAGCAAATAATTACTACAGTAGAAATTTTATTTGTCTTAGGCTATGATAGGCTTTCTTAAGAAAGAGAAACTATATAAATTAGAGGAATAATCAGTGAATTTCACCACATAAAAGCTGAGATTTTGTTTATGAAAAGACAGGAGCTAGACAGGCTGAAGCTTGATTATATATATATATATATATATATATATATATATATATACACACACACACACACACACACATATATATATACATACACACACACACACACACACACACACACACACACACACACACATATATATATATATGTCACAACTATATCCTGTCTACAAGAGACACATGTCAGTTTAAGGACACAAATAGGCTCGAAGTGAAGGCATAGAAAAAGATATTCCAAACAAATGGTAACCAAAAGAAAACAGTAGTAGCTATACTTCTATCAGAAAATAATAGATGCAGGGGCGCCTGGGTGGCTCAGTCGGTTAAGCGTCCGACTTCAACTCAGGTCACGATCTCGCGGTCCGTGAGTTCGAGCCCCGCGTCGGGCTCTGGGCTGACGGCTCGGAGCCTGGAACCTGCTTCCGATTCTGTGTCTCCCTCTCTTTCAGCCCCTCCCCCGTTCATGCTCTGCCTCTCTCTGTCTCAAAAATAAATAAACGTAAAAAAAAAAAAAAAAAAAAAAAAAGAAAATAATAGATGCAAAAAATTAGACTCAAAATGGATTAAAGACAAACTCCTAGAAGCAAACATAGGATAGAAGTTCCTTTGTATTGGTCTTAGCCATGATCAAAAGCACAAGCAACACAAGCAAAAATCAAGTGGAACTACATCAAACTAAAAAGCTTCTGCACAGCAAAACAATCAATCAACAAAAAGAAAAGGCATCCTATGAAACAGGAGAAAATATTTGCAAACCATATATCTGATAAGGGGTTAACATCCAAAATATATAGAGATATCATACAACTCAATTGCAAAAAACAAACAACAACAACAAACAACAACAACAACAACAAAAACTATTTTAAGATGGGCACAGGAACTGAATAGACATTTTTTTTCAAAAACGTACAAATGGCTAACATGTACATGAAAAAATTCTCAACATCACTAACTGTCAGAATAATGAAAATCAAAACCACAATGAAATAACATCTCACACTTATTAGAATGGCTATTATCAAGAAGACAAACTGTTGGAGAAGATGTAGAGGAACAAGAATCTTTGTGCATTGTTGGTGGAAATGTAAATTGGTTTAGTTCAGCCACTATGGAAAACAGCATGGAGGTTCCTCAAAAACTTAAAAGTAGAAATACCACATGATCCAACAATCCTGGGTATATATCCAAAGGAAATGAAAACAAGATATAAAAAATATATCCGCAATATTATCATACAGATATTTGTGTGTAATGTATATAATATTCAATACATGTATATAATATACAATAGCCAAGATATGGAAACAACCTAAGTGTTTGTCAACAGATGAAAGAATAAAGAATATGTGACTATATGTATATATCAATTATGAGAAAGAAATCCTGCCATTTGTGATAACATGAATAAACTTGAGGGCGTTATGCTAGGTGAGATGAGTCAGACACAGAAAGACAAATATTGTAAGGTATCTATCAGCTATATGTGGAATCTATAGCTATATGTGGAATCTATGGAAAACTGAACTCCTAGAAACAGAATTGTGGTTACCAGGGGCTAGGGGGTGGGGCACTGGTGCAATGTTGTTCAAGGGTACAAACTTGCAACTAGAAGATAAATAAATTCTGATGATCAAATGCACAGAATAATGATTACAGTCAACAATACTGTGTTATATCCTTCAAATCTGCTAAGAGACTGGATCTTACATGTTCTCTCCACAAATTAGCAGTGATCATTATGTGACATGAAACAGGTATCAGCTAAAGCCTTGTGGGAATCATGTTGCAACATATAAATGTATCAAGTCAACACTTCATATAAATTAAACTTACACAATGTTATATGCCAATTATATCTCAATAAAAACTTTAAATATACCATGTGTCACTTAATGTACTTTTAAAATTTCTAGTAGCTTTATTAAAAATGTGGTAAGAAAGAAACAGATAAATTAAATGTGATACTATATTTTAGTTAACCCAACCAATCCAAAATATTATCATTGTAACATGCAGTCATTACTAAAACATTATTAATGAGAACAGTCTGTCACCATAGAAACAGTATACTAAAATAGAAATTTCACGAAAGTAAGAAAAGAGGGGTAGAGTGTTTGAATCGGGCTTCAGACCCCAGTGAGCACTGCCTCTGAAAAAAAAAAAACAATAAAAAATAAAATATAAAGGATATAAACCAAAATCTTCAAAGCTAACTCACTGGGATCGCCTTAAAGAGTTAACGAATCTTCCTTCTTATTTATATGGATGCTATCCTGAATTCTCTGAGCTCCCTGAAAAATTTAAATCTTTAGCTTTGCGTATCATTTAGACTTCATTATTGGTTAAAGCCATTCAGTGATTCAGTACTAGTCTCTGACTTGTCAAAATTCCTAACTAAATTTTAAGCCTGTTTTTAAAGTTGACATGATTATAACATTTCTATTTTCTTCTGTTTCTCTTCTTCCATTTTTGCTTCCAAAGCATCAATTGACTATTTGTCATTTGTTTTATCTTGTTTTCAAGATATTCCTCATATCTTGACCATTATATCTTCAAAAATGATTTTTAGCTAATTTAGAGTTGGAAATATATTTATGCTTCTTATAACTTCTTATTATGAAGTCACATGTTGGAAAGGGGAAAAAATGGAATATAGTTTCCGTTCCACCTATTTAAAAAAATGTTTATTTATCTATTTTGAGAGAGTGAGATAGAGTGTGAGCAGGAGAGGATCAGAGAAAGAGGGAGACACATAATCCGAAGTAGGCTCCAGGCTCTGTGCTGTCAGCACAGAGCCCCACGCGGGGCTTGAACTCACAAATCAGGAGATCATGACCTTACTTGAAGTTGGACGCTTAACCGGCTGAGCCCCCAGGCACCCCTCCTCTCCACCTATTTTTAAAAAGTTTTTCCCACCTCATATTCTTTTCCCCCTAAGAACTTTTACTCTATATGTACATTCTCATCCACATTCAGGAGTTTATATATATTTTCTTTAGTTAGCATTTTCCAGAGATCTCATTTATGCCAGATGATAGTATAGAAAGTGAAATAAAACACAGTTCATTCTTATCAAAGCTTACTATTGAATTATATTATAAATGTACACTAAGTTGAATACATTTTTATGAGAACAAATTAGTACATATATTATGGTCTTTGAGACTAAAAGATAAATAGTTCTGCTTGGGGAAAAGATAAGATTTCTTCAAGCCAGTATAATTGAAACAATCTTTGAAAGATGAACAGTCATTGCTAGGAGACTAGGGGATTAACTTCTGTCTGTCATCAATGACTACCATGAATCTGACTCAGTCAGTTCTGTGTATTTTTATATCCTTACATGTAGAATTAGTTAATACCTATTCTCACCTAGTGTTCCCATCTTATAAGCCATTGTGACAACATCTAATTTATTATCACCTTAAATTTACCTGTATCCAAGATGTGAGTACCACACTTTATGTGGATGATATTTAGAAAAACATTAGAAAAACATTAGAAATAAGTATAGTTGTGTTATTTCAGATGAATATCCTATTAATCATTTAAGCTACTATCAAAGTTTTACTGAAAATAATCATTATATTGGCATGCTCATGGGTTATACTTTATAAGTATTATCCTGATGAAAACAAATTTATTTCTTGTTATTTTCTTGGATTTATTTGTTTTTATTTTAGTGATTTATATTTATACCCAAATATTGAAGCAGACTGAGAATCCCCTGACCAATATGTAAACTTTGAATTATTCCTTTTGTGTCCTTTACTTATTAGAATGATAGCATTCCTTAAATATTTTGGATATTGGGATTGAACAACCATCAAGCTAAGCAAATTCATTGTCTAAAAAGAGAAATTGTGTTATTTTAAAAGAATATTTGAGGGGCGCTGGGTGGCTTAGTTGGTTAAGCATGTGACTTCAGTTCAGGTCATGATCTCACGGTTTGTGAGTTCAAGCCCTGCATCAGGCTCTGTGCTGACAGCTCAGAGCCTGGATCTTGCTTCATATTCTGTGTCTCTTTATGCTCTACCCTTCCCATGCTCATGCTCTGTCTTTCTCTCTCTCTCTCAAAAATAAACATTAAAAACGAATTTCAAAGAGAAAGTAAAAATATAGAGTGATCCATGGGATTGAAAACTGATTTTATGAAACCTAGAAGTCATGAATCAGTTGATAAATAGCAATCTCTATGTCTAAACATGTATTTAGAATATAGGTTTCATTTAAATATCTGTAGATGAAATGCACAAATAAATAAATGTTTTATAAAGTTTTTTCTTCTTCCCTATCTAAAACTTTCCTTAGCTACTCAGAGAAATGTGAACACTTACACAATTTTTCAAATTTGTTAATTCTTGCTTTAATAATGTACTTGAATTTTAAAGTGTATAGGAAATTATAACTTCAAAAATGTCATTCTATATTCACTAGAAATATATAAACCTATAGTATTCTTTTAAAATATATTTGTATATGTGGGTGTCACTAATACCTTCCTTAATATTTTGTCTCAAAAATAGTTAATCATGATCAGGAAAGTCAAACATGGTCTTATCTTTAAAAACTTTCATCCAGCTTCCCAACTTTAGGTCACCTACATCTTTGAGAAATTGTATTGTTATTCAGCAAATATTGACTCCTCTATGCTTCTCTATTGAGGCGGAAGATACTACCCTGACCCACTGACTTTTAGCTAATGAAATATTAGCAGGTTGATGCAGACTGATTAAATGTACCTGTATAAATTAATAAGCCTGATGTGCATTTATGATTCTCCATGAGAAGAGTATGTTCTAGCTAGAGTCTGATCTAAGGGGAATTTGGAGATAGGAATGTTAGCTACAGATGAAAACCTAACTCACAATTTGGAATTTAGGCTTGAAGAAAAGCTATTCTATCTGACTTGCATAAAAGTAGCCATTCAACTCATGCATCACCCTGTGCTCATCACAACAAATGCACTCCTTAATCCCATCACCTATTTAACCCATCCCCCCACCCATCCTCTGGTAACCATCAATTTGTTCTCTATAGTTAAGAGTCTATTTTTCAGTTTGTCCCTTTTTTTTTTCTCCTCTGCTCTTTTGTTTTGTTTCTTAAATTCCACATATGAATGAAATCGTATAGTATTTGTCTTTTTCTGACTCAATTACTTCATTTAGCATTATACTGTCTAGCTCCATCCATGTTGTGCAATGGCAAGATTTAATTCTTTTTTATGGCTGAATAATATTCCATTGTACATGTATACCACATCTTCTTTATCTGTTCATCAGTCATCGGACAGTTAGGCTCTTTCCATTATTTGCCTATTGTTAATAATGCTGCTGTAAACCTAGGGGTGCATGTATCCATCCCTTTGAATTAGTGTCTTTGTATTCTTTGGGTAAATATCCAGCAGTATAGTTGCTGGACCATAGGGTAGTTCTATTTTTAGCTTTTTGAGGAACCTCCATACTGTTTTCCAGAGTAGCTGCGCCAGTTTGCATTCTCACTGAAAATGCAAGCAGGTTCCTTTTTCTCCATATCCTTGCCAGCACCTGTTGTTTCTTTTGTTGTTGATACTATATGCGAGGCCTTATTTTTAACCACAACTGTATTTACCAGTTTTCTTTTGTCTTTAATTATAGCAGACAGAGAATATAATTGTTAGTGCTGGTCTAGGGGAAAGCATATAGTAGGCAAAATTAGAATGTCTGGAGTCTGACAACACTCTGTCTACTCACTAATTTCACTGACTTATTTTCCTCCTAATGTCTTTATTTACTCTTTCCTTTATTGGGAGTTAATCTACATAGTTAGGTGCTACTTCCTTATTGGTATCAACTTTTAGGGATGCTGGAACCTCCTTTTTGAGCTAAAAAAAATCTACTTTCCTATTCTGCATGTATCAAAGTACCTTTGTCTTCTTACCGTGTTCTTCCAGGGCAGTAGGAAATGTCTATAGTATATCTGACAGAGGTTTATTTTACTATTGTGTGTGTATATGTGTGTGTGTGTGTGTGTGCGTTTGTGTGATGTGCAATAAAACTATAGTATAAAGTTTAAAGTAACTGCACTTACATATAACACCATTGGCTAGAAATTGGATATTGTCAATAAACTGTGTATCTTACTACATCACATCCCTCTCCTAGATTTAAGTACTAATTCAAATTCTGGATATATCATACGTTTAATATTTTATAATATTATTGCTTATGTATGTACTCTGACAATTATTTTAACATTGTTAAAGTTTATGTAAATTAAGTCATCCTTTATATATTCTTTGGTGATTTCATCTTTTTGTTCAATGTTAGTTTTGAAAAATGCATCCATGTTGCTATGTGTAGTTAAAGTTTTTTTTGTTGTTGCTATAAAATATTGTATGGAAAAATTATAGTTAACTATTATTTCCAGTTTCAACTTATTAAAAAAGAAGGGTGTTTAAAAACAATGGTGTTTCAAACATGCTTGCATATTTTTCTTGGTGTACATGACCAACATTTTTCCCTAGAGTTTGATATGTTAAAACGATGTAGATATTAAATTTTAGCATATAATTATAAACTTTTTCCAAAATGGTTGTATGAATTGATAAATCTACTTACAGTGTTTCAAATTATTGTACACATCTGTCAACATTAATATTGTTAGACATTTTTATTTTTCTAAATATTTTGGATTTATAATAGTATCTTGATGGTGGCAATTGGAATTTGCCTGATTCCAAAGATTTTGAGCATATTCTCATAATTTATTGAACGTTTTTATTTCCATTTTTGTGAATTGTGCATCAAGTAGGTTATTTTTATGAAGTCCCTTGTCTCCTTTTTTATATTAATTTATCAATGTGTACTTTACATTCAACAAAAAGCATTCATTAAGTTTCCTATTGGATAAATTATGATAAATGGATATGACAGCGTAACGGGATATTTCTATTGCCCCAAAAAATTTCCTCTGGTTGTTTGCAGTTATTTTCCATCATGGCCCCAGACAATTACTGGTAATATTTCTGTTACAATCACATTATTTAACCTGTTTACATTTGGATCCTTCCTTACCTGGATTCTTTTCCTTAGCATAGTGTTTTGAGATCCATGTTGGTGTGTGTATCAGTGGTTTGTTCCTTTTTTCCTGCTGAATATTATTCCATTGTATGAATAGTTCACAATTTGTTTATCCATCCAGCTGCTGACTTATATTTGAATTGTTTCCAAATTTGGGCTATAATGAATAAAGCTGAAATAACCATTTCTATATGTCTTTTTGAGAACATATGCTTTCATTTATTTTACATAAATAACTAGTTAAAATAGTTAAAATAATGAGTTTAGAGCAATTTATGTTTAACTTTTAAAGAGACTACATTTTCCAAAATGTGTGTTAATACTTTAAATTCTTATTAATAATAAATAAGAGTTTTCTTTCTCTATGTCCTCACTACCACTCAGTATTACCAGTGTTTTCTAACTTTAGGCATTCTGCTGGACATATAGTGGTATCTCACTGTAGTATTAATATATATTTCCTTGATGAATAGTTACAATTAGTATTTTTATGGGGTTATGTATATATATAGCTATATAAATAAAATTTGTGTATATATTTTATTTATATACATATTATATATAGAAATATACTTATTATAAAGTAAATATTTAGATACATATATCATACACACACATATATGGTCAATTTTCCTTATTCAATGATTCATATTTCAGAAATATCCTACTTGCTAAAATTTATTTGTATCTCCCAAAATCAATACTCATAGTCATTTATAGGCATGTAAAAACCAGTAAAAAAAAATTGAATCCCCCAAAATGGACGTTCCCAGCTGAATGTGAGCAAAGCAATCCTCTGCCTACTTGTTCACCTCTCATACTATAAACAGTGTCCATTTTGCACTCTATTTAGTGCCATGATTTTTGCATTTTTATGCTTTTTTTTGATAATGTTGCTGTTTAAAATTTACACCAAATGTAGTGCTGAAGTGTTGTGCTGAAGTCTAGTGCTAATAAGTGTGAGAGGGCCATGACAGACATGACAGAAAATATGTGCTGGGTAAGCTTTATTCATTCATGACTTACGTGCTGTTGACTTTTAAGGTTAATGTGAATGAAATAACAATATGTATTTAGTAGGCATCATTAAAAAGAAACACACATAAAACAAGGTTATTTATTAATCACTTGATGAAAATGTTGTGACCAAGGCTCACAGGAAGCTAACCCTGTATTTCTGGTAGGATCAGTCATTCAATATTCTCTGATCCAGCATTTGTGGGAATTTTGCCATGCGCGTGCCTGCATGCACACATGAGTGTATATATTCTTAGTGAAATGTCTTTTCAAATATTTTGTTCAAATTTTTTGTTTGTTTGTTTGTTTCTGGGCTGTTTTATTCCATTGGTTTATGTGTCTGTTCCTGGGTTGATGCTACGCACCCTTAGTTTCTGGAGGTTTTATGTCTTGGTATTTAACAGGGTAAGTCTCTCACCTTGCTCTTCAGGCAGGGGCTCATTTATTCCTGGCCTTTGTTTTTCTACCTAAGTTTTGGAATTAACTTGCCAAATTCTATGAAAAATCCTGTTGGAATCTTAACTGAGATGCTTTGAAGTTATCAATTAGTGTAGGGGAATTGCCGTATTAACAATGTTGACTCTTCATATCCAAGAATATGGTAAATCTTTCTGTTTGCTTAGATATTCTTTAATGTCTTTGAATAAAGTTTTATAATTTTCTTCTTAAAGGACTTGATTTATTTCAGGAATTTCCTGAAATTTCTTTTTATTTTTTTTTATTTTTTTTATTTTAATTTTTTTTTAATTTTTTTTAACGTTTTATTTATTTTTGAGACAGGGAGAGACAGAGCATGAACAGGGGAGGGTCAGAGAGAGGGAGACACAGAATCTGAAACGGGCTCCAGGCTCTGAGCTGTCAGCACAGAGCCCGACGCGGGGCTCCAACTCATGGACTGCGAGATCATGACCTGAGCCGAAGTCGGCAGCTTAACCGACTGAGCCATCCAGGAGCCCCCTGAAATTTCTTTTTAAAGATATCTTTAAATCTTCACTTTTTAATTTCTTGTTTCTAATGTATAGAAATACAATTGATTTTTTGCATGTTGGTTTTACCTAGGAACCAAGTGAAATATTTAATAATTCTAATGATTTATTTGTAGATTCTTTTTGGTGTTCTACATAAGTAATCAATCACCTTCAAATAAGAACACTTTTTAAAAAAATTATTTCTAACTCCTATATAGGTTTTACCTTTGTTTTATTTTATTGCACGGGTCAAGATGTTCAACACAACATTAAATAAGGGAGGTGAAGCTGACGTACATATCTTGTTCCTGATCTTAAAGAATGCTTTTGACATTTTACTGGTAAATATTAGGTCTGCTATAGATTTTTTTTCTTTTTTTTTTAATGTTTACTTTTTTCTTTATTATTTTGAATTTTTTTGAGTTTTTTTACTTTATTTTTAATTTTTTAAAATTTACATCCAAGTTAGTTAGCATATCATGAAGCAATGATTTCAGGAGTAGATTCCTTAATGCCCCTTACCCATTTAGCCCATCCCCCCTCCCACAACCCCTCCAGCAATCCTCAGTTTGTTCTCCATATTTATGAGTCTCTTCTGTTTTGTCCCCTTCCCTGTTTTTATATTATTTTTGTTTCCCTTCTCTTATGTTCATCTGTTTTGTCTCTTAAAGTCCTCATATGAGTGAAGTCATATGATTTTTGTCTTTCTCTGACTGACTAGTTTCACTTAGCATAATACCCTCCAGTTCCATCCATGTAGCTGCGTATTTGTTGATAGTGCTGCTATAAACATGGGGGTGCATGTGTCCTTTCGAAACAGCACACCTGTATCCCTTGGATAAATGCCTAGTAGTGCAATTGCTGGGTTGTAAGGTAGTTTTATTTTTAGTTTTTGGAGGAACCACCATACTGTTTTCGAGAGTGGCTGCACCAGCTTGCATTCCTACCAGCAATGCAAAAGAGATCCTCTTTCTCTGCATCCTTGCCAACATCTGTTGTTGTCTGAATTGTTAATGTTAGCCATTCTGACAGGTGTAAGGTGGTATCTCATTGTGGTTTTGATTTGTATTTCCCTGATGATGAGTGATGTTGAGCATTTTTTCATGTGTCAGTTGGCCATCTGCATGTCTTCTTTGGAAAAGTGTCTATTCATGTCTTTTGCCCATTTCTTCACTGGATTATTTGTTTTTTGGGTGTTGAGTTTGATAAGTTCTTTGTAGATTTTTGATACTAACCCTTTATCTGATAGGTCATTTGCAAATATCTTCTCCCATTCTGTCGGTTGCCTTTTAGTTTTGCTGATTGTTTCCTTCGCTGTGCAGAAGCCTTTTATTTTGATGAGGTCCCAGTAGTTCATGTTTACTTTTGTTTCCCTTGCCTCTGGAGACGTGTTGAGTAAGAAGTTGCTGCAGCCAAGATCAAAGAGGTTTTTGCCTGCTTTCTCCTCGAGGATTTTGATGGCTTCCTGTCTTTCATTGAGGTCTTTCATCCATTTTGAGTTTATTTTTTGTGTATGGTGTAAGAAAGTGGTCCAGGTGCATTCTCCTGCATGTCACTGTCCAGTTTTCCCAGCACCACTTGCTGAAGAGACTGTCTTTATTCCATTGGATATTCTTTCCTGCTTTGTCAACGATTAGTTGGCCATACGTTTGTGGGTCTATTTCTGGGTTCTCTATTCTATTCCACTGATCTTAGTGTCTGTTCTTGTGCCAGTACCATACAGCTTTGTAGTATAGCTTTAAGTCTGGGATTGTGATTCCTCCAGCTTTGGTTTTCTTTTTCAAGATTGCTTTGGCTATTCGGGGTCTTTTCTGGTCCCATACAAATTTTAGATTTTTTATTCTAGCTCTGTGAAGAATGCTGGTGTTACTTTGATAAGGATTGCATTGAATATGTAGATTGCTTTTGGTAGTATCGACTTTTTAACAATATTTGTTCTTCCTATCCAGGAGCATTGAATCTTTTCCATTTCTTTGTGTCTTCTTCAATTTCTTTCAAAATCTTTCTATAGTTTTCAGTGTATAGATATTTCACCTCTTTGGTTAGACTTATTCCGAGGTATTTTATGGTTTTTGGTGCAACTGTAAATGGGATTGATTCCTTGATTTCTCTTTCTGTCGCTTCATTGTTGGTGTATAGGAATGCAACCGATTTCTGTGCATTGATTTTATATCCTGCAACTTTGCTGAATTCATGAATCAGCTCTACCAGTTTTTTGGTGGAATCTTTTGGGTTTTCCATATAGAGTGTCGTGTCACCTGCGAAAAGTGAGAGTTTGACCTCCTCCAGGCCGATTTGGATGCCTTTATTTCTTTGTGTTGTCTGATTGCAGAGGCTAAGACTTCCAATACTAGGTTGAATAACAGTGATGAGAGTGGACATCCCTGTCTTATTCCTGACCTTAGGAGGAAAGCTCTCAGTTTTTCCCCATTGAGGATGATATTAGCATTGGGTCATTCATATATGGCTTTTATGATCTCGAGGTATGATCCTTCTATCCCTACTTTCTTGAGGGTTTTTATCAAGAAACGTTGCTGTATTTTGTCAAATGCTTTCTCTGCACCTATTGAGAGGATCATATGGTTCTTGTCCTTTCTTTTATTGATGTGATGAGTCACATTAATTGTTTTGTGGATATTGAAACAGACCTGCATCCCACGTATAAATCCCACTTGGTTGTGGTGAATAATTTTTTTAATGTATTGTTGGAGCCGGTTGGCTAATATCTTGTTGAGGATTTTTGCATCCATGTTCATCAGGGAAATTGGCCTATAGTTCTCCTTTTTCATGGGGTCTCTGTCCGGGTTTGGAATCAAGGTAATGCTGGCTTCATAGAAAGAGTTTTGAAGTTTTCCTTCCATTTCTATTTTTTGGAACAGTTTCAAGAGAATAGATGTTAACTCTTCATTAAATGTTTGGTAGAATTCCCTTGGAAAGCCATCTGATCCTGGACTCTTGTTTTTTGGCAGATTTTTGATTACTAATTCTATTTCTTTACTGGTTCTGGGTCTGTTCAAATTTTCTATTTCTTCCTGTTTCAGTTTGGGTAGTGTATATGTTTCTAGGAATCTGTCCATTTCTTCCAGATTGCCCATTTTATTGGCATATAATTGCTCATAATATTCTCTTATTACTGTTTTTATTTCTGTTGTGTTGGTTATGATCTCTCCTCTTTCATTCTTGATTTTACTTATTTGGGTCCTTTCCTTTTTCTTCTTGATCAAACTGGCTAGTGGTTTATTAACATTGTTAATTCTTTCAAAGAACCAGATTCTGGTTTCATTGATCTGTTCTACTGGGTTTTTTTTTGTTTCGATAGCATTGATTTCTGCTCTAATATTTATATTTACTGTCTTCTGTTCGTTTTGGGTTTTATTTGCTGTTCTTTTCCCAGCTCCTTACGGCGTAAGGTTAGGTTGTATATCTGAGATCTTTCTTCCTTCTTTAGGAAGGCCTGGATTGCTATATACTTTTCTCTTATGACCGCCTTTGCTGCGTCCCAGAGGTTTTGGGTTGTGGTGCTATCATTTTCATTGACTTCCATATACTTTTTAATTTCCTCTTTAACTGCTGGGTTAGCTCATTCATTCTTTAGTAGGATGTTCTTCAGTCTCCAAGTATTTGTTACCTTTCCAAATTTTTTCTTGTGGTTTATTTTGAGCTTCATTGCATTGTGGTCTGAAAATATGCATGGTATGATCTCTATCTTTTTGTACTTACTTAGGGCTGATTTGTGTCCCAGTATATGGTCTATTCTGGAAAACGTTCCATGTGCACTGGAGAAGAATGTGTATTCTGCTGCTTTAGATGAAATGTTCTGAATATACCTGTGAGGTCCATCCGGTCCAGTGTGTATTCAAAACTATTGTTTCCTTGTTGATTTTCTGTTTAGATGATCTGTCCATTACTGTAAGTGGGGTGTTGAAGTCCCCTACTATTATGGTATTATTATCAATGAGTTTCTTTTTGTTTGTGATTAATTGATTTAAATATTTGGGTGCTTTCACATTTGGAGCATAAATGTTTATAATTGTTAGGTCTTCTTGGTGGGTAGACCCCTTCAATATGATATAATGCCCTTCTGCATCTCTTGATACAGTCTTTATTTTAAAGTCTAGATTTTATGATATAAGTATGGCTACTCCGGCTTTCTTTTGTTGACCATTAACATGATAGATCGTTCTCCATCCCCTTGCTTTCAATCTGTAGGTGTCTTTAGGTCTAAAGTGGGTCTCTTGTAAACAGCATATAGATGGATCTTGTTTTCTTATCCATTCTGTTACCCTATGTCTTTTTATTGGAGCATTGAGTCCATTGATGTTTAGAGTGAGTACTGAAAGATACGAATTTATTGCCATTATGATGTTTGTAGAGTTGGAGTTGGTGGTGGTCTTCTCTGGTCCTTTCTGATCTTTTGTTGCTTTTGGTATATATATGTATATATATATATGTATATATATATATTTTTTTTCATCTTTTCTCCCCTCAGAGAGTCCCCCTTAAAATTTCTTGCAGGGCTGGTTTAGTGGTCACAAACTCCTTTAATTTTTGTTTGTCTGGGAAACTTCTTATCTCTCCTTCTATTTTGAATGACAGCCTTTCTGGATAAAGAATTCTTGGCTGCTTATTTTTCTGATTGAGTACGTTGAATATATCCTGCCACTCCTCTCTGGCCTGCCAAGTTTCTGTGGATAGGTCTGCTGCAAGCCAGATCTGTCTTCCCTTGTAGTTTAGGGACTTTTTTTCCCTTGCTGCTTTCATGATTCTGTCCTTGCCCGAGTATCTTGTCAATTTGACTATGATATGCCTTGTTGATGGACAGTTTTTGTTGACTCTAATGGGAGTCCTCTATGCTTCCTGGATTTTGATGTCTGTGTCTTTCCCCAGGTTAGGAAAGTTTTCCGCTATGATTTGCTCACATAACCCTTCTACCCTTATTTCTCTCTCTTCCTCCTCTGGGACCCCTATGATTCTGATGTTGTTCCTTTTTAATGAGTCACTGATTTCTCTAATTCTTACATTGTGATCTTTTGCCCTAATCTCCCTCTATTTTTTTTGCTTCGTTATTCTCTATAAGTTTGTCCTCTGTATCGCTGATCCTCTGTTCTGCTTCATCCATATTTGCCACCGTTGCATCCATACTTGATTGCAGCTCAGTTATAGCATTTTTAATTTCATTCTGGCTATTTTTTACTAGTTTTATCTCTGCAGAAAGGTATTCTAATCTGTTTTCGACTCCTGCCAGTATTCTTATTATCGTGATTCTAAATTCTGGTTCAGACATCTTGCTTGTATCTGTGTTGGTTAAAATCCCTGGCTGTTGTTTCTTCATGCTCTTTCCTTTAGGGTGAATTCCTTCGTTTTGTCATTTTGAAGGAGGAAAAGGAATTAATGAGGTAGAACAACTGAAATTTAAAAAATTAAAATTAAAAAAATAAAATTAAAAATTAAAAATACACACACAAAAATCAAATAGATGATGCTAGATTCTAGGTGTGTTTTGGTCTGGGTGTTGAAAGTGGTTTGACAGATTAGAGAAATGGAAAAACAGAAAGAAAAAAAGGTGGAGAAAAAAGAAAATAAGGAAATCGTTTGAGAATTTGAAGAAATGAATACACTAAAGTAGACAAAAATGAGATGATGTGGGCAAAATAGAATTTGAAAAAATATACACAAAAGTAGAGAATATAGTAGAAAAAAATTAAAGAAAAATATTTTTAATAAAAATTAAAAAGAAATGAATTTTTTTCATTTTCTGTATTTAAGAAAAAAAAAAGAAACAAAAGAGAAAAAAGAAAAATAGGAAAGAAAAAAAGAAATCGTTTGAAAATTTGAAAAATTGAATACACTGTAGTAGACTGAAATAAAATATAGGAGTAAGATAGAAGTTGATAAAATTTACATAAAAGCAAAAAATATAGTAATAAAAATTAAATAAAAATATTTTAAATAGAAATTGAAGGTAAAAATGAAGTTTTTCTCTTTCTGCATTCAAGAAAAAGAAAAGAAAAAGTAAAAAATAAAAAAACGGAAATTGCTTGAAAATTTGAAAAGGTGTGGGGCGCCTGGGTGGCTCAGTCGGTTGAGGGGCTGACTTCGGCTCAGGTCATGATCTCGTGGTCCGTGGGTTTGAGCCCCGCGTAGGGCTCTGTGCTGACAGCTCGGACCCTGGAGCCTGTTTCAGATTCTGTATCTCCCTCTCTCTGATCCTCCTCTGTTCATGCTCTGTCTCTCCCTGTCTCAAAAATAAATAAAACGTTAAAAAAAAATTAAAAGAAAAAAGAAAAGTTGAGTACACTGAAGTAGACTAAAATAAAATGATGGAAGTAAAGTAGACTTTTAAAAAATTTACACAACAGTAAAAAATATAGTAATCAAAGTTAAAGACAGATATTTTTAATAAAAATTGAAAATAAAAATGAGTTTTTTCTGTTTCTGTATTCAAGAAAAAGAATTGTAAAAGGGAAAAAGAGAAAAAAAAGGAAAAAAATTGAATAGATGAGCCTACTAACAGATTGAAGTAGGACTGAAATTGCTTCATTTTCCCCTAGAGGTTAGTCCATGTAGCTCTTTATAGTCCCTAAATTAAGCCAGTGGTGAGGTTTGTGTTCTTGAAGAAGAAAGTTGGCCCAGTTGGGTGGGACTCTGTGTAACAGCTCTGCTCTCCACTAGATGGCGCTGCTAGACTACTGTAGTGGATTGTTGTGGTGCTCATAGGGGCACACGCTCATGCACGGCAGCAGTGAAAATGGCGCCACCAAGCCACACAGTCTGTTCTCCTAGATCAGGAATCACGCACCGGTCCTCCATCTTCAGCTCTCGTCCACTCCCTGCTTTTCCACTCTCAGTGACCAGGCCCCAGGCAGTACCTCTCTCCCAATTTTTGTCTCAGATGTGGCTGTTTTCCCTGGCCTCTTACTTCTGAAGAACTGCGGCTTTGACCTGTTCTGCCCCTCTGATGGAGGGTCTCACCGAGCAATGGCTGAATGAGCAGTGGTCGAATGTAGGCTGCACCCAGGAACGCCCACTGGACCCTGCTGTTGCCGGTGCCCTGAGACTGTGGCCAGGTGCCAGCCCGCCCCCAAAAAAGATTGAGAGACAGTGTAACATCAGCATTTCAGGGATTATGGAAAATTGCAACACACATCTGGCACCAGGCTTCACCCTTAACGACCTTGTTCCAGTACCAGCGAATGTGGCCATTTTCTGGGGTCTGCTGGGACCAGGTGGCTTCAACAGTCTGTGCCAAATGTCCTTCCAGCAGCAGAACCACTTTTCCACGTGTGGCCTGAGAACCTCCCGGACCCCATTCTGTTCCTGGGGATTCACCTTTCCCACCAGAGCTCTGCCAGGTATCAAGCTGCAGAGTTGCAGCCTTTGTGTTCCCCTTGTTTACAGCATTAATGGAATTTAAACCCTCTCCTTTCTCCTTTCTCCTTTCTCCTTTCTCCCTTTTTAGTTTAGTCCCTGCAGCTGTTTCCAATTTTCCACTTTCTCTCCAGCTGCTTCTGTGGAGGGTTGCTTTTCCTGTATGCTCCCCCCCAGTCCCCATCCTCTCTCTACCCGCAAAAGGGATTCCCTACCTTCTGCGGCTTCTTGCTCCCTAAGTTCAACTCTTCGTGTCGCATACCTGCTGAATTCTGTGGTTCAGGTTGTGCAGATTGTTGTGTTAATCTTCCAATTAGTTTTCTAGGTGTGTAGGATGTTTTAGTGTTGGTCTGGCTGTATTTTATGGATGTGTGAAACACATAAAGCGTCCATGCTGTTCTGCCATCTTGGCTCCTTTCTATTTTGTTCAAATTTAAATCACATAGTATTTCTTCATATTTTTAATCATGTATATGTGTAGATAGATAGATAGATATAGATATAGATTAGATATAGATGTATCCAGATAAGAAAAAAAGAATCCAGATAAGAAAGGATCCAAATGTAAGCAGGTTAAATAATGTGATTGTAATAGAAATATTACCAGTGATTGCTTGGGGCTGTGATGGGAAATGACTGCAAACAAGAGGAAATGTTTTTTGGCAATATATTTTTGGGCAATATATATTAATAGAACAAAGAAGAAGGTTTTTTCTTTTTAAGTTCATTTATCTATTCTGAGAGAGAAAGGAGTGTAGCCAGGGAGGGGAGGAAGCAGAGAATGAGGAAGAGAGAGAAAATCCCAGGTGGGCTCTAACATGAGCTGAAACCAAGAGTAGGATGTTTGACTGAGCCACTCAGGCACCCCTATATATGTGTATTTTTTAAGTAGTAAGCCACTGTCAGGGCACGTGGATGACTCAGTGGGTTAAGCCTCCAACTTCGGCTTAGGTTGGGATCTGGTAGTTCATGAGTTCGAGCCCCACTTTGGGCTCGGCTCTGACAGCTCAGAGCCTGGAGCCTGCTTCGGATTCCCTCTCTCTCTGTCCCTCCTCCACTCATGCTCTGTCTCTTTCTCTCTGTCTCTCTTTTTCTCAAAAATAAATAAACATTAATTTTTTTTAAATACTAAGCCACTGTCAGTGTTGATAAGATTATCAGCTATCAACTTTATTTGCTTTTTTATTTTTTATTTTTTTTTAATTTTTTTTAACGTTTATTTATTTTTGAGACAGAGAGAGACAGAGCATGAACAGGGGAGGGGCAGAGAGAGAGGGAAACACAGAATTGGAAACAGGCTCCAGGCTCTGAGCTGTCAGCACAGAGCCCGACGCGGGGCTCGAACTCACGGACTGTGAGATCATGACCTGAGCCGAAGTCGGACACTTAACCGACCGAGCCACCCAGGCGCCCCTTTATTTGCTTTTTTAAAGGTAATGTTTCTACTTCAGGTTTCCAGTTCTGTATGTAAGAAGCTTGGCGGTTGTAACACTATCCTAACCACAAGTATAAAAGCTAAACAGACTGAAACATCAGCAGCTCTTCTAGAATGTTTCAGATGTGTGGAAACAGGGCAAACCCCCACCCCCAAAACTAGAGAGACAGATGAATATGGGGAGTCATGGCTTACCAAAGCATAGACTTACAAGCTGAAGCTGCCACAGAATCATTGAGGGCATAGGAAGACCTACACAGTAAGTGACAAATTACTGGTGGCTCAATTCAGACAAATCTGAATGTTAAAAACGTCAGAGGGCCAGTCATAGGGTGTTGAGGGGCCAGAGTTTTGTGAGTTTTACCTGGTTTGGCAGAGAGAAGGCTAAAAGAAATCATTTCAAAAAATACAACACTCAGTTCCCCTGGAACAATGCCTGTTCCAAGGGAAACTAGTTAATAAGAGCATAACCAGCTGGGTTTTAGTCAGCTAATTACCCTTGTAGAAGGGAAATTCCTAAATCTACCCCACTGTAGCTATCTTGTCTTTCTATTGGAGGAACAATAAACTGAGAAAGTCTTGTGAAGTTCATAGACTAGAGGCACAGAGTCACTAAAAGGCTGTGACCTAATCATAGAACTATAGAATCCTTCCCCTCCCCCAGCACCTCACCACCATATTACTAAAAGACTACTTATACCCATTCCTTCTACACAGTGTATCATATCCAACTATCAAGAAAAAAATTATAAGGCATAGCCAAAGGTAAAAAACACAACTTAAAAACAGAGTAAGCAACAGGACCAAATATGGCAAGGATATTGAAATTATCAGACCAAGAATTTAAAACACCTATGGTTAATATTTGAAGGACTCTAATAGATAGACAGCATGCAAAAACAGATGAGCTATATAAGTGAAGAGAAATATTAAGAAACAACCAAAGAGAAATGTTAGAGATCAAAGATACTGTAACAGAAATGAAGAAGAGCTATGATGGGCATACCAATAGACTAGACACAGCTGAGGAAGGAAACTCTAAGCTAGAAGTATATCAACAGAATCCTTGAAAGTCAAAAAGCAAAGATGACAAAAACTTAAAAAAGCAGAACAAAATATCCAAAGACTATGGGACAACTTCAGTAAGTGTAACATATACATAATGTGAATACCAGAAGAGAAGATAGAGAAAGTAACAGAAGAATATTTGAAATAACAATAACTGAGAATCTCCCCAAATTAAGGCAGATACCAAACCATAGATCCAAAGGTACAGACAAATCATTATTGGAGTATTTAATAAGCATTTATTGATCTTCTAAATCCATGATTACATATGAAACAAAGGATTAAAGCCAGTTTTGATTAGTCAAATTAAAACTACAATGAGGATTAGAAATTACTTAATATTAAATTATAATTTTATGAAAGCATTTTTAGTAATAATATTGCAGATAAACAATATTTTTATTGCCATATAATTTACATTTTAAAAAGATATAGAATTATTGAATAAGCATATTCATAATCAGGTAGTTTGAAATTGTACTTATAAAATTATGAAACTCAAAATTTGAATTGAACATAAATTAAAATATCAACTTGGCCTTATAAGGTATAATTGTAAAGGACTTCAAGAAGTTATATAAACTCTCATATCTACCAATTAAAAGACCCAAATGTAGTTTTAAAGTATTTGAAGATTCAAAAGTAAAGTAATTTCATATTACTTCTTCATTTCCTATTCCCAAAGCATCTCTGACTGTGTCTTAGAATGTTCCTATTTAAAACAAAATTATAGCTACTTAATGCACTTTTTTGCCATGGTTCCTGAAAGATCAATCTTCCAAAAATTAGCTGCTGGTGCAGAATTGCTCTTTCTATTCCCTGGTTTTATTCCATTTGCTAGAGTAACAAGAAAATTGCTTTGATAATTTTACTTCTAGAAGTTATTTCTCTGTGTCAGTTGTACACAGTTACTTTTTGTTCAGAAGTGATAGTGCCTCAAATCAGTAGCAAATATATTAAATTATAGTATCTTGTCATTAAATACCTTTGAGTTATTATTTTGTGTCACAGCTATTAATGGCACAATTACTGCTTGTTATTTCTAGATATATGAAATTCCAATACAAATATTTGTATTGCACTTAAGTATCTTTTATTTGTTCTGTTATAGAAACTAATTTTAATGCATGTTTAATCACACTACATCTTACAAAAAAACACTTTACATAAGTACTAGCCATGGAAATTATATACCACATACCTGTGTTTGCTTGGAATGACAGAATTTTTATATTAAAATAGATCTCTGATATAATCTAACATAAAAGAAAATACGCTTATCCAAAAAACATGAAATTTTTCAAATTTTTTGGGCTATCAGAATTTTCCCTTTCAATTTAATCAACCTGAAAGTATCCTGCTTCCATTTTAATTAAAATTAAGTTAATATTTCTGTTTTTATAAATAATTGGCATATGGAACAATTAGATATTTTATTTTTGAGAGATTTGGAGTTTTATAACATTATGGGCTTTGTTAATCAATGGAATTACAAGTTCTGTGGATTTGGCGTGATATGTTTTTATAGTTTTTCTTTTTGGCTCAATGGTTATTCTTAGCTATGATTTCAAATAGCTTCAAGAAGATAGCACTTTTTTAGGGCTTCAGTTAGTATTTCATTTGCAAACATATAGCAACTAAAAGGAAACTATGCAGGAGATCGCCATGTAAAGATAATAGATAGGTTACAAGTAGATAAAAATGAGATAGATGAATCTCATATATAATATGTATGAATGCTATATGTATATATAAAAGTAATTAATGTGTGTAATTACGTTTCATTCTAGTAATTATTTTTTTATTTTTAATTCTTAAATAGTGTACAAGAAAAAGAATGATATAGAATGATTATGGCTCCATATCTCGTTCTAATTGTACTGTCCCACAATCTCTCAAATTTAACTTTAGTCAATAAGACCTTGGGTAAGTCAACAGAAATTTTACTTTTCTGTGTACAATATTTATAGTTATTAAACACTACATGTGAAATAATAATAAAAATAGCTGTGGCCACAAAAAACATTGCAGGGGAAAGACAGCTAATTAAAATTTGATTAAACTAAATGTGAAGGTATTTCTTTGTATTAGTGTCTAACTAGAGGTGTATTTAAAAGATTTTCTAGTGTTCCACTTCCTTACTTAAAATAATATTTAAAAGCATAACTGTTGAAATCCCTGCCTGTGTTGAAATCCCTATTTGCCACTTATTGATTGGGACAGAATCTTCAACATCCACAAAAACTATTTCCCTTTTTCTGACACACACCAAATTACATTTCCCAGCCTCAAGTGTAGTTAAGTGTGGCCCTGTGCCAGTATCTCAGTAATGAAATGGGAATGGAAGTAATGTGTTTCTCTTCCATGACAGGGTCTTTAAGAAAGTGGCTGTGCTTTTCTTTTGTTCTCTCTACTTTCCCAGGCTGGGCTGGGGTTACAATGACCAGAGTGACTTTCAGAAGCCAGAAGATGAAGGTGGCAATGCATCCATCAGCCTGGATTCTAGAAAGATAATGTAAACTAGAATTGCCTGTGACCTGAAAACCATAAATTGAACAATTATGTGATAAGGAACTAAACCTTGATATTTTTTTGCCACTAAAGTTTGAAGGTCTATGACCCTTTATCCTATCTACTCAATAAACAAGTTTTGTGACATCAGACCAATTATTTTGCCTATGAGCCTTGGTTATGTTTCCTAAAAAACGTTGATTGCTTTGAATGAATGAATGAGTGAATGAAATATTGATTTATATATATTCTAAGATTGAATAATTTGCTTTCCTACCATTAGCAAATACAGTTCAGTGTATCCTCACCTTTTTGTTTAATATTCCAAGTTAATTACTAAGTAGCTTGGCTTTTGGGTTAATCTTTTTTTTTTTAATTTTTTTTAACGTTTATTTATTCTTGAGACAGAGAGAGACAGAGCATGAACGGGGGAGGGGCAGGGAGAGAGGGAGACACAGAATCAGGAGCAGGCTCCAGGCTCTGAGCCATCAGCCCAGAGCCTGACGCGGGGCTCGAACTCACGGACCGTGAGATCGTGACCTGAGCTGAAGTCGAACGCTCAACCGACTGAGCCACCCAGGCGCCCTGGGTTAATCTTTGATTATTACACTCAAGAATACCTTTGTGTTCCTGTGTCTGTCTTTTTTCACCTGTCATAATGTTCTTCAGGTTCATCAATGTTGCTCCAAATATGACACGATGCCACTTTTATAAAGAATCTAAAATAGAAAAACTCAGAAGTGCCTGGGTGGCTCAGCTGGTTAAAAGTCTGACTCTTGATATCAGCTCAGATCTCACACTCATGAGATCAAGCCCCACACTGGGCTCCATGCTGGGTGTGGAGTCTGCTTAAGTTTCTCTCCCTTTCCCTCTGCACCTTCCCTGATCTCTCTCTCTCTCTCTCAAAAGAGAAAAGAAGGAAGGAAGGAAGGGAGGGAGGGAGGGAGGAAGGAAGGAAGGAAGGAAGGAAGGAAGGAAGGAAGGAAGGAAGGAAGGAAGGGGAAGGGTTAGGGGAAGGGAAGGGAAGAAAAGTGAAACTCATAGAAACAGAGAGTAGAATGGTGGTTGCCAGGGGATGGAGGGAAGGGAAAATAGGAAGATATTAGTCAAAGGGTACAAGTTTCAGTTACACGAGATAAATAAGTCCTAGAGATCTACTGTACTGCATAGTACCTATAGTTAACAATACTGAACAGTATACTTAAAAATTTCCCAGGTGGATAGATCCTAAGTTAAGTGTTCTTCTTCTTCTTCCCCTTTAAAAAAAAAATTCCAGTATAGTTGACATGCAGTGTTAAATTAGTTTCAAGTGTACAATATAGTAACTTAACAATTCTATATATTACATAGTGCTCATCAAGATAAGTGTACTCTTAATCCCCTTCAGCTATTTCACCCATTCTGCCACCCACCTCCCCTCTGGTAAGCATCAGTTTGTTCTCTGTAGTTAAGAGTCTGTTCCTTGGTTTGTCTCTTTTTTTTCTTTGTTCATTTGTTTTGCTTCTTGAATTCCACATCATGGTGAAATCATATGGTATTTGTCTTTCTCTGACTTATTTTGTTAGCATTATACTCTCTAGCTTCATCCAGGTTGTTGTAAATGGCAAGATTTCATTCTTTTTTATGGCTGAAAATATCGCATTATGTACACATACTACATCTTCTTTATCCATTCATCTATCTATGGATTCTTGGACTGCTTTCATAATTTGGCTATCGTAAATAATGCTGCAAGAAATATAGGGATTCAAATATCCTTTCAAATTAATGTTTTTTGTATTCTTTGAGTAAATACCCAGTAGGGCAATTACTAGATCATACAGTAGTTCTTTTTTTTTTTTTTTTTTTTTTTTTTTTTTTTGAGGAGCTTCTACACTGTCTTCCATAGTGGCTACACCTGTTTGTATCCCCACAAAAAGTGCGTGAGGGTTCCTTTTCCTCCACATCCTCATCAACATTTGATTCTTGTGTGTTTGATTTTGCCATTCTGACTGGTATGAGGTGGTCTTTCATTGTGGTTTTGAGTTGCATATCCCTGATGATGGGTGATATTGAGCATTTTTTCATGTCTGTCAGCCATCTATGTCTTCTTTGGAAAAAAATACTTATTTTTAATCAGATCATTTGTGTTTTTGATGTTGAGTTATATAAGTTCTTTATATACTTTGGATATTAATCCTTTGTTGGATATTATTTGCAAATGTCTTTTCGCATTCATTAGGTTGCCTTTTTGTTGTGCTGGTGGTTTCCTTCATTTGCTGTGCAAAATCTTTTATTTTGGTGTAATCCCATTAGGTTGTTTTTGCTTTTGTTTCCTTTGCCTGGGGAGACAAATCCATAAATACTTTACTAAGCCTCATGTCCAAGAGATTAATACCTATGTTTTCTCTTAAAGAGTTTTATGGTTTCAGGTCTCACAATTAGATCTTCGATCTATTTTATTTTGTGTATGTTGTAAGGAAGTGGTCAAGTTTCATTCTTTTGCATGTAGCTGTCCTTTTACCCCAACATCACTTATTGAAAAGACCATCTTTTTCATCATATATTCCTTCCTCCTTTGTAATAGATTGATTGACTATAGAAGTGAGTTTATTTCTGGGTTCTCTATCCTGTTCCATTGATCTGTGTGTCTATTTGTGTGACAACACCACTGTTTTGATTACTGTAGCTCTGTAGTATATCTTAAAATCTGTGGTTATGACACCTCCAGCTTTGTTCTTCTTTCTCAAGGTTGCTTTGGCTCTTTGGGGTCTTTTGTGGCTCCATACAAATAGGGTTATTTGTTCTAGTTCTGTGAAAAATGTTGTTGATATTTTTATAGGATTGTATTGAATCTGTAGATTGTTTTGGGTAGTATGGACATTTTAATTATATTAATTTTTCCAATCTAAGAACGTGGAATATTTTTCCACTTATTTATATTGACTTCATTATCTTTCATCAGTGTCTAATAGTTTTCAGATTGCAGTCTTTCACCTACTTGGTTAAATTTATTCTTACATATTTTATTCTTTTCGGTGCAATTGTAAATGGGATTGTTTTCTAATTTCTTTTTCTGCTACATCATTATTTGTGTATAGAAATACAACAGATTTCTGTTTATTAGTTTTGTGTCCTGCAACTTTCCTGAGTTTTATTCAAATAGTTTTTTTTTTGGTGGAGTCTTAAGGGTTTTATATTTCTAGTATCATGTCATTTGCAAATAGTGACTTTTTTTTTCTTCTTCCTTACCAATTTGTATGCCTTTTGTTTCTTTTTCTTGTCTGATTGCTGTGGCTAGGACATAAAGGAGTATGTTGAATAAGAGTGCTGTGGCTAGGACATAAGGACTATATTGTTACTGAACTTAGAGGAAGAAGTTTCCACCTCTTTCAGGTTTCCACCATTGAGTATGGTGTTTGCTGTGGACTTTTTGTGTATGACTTTAGGATGTTGAGGTATGTTTCCTCTAATCTCACTTTGTTGAGAATTTTTAATGCATTTTCTCAAATTCTTTTTCTGCATGTATTGCAATAATAATGTGGTCTTTCTTTCCTCTTGTTAGTGTGATGTATAATTTTTCTGTTTAACTTGTTTAAATTTAATTATTATTTATTATATATATCCATTATGTATTTTAAAACATAGTTTTCTACTTCAGTATTTTTTTCTTTTAGTATTTTTAAATTATATTCATTTTACTCTTTTTTATAAAGACTTAATATGATATTCCCAGTTCGAAATTATCTTCCTGTATGCAGAAATTCCATTCATGTTATTTGTTCTCTTGTTAATTTTATTAATTCTCCTTACATTAGAGCCATTTGTGACAATCCAATACAGTACCTTATAGAGTATAAATACAAATGCAGAAAGTTTTGTACTTGTACTTCACTTCATTATTTTCTACATATTATGATGGTGCTGTGGACAAAGCAAGCACACAGTGAGCATAAGTAATATTATTGATATTTTTTATCAATCAATCTTAATGTTTAGTTATTTTTAAGAGACAGAGAGAGACAGAGCATGAGCAGGGGAGGGGCAGACAGAGGGGAAGACATGAAGCAGGCTCCAGGCTCTGAGCTGTCAGCACAGAGCCTGAAGTGGGGCTTGAACTCACAAACCATGAGATCAGGATCTGAGCCAAAGTCAGACGCTTAACTGACTGAGCCACTGGGGTGCCCTTGTCAATGAATCTCATGTTGACCTACATTCACCTAAAATTCCTGTCATTTCTTACTTAATTATATAATTGGTAATGTTTTAAAATTTTCTAGCTTCTAATAAATCTGATCTTTTAGATAAAAGTAGTAAAAATAAAATTTAATTTATCTTAATCATGTAGGTTATTATATGAATTCCATGAATATGTGCTGAGTACTGAAATGATAAAATGGAAACAAAGATAAAAAGGAGAATAGTCATGTTAGATTGTGCAGGTTTTAATTAACATATAGTGTTAATATTTTTCAATCTATTTTGAGGAACTGTGATACGATACTTTCTTTTTGTAATGTTTATGTATTTTGAAGAGAGAGTTCAGGCAGGAGAAGGACAGAGAGAGACAGAGAGAGAGAGAGGGAGAGAGAGAGTCCCAAGCAGGCTCTGCGCTGTTAGTGCAGACCCCAACGTGGACTCATTCTCATGAACCAATCATGACCTGAGTTGAAACCAGAAGTTGGACACTCAACTGACTGAGCCATCCAGGTGTCCCATTTTATTTTTGATGACAATACTTCCTTCTAAATTTTGTATCACTCATTTTGTTATTATAAATTTCTTCCTTCTAAATTTAATTATTGAGAGTAGAAATCCACTGAAGTCAGAACATATGATTTATAGTTCTGTTATTATTTTATCCCCATAAAAACAATTTATGACATAGAATTTAATACTTTTTATTGCAATATTTATTCATTGTCTTCCAATATTTTCAAAACATTACCTCTTTCTAGGCTTCAAAGATCTTAAAACTTCTTAGTGCAAAGTAGGTACTTGATTTGGTGTTGTTATTGATTAACATGATTACAATTTTGCTGAATCCATTAAAAGTTGTTAATCTAAAATATTTGAAAATTTTTAAATGATGCACATACACCAACAATTTTAGGAAATGATTCTAGAATATTATTGGTAATATATTCATTCTAATTACTAGCTTCCACATTTTTATCTCTTAGATTGGTTAAGACATGTTGGTAACATTCTCGGATGATATAGTAAAGTTATTCAGTAACAGACCTAAAATTCTGTGGAAAATCACCCACAGAGATTGATATTTTTTTTCTTGATAATAGAAATCTATAGAATGTAGTGACCAGGAAAATCATCTGTAACCTATGGTAATTATTGTTTATTCAAGACAATCACATTTATTTTTGTTTAAGAGATAGACATAAAAATAGTAATGCTTATCTTGGCAAAAACCTCAAGATGGTAGGATATGTTTTTAACTGAAAACGGACAGTGGGAGCCCCTGAGGAGTGAAAGGACAGCTGGAATGACAACACTTGACATCCTGTGTGTAATTGGTTTTGAATGCTTGGCAGATTTTTATAATGGTACGGAAGCACTCAGACTAGCAGGTAACTGTTGGGAATAGATTGAATGGTGGTTAGCCCTCTTTCATACAACTCTTACATGAGAATCCTTTAGATGTACTTCACATCAAAGATAGATATTCTGAGTTAAGAGTCTGCCTACTAGTACACCCTATTTAATCATATTCATGAAGAATCAAACAACTTAGCCATCAATTATTATTTAATTAGTTCTGTTTTCCTTTCCTTCTACATTCAATGTGTTGTTGGTCAGGTTTAGATTGGAAGTGAAATTTTGTTATCTAGAAACAGGGGAAATAAATCATTTTGTGGGGATCTAAGTGTTCTTGACCAGATATCACTTGGGTATCGTATTTTAAACCAGTGCCAGCTACAGTTCCCATTGGAAGAATATTAAAATTTAAGTAAATAAAGTGGACTTATTTGTTAGTGGAAATTTATAATGTACCCATCCTGAAGATACATAAGAAACCAATACTTAAATCATAACATAAACTCTCATGTAGATAAAAGGAACTATACAGAAAGTTAAAAGCCAGGACTTAAGGTTTAAGTCTATTGTTCACATGACAAATTCAAATATATCTTCTTTCATCTATAAAGTGAGGATGATACTACTCCCCTGTGTTGTATGAAAATTAAATAAGATTACAATATGTAATCACTATATAAATATTGCATGTTAGTAAGCAAGCTATTCTCATCGAGCTTATTTTTTATATTATTTGTGTTGCTTTTGAGGGGAAGTGAGCTTTAATAGTTATAATATGATCAATGTCTGTGTAATTATTAATGACTCACCAGTTTTTCCTGCCTGGAAACCTCAGTAATTTGTGACCTCTTGCTCTACGATTGCATGCCAGTATGGACTTGTCTAACTTATTATTAGGTGGCTAAATTTTAAAAGCAAAAGAACACTAAATTTGAAAAGTTATTAGTATCAATAAGATATGTCTAGCCTCACAGATCTCACAATATAAATTGAAAGAACAAAATAGCTATAGTATAAAGCAGACAACTTTGTGCCCTATAATGTACAAATTGGGTATTCTAGCAATAAAAAGAATGAGGATTAATCATTGATTATAAAAATTGGTAGCTATTTCATAGAAAATGAGATATCTGAGATGAGACCTAAATGGAAAAATTATGGTCAGAGGTGAGAAAATAATTTATTGATAATTTTATGATCTTATCACAATACATTAATTAGATTTTGGTTTGGATAAATGTTACACGTTTCTAAAAAACAACCTTTATGATTGTATCTTTTCATCTATTGAATACAAACACATCAAATAGTTCATGTTTAAAAATTATTGTTTGTCCTCTATGAAGGGCTTCCAAATTCTTTATAGACCTGAGATTTTGAAAGAAGAAGTAAACAATCCTGAAAGAAAGGCAGATGAGGCTGAGAACAAGCAACCTGCATCATGGCCTCTGGGTACTGTAAACTGAAGCTCAGTTATAAACAAAGGGCATAATATATTGTGGTATATTGCAAATGAGAGTTCAAAAGAAAGTAGCTGAATAAGAAGGTGTTTGTTAAACAAAAAGTTGCTGTAGCTCCTAGCTAAGAGGTCTTGTTCAATCTTGCTCAAAAAACATTCCCTTCCTGTTGTTTCTTAAATCGGTCTTTTAAAATTTGGCTTCCATTCAGAGGGCATAGTCCTTTAAAAAATGTTTCAATATTATTCAGTGTGAAAATGAAATGAGCTATCAAGCCAAGAGAAGACATGAGAAACCTGAAATATATATATATATATATGTATATATATATATATATACATATATATATATATATTTCTAAGTGAAAGAAACTGTTCTGAAAAGGATACCAACTGTATGATTCTAACTTTGTAATATTCTGGAAAAGACAAAACTATGGAGACAGTAAAAAGCTCAGTGGTTACCAGACCTTGAGAAAGGGACAGAAAAAGAGATAAAGCACTGATGATTTTTAGGGCTGTGAAAATACTCTGTATGATACTATAGTGATGGATCCATGTCATTATCCATTTGTCCAAACCCACAGAATATACAACACCACCAAGAGTGAACTGTAATGTAAACTCTGAATTTTGGGTTATTACAATGCGTCAGTGTAGGTTCATTAGTTGTAACAAATCTGCCACTCTGGTGGGAAATGTTGGTAATGGGGGAAGAGCTATGCATGTGTGGGGACAGGGCGTGCATAGGAAATCTCTGTACTTTTCCCTCAACTTTGCTAAGAACCTAAAACTGCTCTATGGAAATAAAGTCTTAATTTAAAAAAAATGTTTCAGTCGTTACCAAAGGAGGTAAAATAATTATTTTTAATTGGATTTCTCTATGCAAATCTTAGATTCGTTCATGACCAAAATTACCCAGAGGTACACTCTATTTCCTTTGCTCTGGAGTAAACAATAATTAACATTTAAGTGAGTAAGTAGTTGAGCTATATTTTGGTTTTATGACTGCTTCAGATATTAAGAAATAGTAATAATAGCTAGCACTTTAATGCTAAAAATACATTCTAGGCAGGTTCTAAGTGCTTTATATTTTAACTAATGTGATGCTTGCAAGAATTCCATGAGATAAGAAATATTATTTCACTATTATTATGACTCTACTCACTTTTCACATATGGAGCATAAGAAACAAAGATATAAATACCTTGACAAAATAAATAGTAGTACATTGTAGAGCTGCGATTTAAGATTTAAACCTAGGCAGTTTTTTTATGGAGGTAATATATATATATATATATTTTTTTTTTTTTTCACCTCTATACTCATGCTACTCAGAGTGTATCCAGAGAACCTGTGTGATCCAAGAAATGTTTGGATCCATTTTACTTGAAGATAAGTACACAGATTGAGCTTAAACATTTATAAACATAAGAGCTCTTTGACATTGATATGTCATCTAAATGCATGGTTGCTTTCTAATACTTTTTTTTATTTGAAAAAGTATTAGTCTGGATGAGCTGGCAACTAAACAACCATTTCCTTCACTCTAAATCAGAGATAGGCAAACTTTTCATAGAAAGGGTAAATAAAATTGATTTACAAAAGCAGGGTGATATATTAATTTATTATACTGTATTACTTTATTTTAGTTATATCATCTCATCTCATTTCATCTCATCTCATTCATATCATATGATGGCAAAGGGCAGAACTGCATTCTAGTGGAAAGCACATTCAATTGGGAATTGATAGTCCAGAGTTGTATTCCTTCCCTTGCTACGAAGTAGTTGTGCAACCTTCGCATGTCAGCACACCTTTTGAAATTACATTTTCAAACTTGAAAAATCAGGAATGGAAACAGGTAGTAATAGGATGGGTTTAAATGCTAAATTTATGCGTAAATTGATCTTTTTGACTTTTTAAATTTTTAATATGAAATTTATTGTCAAATTGGTTTCCATACAACACCCAGTACTCATCCCAACAGGTGCCCTCCTCAATGTCCATCACCCACCCCCCATCAACCCTCAGTTTATTCTAGTTTTTAAGAGTCTCTGATGGTTTGGCTCCCCCCCTCTATAACTTTTTTTTTCCTCCCCCCCCCCCCATGGTCTTCTGTTAAGTTTCTCAGGATCCACATAAGAGTGAAAACATATGGTATCGGTCTTTCTCCATATGACTTATTTTACTTAGCAGAACACTCTCCAGTTCCATCCATGTTGCTACAAAAGGACATATTTCATTCTTTCTCATTGCCAAATAGTATTCCACTGTGTATATAAACCAAAATTTTTTTATCCATTCATCAGTTGATGGACATTTAGGCTCTTTCCATAATTTGGCTATTGTTGAGAGTGCTGCTATAAACATTGGGGTACAAGTGCCCCTATGCATCAGTACTCCTGTATCCCTTGGGTAAATTTCTAGCACTGCTATTGCTGGGTCATAGGGTAGGTCTATTTTTAATTTTCTGAGGAACCTCCACACTGCTTTCCAGAGTGGCTGCACCAATTTGCATTCCCACCAACAGTGCAAGAGGGTTCCCGTTTCTCCACATCTTCTCCAGCATTTATAGTCTCCCGATTTAGACTGGTGTGAGGTGGTATCTGAGTGTGGTTTTGATTTGTATTTCCCTGATGAGGGGTGACATTGAGCATCTTCTCATGTGCCTGTTGGCCATCTGGATGTCTTCTTTAGAGAAGTGTCTATTCATGTCTTCTGCCCATTTCTTCACTGGATTGTTTTCTGGGTGTGGAGTTTGGTGAGTTCTTTATAGATTTTGGATACTAGCCCTTTGTCTGATATGCCATTTGCAAGTATCTTTTCCCATTCCATCTGTTGCCTTTTAGTTTTGTTGGTTGTTTCCTTTGCAGTGCTTTTTATCTTCATGAGATCCCAATAGTTCATTTTTGCTTTTAATTCCCTTGCCTTTGGATATATATCAAGTAAGAAATTGCTGCAGCTGAGGTCAGAGAGGTTTTTCCCTGCTTTCTCCTCTAGGGTTTTGATGGTTTTCTGTCTCACATTCAGGTCCTTTATCCATTTTCAGTTTGTTTTTGTGAATGGTGTAAGAAAGTGGTCTAGTTTCATCCTTCTGCATGTTGCTGTCCAGTTCTCCACACCATTTGTTAAAGAGACTGTCCTTTTTCCATTGGATATTCTGTCCTGCTTTGTCAAAGATTAGTTGGCCATACTTTTG
This sequence comes from Panthera tigris, assembly GCF_018350195.1. Classification (NCBI taxonomy): domain Eukaryota; kingdom Metazoa; phylum Chordata; class Mammalia; order Carnivora; family Felidae; genus Panthera; species Panthera tigris. The sequence goes on along the minus strand of NC_056667.1, from coordinate 88,963,775 downwards.
TGGTTCCAATTCTGGAGTCTCATTTCTATTCCATTGGTGTATGTGTCTGTTTTTGTGCCAATACCATGCTGTCTTGATGTTTACAGCTTTGTAGTAGAGGCTAAAATCTGGGATTGTGATGCCTCCCACTTTGGTCTTCTTCTTCAAAATTACTTTGGCTATTCGGGGTCTTTTGTGGTTCCATACAAAATTTAGGTTTGCTTGTTCTAGTTTCGAGAAGAATGTTGGTGCAGTTTTGATTGGGATTGCATTGAATGTGTAGATAGCTTTGGGTAGTATTGACATTTTGACAATATTTATTCTTCCAATCCATGAGCATGGAATATTTTTCCATTTCTTTGTATCTTCTTCAATTTCCTTCATAAGCTTTCTATAGTTTTCAGCATACAGATCTTTTACATCTTTGGTTAGGTTTATTCCTAGGTATTTTATGCTTCTTGGTGCAATTGTGAATGGGATCAGTTTCTTTATTTGTCTTTCTGTTGCTTCATTAGTGTATAAGAATGTAACTGATTTCTGTACATTAATTTTGTATCCTGTGAGTTTGCTGAATTCATGTATCAGTTCGAGCAGACTTTTGGTGGAGTCTGTTGGGTTTTCCATGTATAATATCATGTCATCTGCAAAAAGTGAAAGCTTGACTTCATCTTTGCCAATTTTGATGCCTTTGATTTCCTTTTGTTGTCTGATTGCTGATACTAGAACTTCCAACACTATGTTAAACAACAGTGGTGAGAGTTGACATCCCTGGCATGTTCCTGATGTCAGGGGGAAAGCTCTCAGTTTTTCCCCATTGAGGATGATATTAGCTGTGGACTTTTCGTAAATGGCTTTTATGGTGTCTAAGTATTTTCCTTCTATCCCGACTTTCTCAAGGGTTTTTATTAAGAAAGGATGCTGAATTTTGTCATGTGCTTTTTCTGCATCTCTTGACAGGATCATATGGTTCTTATCTTTTCTTTTACTAATGTGATGTATCACATTGATTGATTTGCAAATGTTGAACCAGCCCTGCATCCCAGGAATGAATCCCACTTGATCATGGTGAATAATTCTTTTTATATGCTGTTGAATTCGATTTGCTAGTATCTTATTGAGAATTTTTGCATCCATATTTATCAGGGATATTGGCCTGTAGTTCTCTATTTTTGCTGGGTCTCTGTCTGGTTTAGGAATCAAAGTAATGCGGTCTTCATAGAATGAGTCTGGAAGTTTTCTTCCCTTTCTATTTTTTTGGAACAGCTTGAGAAGGATAGGTATTATCTCTGCCCTAAATGTCTGGTAGAATTCCCCAGGGAAGCCATCTGGTCCTGGACCCTTATTTGTTGGGAGATTTTTGATAACCGATTCAATTTCTCCGCTGGTTATGGGTCTGTTCAACTTTTCTATTTCTTCCTGTTTGAGTTTTGGAAGTGTGTGGGTGCTTAGGAATTTGTCCATTTCTTCCAGGTTGTCCAGTTTGTTGGCATATAATTTTTCATAGTATCCCCTGATAATTGCTTGTATTTCTGAGGGATTGATTGTAATAATTCCATTTTCATTCATGATTTTATCTATTTGGGTCATCTCCCTTTTCTTTTTGAGAAGCCTGGCTAGAGGTTTATCAATTTTGTTTATGTTTTCAAAAAACCAACTCTTGGTTTCATTGATCTGCTGTACAGTTTTTTTAGATTCTATATTTTTTTTATTTCTGCTCTGATCTTTATTTTATTTCTCTTCTTCTGCTGGGTTTGAGGTGTCTTTGCTGTTCTGCTTCTATTTCCTTTAGGCGTGCTGTTAGATTTTGTATTTGGGATTTTTCTTGTTTCTTGAGATAGGCCTGGATTGCAATGTATTTTCCTCTCAGGACTGCCTTCGCTGTATCCCAAAGCATTTGGATTGTTGCATTTTCATTTTCATTTGTTTCCATATATTTTTAAATTTCTTCTCCAATTGCCTGGTTGACCCATTCATTCTTTAGTAGGGTCTTCTTTCACCTTCATGGTTCTGGAGGTTTTCCAGACTTTTTCCTGTGGTTGATTTCAAGTTTCATAGCATTGTGGTCTGAAAGTGTGCATGGTATGATCAATTCTTGTCTATTTATAAGGGCTGTTTTGTGACCCAGTATGTGATCTATCTTGAAGAATGTTCCATGTGCACTTGAGAAGAAAGTATATTCTGTTCCTTGGGATGCAGAATTCTAAATATATCTGTCAAGTCCATCTGATCCAATGTATTATTCAGGGCCCTTGTTTCTTTACTGATCCTGTGTCTAGATGGTCTATTCATCTTTGTAAGTGGGATATTAAAGTCCCCCGCAATGACCACATTCTTATCAATAAGGTTGCTTATGTTTGTGATTAATTGTTTTATATATTTGGGGGCTTCTGTATTCGGTGCATAGACATTTATAAGTGTTAGCTATTCCTGATGGATAGACCCTGTAATTATTATATAATGCCCTTCTTCATCTCTTGTTATAGCCTTTAATTTAAATTCTAGTTTGTCTGATATAGGTATGGTTACTCCAGATTTCTTTTGACTTTCAGTAGCATGATAGATAGTTCTCCATCCACTCACTTTCAATCTGTAGGTGTCCTCAGGTCTAAAATGATTCTCTTGTAGACAGCAAATAGATGGGTCTTGTTTTTTATCCATTCTGATACCCTATGTCTTTTGTTTGGAGCATTTAGTCCATTTACATTCAGTGTTATTATATAAAGTTATGGGTTTAGAATCATTGTGATGTCTGTAAGTTTCATGCTTGTAGTGATGTCTCTGGTACTTTGTGGTCCTTGCAACATTTCACTCACAGAATCCCCCTTAGGATCTCTTGTAGGGCTGGTTTAGTGATGATGAATTCCTTCAGTTTTTGTTTGTTTGGGGAGACCTTTATGTCTCCTTCTATTCTGAATGACAGACTTGCTGGATAAAGGATTCTCGGCTGCATATTTTTTTCTGTTCATCATGTTGATGATTTCCTGCCATTCCTTTCTGGCCTGCCAAGTTTCAGTAGATAGGTCTTCCACTACTCTTATGTGTTTCCCTTTATATGTTAGAGTGTGTTTATCCCTATCTGCTTTCAGAATTTTGTCTTTATCCTTGTATTTTGCCAGTTTCACTATGATATGTCATGCAGAACATTTATTCAAGTTATGTCTGAAGGGAGTTCTCTGTGCCTCTTGGATTTCAATGCTTTTTTCCTTCCCCAGATCAGGGAAGTTCTCGGCTATGATTTGTTCAAGTACACCTTCAGCCCCTTTCTCTCTCTCTTCCTCTTCTGGAATTCATATTATACGGATATTTTTCCCTTTGATTGCATCACTTAGTTCTCTAATTCTCCCCTCATGCTCCTGGATTTTTTTTATCTCTCTTTTTCTCAGCTTCCTCTTTTTCCATAATTTTTATCTTCTAATTCATGTATCCTTCCTCTACATCTTCAATCTATGCTTTGGTCACCTCGATTTTATTTTGCACCTCATTTATAGCATTTTTTAGCTCCTCATGACTATTTCTTAGTCCCTTGATCTCTGTAGCAATAGATTCTCTGCTGTCCTCTGTGCTTTTTTCAAGCCCAGCGATTAATTTTATGACTATTATTCTAAATTGTTGTCCCATCATATTGCTTAAATCAGTTTTGATCAATTCATTAGCTGTCGCTACTTCCTGGAGTTTCTTTTGAGGAGAATTCTCCGCTTTGTCATTTTGGGTAGTCCCTGCGGTGGCTCCAAACTGCTGGCACTTCCCCTGTGCTGCCTGGAGTAACTTGTGTTGGTGGGCGGAACCACAGTCAGACCAGATGTCTGCCCCAAGCCCACCACTGGGGCCACAGTCAGAATGGTGTGTACCTTATCTTCTCCTCTCCCAGGGGCAGCACTGACTGTGGAGTGGTGTGGTCCCTGTTTGGGCTACATGCATACTGCCAGGCTTGTGGTGCTGCTTTGATAGGATCTGGTGTATTTGCCGGGGTGGATCCACAAGGTGTACAGGGGCAGGAGGGACAGGCTTAGCTAGCTTTTCCATTGGTGGTCCTCTGCGGGAGGGGCCCTGCAGCACCGTGTGGGAGGCAGGCCCCTTGGAGGGATGGATCCATAGAAGCATGGTGTTGGGTGTTTGCGCCATGCAAGCAAGTTCAGTGATGGGAACCGGTTCCCTTTGGGGTTTTGGCTGGGGAATGGGCGAGGGAGATGGTGCTTCCCAGTGCCTTTGTTCCCCGCGGAGCTGAGCTCTGTCCTCCAGGGCTCAACAACTCTCCCTCCTGGTGTCCTCTTGCCCTGCCTGCTCTTCAAGAGCAGAGCTGTTGATTTTTAACATTCCAGATGTTAAGTCCCGCTGGCTGTCAGAACTCACGGAGTCCAGCCACTCCACTTTTGCAAGGGGCTCTGCCTTGCGGGGCGGGCTGCCCCTCCAACCGCCCTGGCTCCTTCCTGCCAGTCCGTGTAGAGTGCATCACCTCTCTGCCCTTCCTACCATCTTCCATGGGCCTCTTGTCTACACTTGGCTCCAGAGAGTCTGTTCTGCTAGTCTTCTGCTGGTTTTCTGGGTTATTTAGGCAGATGTGGGTAGAATCTAAGCGATCAGCAGGACGATGTAAGCCCAGCTTTCTCCTACGCTTCCTATTCCACCATAATTCTCTATTCAATCCTTTTGACTTTTATTAACTTATCAATGGACACACACTTGCTGTTTTCCTGAAATACACAATTCCATCATTTCTGTATGAACTGAGATCCTTCCCTTTCCCTATATAAGCAGTTTAATTAAAAAGTTTTTTTAACATTTATTTATATTTGAGAGACAGAGTGAGACAGAGCATGAGTGGGGAGGGGCAGAGAGAAGGGGGACACAGAATCCAAAGCAGGCTCCAGGCTCCAAGCTGTCAGCACAGAGCCCCACACAGGGCTAAAATTCACGGACTGAGATCGTGACCTGAGCTGAAGTCAGATGCCTATCTGACTGAGCCATGTAGGTGCCCCATGAGGGGTCCCTGGCTGACTCAGTTGATAGGCCATATGACTCTTCATCTTGGGGTTGTGGTTTGAGCCCCACATTGGGCATAGAGATTACTTAGAAAAATAATATCTTTAGAAATATATATATATATATATATATATATATATATATATATATGTGTGTGTGTGTGTGTGTATGTATATTCCTATGTACTATATATAGTACATATAGCACATTTGTACTATATATATGTGTGTGTATATATATATATATATATATATATTACACAAAATAGGTGGTGGGCATTAAGGAGGGCACTTGTGGGGCACCTGGATGGCTCAGTCGGTTAAGTGTCCAATTTCAGCTCAGGTCATTTTCTTGCGGTCAGTGGTTTCCAGCCCCTGCATTGGGCTCTGTGCTGACAGCTTACAGTCTGGAGCCTCCTTCAGATTCCATGTCTCTCTCTCTCTCTCTGCCCCTCCCCCACTCATGCTCTGTCTCTATCCATCTCTCAAAAATGAATAAACGTGAATTTTTTTTTAAAAAAAAGGAGGGCACTTGTGGTGAGCTTCAGTGTTGTATGGAAGTGTTGAATCACTAAATTCTACACCTGAAACTAAATATTATATTGTATATTAACTAACTGGAATTTAGATAAAAACTTGAAAAAAAACACATTGTATATGATATTAACACAGTTGTTACCAACTATCTTTATGGATTTTCTGCATATCTCTAGTATGTTCATTGTAAATCATATGATCTTAGATAGCTAATCTTTTCCTGTGTTATGTGGTATCAAAAAAGTACTTAACACTGTTATCACAGTGTATCAATCAGCCAGTGGTCCCATGGCCCATGCCATGAAGCCACCAAGATATTAAATGGTTGAATCAAAGGGGATATTTTGCATTATAGGTCAGGTGAAATATTTGTGGGAAATAAAACTTAAATACAATATATGAAAGTCTGAATAACTGTAGGGATTTAGGAACTTATATTAGCTATTCATACAAATCAGTAATTATTTTTATTGTTTCAAAGTGCACAACATAATTTGTTATCTTTCCATCCATCACGGCAGCTATAGTATGTCCTTAAACACATGAAACAAACTCTGTTGAAGAAATATAGCATCTATTCTAGGAGAAATAAACATTTTCAGAATATTTTCCCCCAAATATTTAAAGCATACAGCCACAAAAGTTGATTTATAGATAACCCTGTTGATCTATCTTCTAATTTGTATCAAATTTTTAAAATTAATTTATTTATTTTTATCCAGGTTTTCTGTATACTTACAAAAAATGAAGCCATGATTATTAAAGTGTTAACTCGTTAACAGAATTTAGAATTTTTAAAAAGACAGTGCTTATCACAAAGAACTGGGCTTTACAAATGAGAACTATTAACTTTAAAGAAATAAAATGGAACATAAAGAATTGAAACTCTTGATAGTAACTTAAATTACATTTAAGAAAAAGAAAGAAGGAGGGGCTCCTGGGTGGCTCAGTCAGTTGAGCGTCCAACTTTGGCTCAGGTAATGGTCTCATGATTGGTAGGTTCAAGCCCCGCATAAGCTCACTGGTGTCAGCCTGTCAGCACAGAGCTCACTTTGGATTCTCTCTCTCTGCTCCTCCCCTGCTTGTGGTCTCTCTCAAAAAATAAATAAAACATTAAAAAAAGAAAAGAAAAAGGAGAAGCACCAATAGAGAATTATGATCTTAACACTGGTCAGAGGAAATTTTTTTAATTTTATGTATTTTATTTTTTTTATTTACATCCAAGATAGTTAGCATATAGTGCAACAATGGTATCAGGAGTAGATTCCTTAATGCCCTTTACTCATTTAGCCCATCTCCACTCCTACAACCCCTCCAGTAACCCTCTGCTTGTTCTCCATATTTGAGTCTCTTATGTTTTGTCCCCTTTCCTGTTTTTATATTATTTTTGCTTCCCTTCCCTACTGTTCATCTGTTTTCTATCTTAAAGTCCTCATATGAGTGAAGTCATATGATATTTGTCTTTCTAGGACTTACTAGTTTCACTCAGCATAATACCCTCTAGTTCTATCCACATAGCTGCAAATGGCAAGATTTCATTCTTTTTGATTGCTGAGTAATACTCCATTGTGGGTGTGTATATATATATATATATATATATATATATATATATATATACACACACACACCACACCTTCTTTATCCATTCATCCATCAATGGACATTTGGGCTCTTTCCATAATTTGGCTATTGTTGATAGTGCTGCTATAAATATTGGGGTGCATATACCCCTTCGAAACAGCACACCTGTATCCCTTGGATAAATACCTAGTAGTGCAATTGCTGGGTCATCGGATAGTTTTATTTTTAATTTTTTGAGGAACCTCCATACTGTTTTCCAGAGTGGCTGCACCAGTTCGCATTCCCACCAACAGTGCAAAACAGATCCTCTTTCTCTGCATCCTCACCAACATCTGTTGTTGCCTGCATTGTTAATGTTAGCCATTCTGACAGGTGAGAGGTGTATCTCATTGTGGCTTTTATTTGTATTTCCCTGATGATGAGTGATGTTGAGCGTTTTTTCATGTGTCCGTTGGCCATCTGGATGTCTTCTTTGAGAAGTGTCTATTCATGTCTTTTGCCCAATTATTCACTGGATTATTTGTTTTTTGGGTGTTGAGTTTGATAAGTTCTTTATAGACTTTGGATACTAACTCTTTATCTGATCTGTCATTTGCAAATATCTTTTTCCATTCTGTTGGTTACCTTTTTTTTTTTTTTTTTTGCTAATTGTTTCCTTCACTGTGCAGAAGTTTTTCATTTTGATGAGGTCCCAATAGTTCATTTTTGCTTTTGTTTCCCTTGCCTCCAGAGACGTGTTGTGTAAGAAGTTGCTGTGGCCAACGTCAAATACATTTTTGCCTGCTTTCTCCTAGAGGATTTTGTTGGCTTCTACTCTCATGTTCAAGTCTTTCATCCATTTTGAGTTTATTTTTGTGTATGGTGTAAGAAAGTGGGCCAGGTTCATTTTTCTGCTTGTCACTGTCCAGTTTTCCCAGCACCACTTGCTGAAGAGACTGTTTTTATTCCATTGGATATTCTTTCTGCTTTGTCAAAGATTAGTTGGCCATACCTTTGTGAGTCCATTTCTGGGTTCTCTATTCTGTTCCATTGACATGAGTCTCTGTTTTTGTGCTAATACCATAGTTCTTGATGATTACAGTTTTGTAATGCAGTTTGAAGTCTGGGATTGTGATGCCTCCAGCTTTGGTTTTCTTTTGCAAGATTGCTTTGGCTACTGGAGGTCTTTTCTGGTCCATACAAATTTTAGGATTATTTCTTCTAGCTCTGTGAAGAATGGTGGTGTTATTTTGATAGGAATTGAATTGAATATGTAGATTTCTTTGGGTAGTACTGACATTGTAACAATATTTGTTCTTCTAATTAAAGAGCATTGAATATTTTTTCCATTTTTTTGTGTCTTCTTCAATTTGTTTCATAAGCCTTCTATAGTTTTCATTGTATAGATTGTTCACCTCTTTGGTTAGATTTATTCCTAGGTATTTTATGGTTTTTGGTGAAGTTGTAAATGTGATCAATTCCTTGATTTCTTTTTCTGTTGCTTCATTGTTAGTGTATAGGAATGCAGCTGATTGCTGTGCATTACTTTTATATCCTGTGACTTTGCTGAATTCATGGATCAGTTCTAGCAGTTTTTTTGGTGGAACCTTTGGGGTTTTCCATATAGAATATCATGTTATCTGTGAAGAGTGGAAGTTTGAGCTCCTCCTGGCCAACTTGGATGCTTTTTATTTCTTTCTGTTGTCTGATTGCAGAGGCTAAGACTTCCAATACTATGTTGAATAATAGTGGTGAGAGTGGACATCCCTGTCTTGTTCCTGACCTTTGGGGGAAAGCTCTCAGTTTTTCCCCATTGAGGATAATACTAGTGTTGGGTCTTTAATATATGGCTTTTATGATCTTGAGGTATGATCCTTGTATCCCTGGTGAATAACTTTGTTTAATGTATTCTTGGATATGATTAGCTAATATCTTGTTAAGGATTTTTGCATCCATGTTCATCAGGGAAACTGGTCTATAGTTGTCCTTTTTAGTGGGGTTTTTGTCTGGTTTTGGGATCAAGGTAATGCTGACTTCATAGAAAGAGTTTGGAAGTTTTCCTCCCATTTCTGTTTTTTGTAACAGCTTCCAGAGAACAGGTGTTAACTCTTCGTTAACTGTTTGGTAGAATTCCCCTGGAAACCCATCTGGCCCTGGACTCTTGTTTTTTGGGAGATTTCTGATTACTAATTTGATTTCTTTACCGGTTCTGAGTCTGTTCAAATTTTCTGTTTCTTCCTTTTTCAGTTTTGGTAGTTTATATGTTTCTAGGAGTTTGTCCATTTCTTCCAGATTGCCTATTTTATGGCATATAAATTGCTCATAATATTATTGTTTATATTTACAAACAAACAATTGCTCTTATTATTGTTTGTATTTCTGCTTTGTTAGTTGTGATCTCTCTTCTTTCATTCTTGATTTTATTTATTTGGGTCCTTTCCTCTTTTTTCTAATCAAACTGGCTAGGGGTTTATCAATTTTGTTAATTGTTTCAAAGGAACAGCTTCTGGTTTCATTGATCTACTGTGGTGTTTTTGGTTTTTTGTTTTGGTTTTGGTTTTGGTTTCGATAGCATTGATTTCTGTTCTAATCTTTATTATTTCCTGTCTGCTGCTGGTTTTGGGTTTTATTTGATGTTGTTTTTCCAGCTCTTTAAGGTGTAAGGTTAGTTTGTGTATCTGAGACCTTTCTTCCTTCTTCAAGAAGGCCTGGATTGCTATATACTTCCCTCTTATGACTACCTTTGCTGCATCCTAGAGGTTCTAGGCTGTGGTGTTATCATTTTCATTGGCTTCCATGTACTTTTTAATTTCCTCTTTGATTTCTTGGTTAGCCCATTCATTCTTTAGTAGGATGTTCTTTAGTTTTCAAGTATTTGTTATCTTTCCAAAATTTTTTCTTGTGGTTGATTTCGAGTTTCATTGCACTGTGATCTGAAAATATGCACGGTATGATCTTGATCTTTTGTCCTTTATTGTACTTGTTGAAAGCTGATTTGTGGCCCCGTATGTAATCTATTCTGGAGTACATTCCATGTGCCCTGGAGAAGAATATGTATTCCGCTACTTTAGGATGAAATGTTCTGAATATATCTGTGAGGTCCATCCGGTCCAGGGTGTATTCAAAGCTATTGTTTCCTTGTTGATTTTCTGTTTAGATGATCTGTCCATTACTGTAAGTGGGGTGTTGAAGTCCCCTACTATTATGATATTATTATCAATGAGTTTCTTTATGTTTATGATTAATTGATTTAAATATTTGGGTGCTTTCACATTTGGAGCATAATTGTTTACAATTGTTAGGTCTTCTTGGTGGATAGACCCCTTGATTATGATATAATGCCCTTCTTCATCTCTTGTTACAGTCTTTATTTTAAAGTCTAGATTGTTTGATATAAATAAGCATGGCTACTCTGGCTTTCCTTTGTTGACCATTAGCATGATAGATGGTTCTCCATCCCCTTACTTTCAATCTGAAGGTATCTTTAGGTCTAAAGTGGGTCTCTTGTAAATATCATATAGATGGATTTTGTTTTCTTATCCACTCTGTTACCCTATGTCTTTTGATTGGAACATTTAGTCCATTGATATTTGGAGTGAGTACTGAAAGATATGAATTTATTGCCATTATGTTGCCTCTCGAGTTGGAGTTTCTGGTGGTGTTCTCTGGTTCTTTATAGTCTTTGTTCCTTTGGTCTTTTTTTATTCATTTTTTCTCCCCTCAGAAAGTCCCCCCTTAACATTTCTTGCAGGGCTGGTTTAGTGGTCACAAACTCCTTTAATTTTTGTTTGTCTGGGAAACTTTTTCTCTCTCATTCTATTTTGAATGACAGCCTTGCTGGATAAGGAATTCCTGGCTGCATATTCTTCTTGTTCAGCACATTGAATATATTCTGCCACTCCTTTCTGGCCTGCCAAGTCTGTGGATAGGTCTGCTGCAAACCTGATCTGTCTTCCCTTGTAGGTTAGGGACTTTTTTTCCCTTGCTGCTTTCATGATTCTCTCCTTGCCTTCATATTTTGTGAATTTGACTATGAGATGCCTTGTTGATGGTCAGTTTTTGTTGAATCTAATGGGAGTCCTCTGTGCTTCCTGGATTTTGATGTCTGTGTCTTTCCTCAGGTTAGGAAATTTTTCCGCTATGATTTGCTCACACAACCCTTCTACCACTTTTTCTCTCTCTTCATCTTTTGGGACTCATATGATTCTGATGTTGCTCCTTTTTAATGAGTCATTAATTTCTCTAATTGTTAAATCATGCTCTTTTGCCTTCGTCTCCCTCTTTTTTTTTCATTATTTATTATTCTTCATTATTCTCCATAGGTTTTTCCTCTATATCACGGATTCACTGATCTGCCTCATCCATCCTTGCTTCTGTGGCATCTATTCGAGATTGCAGCTCAGTTACAACATTTTTCATTTCAATCTTACTAGATTTTACTTCTTTTATCTCTGCAGAAAGGGATTCTAATCTATTTTCGACCTCAGCTAGTATTCTTATTATCATGATTCTAAATTCTCATTCAGACATCTTGCTTGTATCTGTGTTGATTATGTCCCTGACTGTAGTTTTTCCTGCTCTTTCTTTTGGGGTGAATTCCTTCGTTTTGTCATTTTGAAGGAAGAAAAAGAATTAAGAAGGTAAAAAAATTAATATTAAAAAATTAAAAAATTAAAAACAACACACACACACACACACACACACACACACACACACACACAAATCAAGTCAATGGTGCTAGATCCTAGGTGTGTTTTGGTCTGGTTGTTGAAAGGAGCATGATAGATTAGAGAAAAAAGGGAAAGATAAGAAAAGAGAAAAAAAAGGAAAACGTTTGAAAATTTGAAAAAAAATGAATAAAATAAAATAGAATGAAATGAAATGATGGAAGTAAAATGGAATTTGAAAAATTTACAAAAAAGTAAAAATATGGTACAAAAATATATATTTTAATAAAAATATTTAATAAAAATGTCTGACCCTCTGCATGAAGGTCTCACCGAGCAATGGCTGGATGCTGGCTGCACCCAGGAACGTTTGCTGGACTGTGCTGCTGCTGATGCCCAGAGACTGTGTCTAGGTGCCAGACTGCCCCAGAAAAAGTTCATGCGATCGTGTGGCAGCAGCATTTCAGGGATTATAGAAAATTGCAGCACACATCTGGCACCAGGCTTCACCCTTAATGTATTTATTCTAGCACCAGTGAATGTGGTTGTTTTCTGGGGTCTGCTGAGACCTTTGCCTGCGGGGTGGTCACACAGCCTCTACCAAATGGCCTCCCAGCAGGGGAACTGCCTCTCCCTGTGTGACCCAAAGACCCCCGGACTTCACTCTGCTCCTGAGGATTACCCCTTCCTACCAGAGCACCACTAAGTATTGAGCTGCTGAGTTTCAGACTCTGCGCTCCCCCTGTGTATAGAATCTTAATGGAACTTAAACCCTCTCCTTTATCCTTTCTCCCTTTTGAGTTCAGTCCCTGAAGCTGTTTTCTGCTTTTCCGCTTTCTCTCCAGCTGCTTTGGGGGGGGGGGGTGTTTTTCCTGAACTTTCCCCCCATCTCCATCCTCTCTCCACAAGCACAAATAACTCCTTGCCCTCCATGTCTTCTCTCTCAAGCAGTTCACTTCTCTGCGCCACGTACCTGCCAAGTTCTCTGGTTCAGGTTGTGAAGATTGTTGTGTTAATCCTCAAATTAGTTTTCTAGGTGTGCAGGATGGTTTAGTGTTGATCTGGCTGTATTTCAGGGTAGCCAAATGCAACAAAAACTTTGATGTTGTTCCTCAGAGGAAATTTTTTGAAAGAAAAATACAGATTTACTAACATAGAAAAGGAAAGAAGATAAAAGACAAAAAGGAAATGTAGAAACCATTAATGTAATCACAGCTGGCATACAAGAGTGAGAGAAGCAAGGATATGGACAAGATTAGCACAAGGCTTTCCCAAAAGTATGAGAAGATTCAATCTAGAGATTCAAGAAGCACTACTTACTCTAAAAAGAAAGCATTACATAAACACACATGTGTACGCACACACAGACACATACATACACACACACATCTACCAAAGCTGCAATTTCTAACCCACATTTGTTGTTACATTTCTGGCTTTATTTTTCTCCATACCACTTATCACACATTTCTGTACATTTTCTTATCTATCTTGATTGTTGTTTTTCCCACTCAACCAGAGTATAAGCCCAAAGAAAGACATTTATTTATTATGATATCTACAATTAACGTTTTTTGCATAGTTGAATGGATGGGTGTTCTAGACCTTGCAATCCTCAGTAACCTCCCTGGGAATTAACACCCGTAAATTATACATAATATATGACACCACTATATTTTGAATTATGAATTCATGTAAGTTACAGCAAAATTTCATTGTAAAACACTCTACTTGAGGTAGGAATAAGACAATTTAAGACAATTTAATTGTCTAAGACCAATAAGACAATTTAAACTTATATTTTGAAAATTGTTTTTATATAGACAGCTTCAGAAATACTTAACTCTGGATCTTATCATTCCAATTCAGTAGCTGATTTGTATACAAGAAATGCTGTGTTTACTTACCAAAATAAATTACTAAACTGTTATAAGATTGTGCATATTCATATACAAAATCTCCATATATCCACAGGACCTCTGGAAATGTTCTGAGTGAATAACATATTCTTAAATTAAAGTTTCTGATTATGGACAGTACTACCTCCAAGTGATTGGTGTTCTCTCCTACTAGATTCCTTAACAAAATAACTGCAACTCCTAATAATCCACTGTCATTATTCTCTTAAAACTACAACTATGATTAGAAATTGCAAACAGAAGAAACATGTAACAAAGGGTGAAAGGGAACTCCCATTGGTATTTTGTAGTTTGGAAAATATTTCTATTATAATATATACTTTCCTTTATATATTGTAGCTATTTTTAAAAGTGTATTCATCATATCCTTCTAAATTGCTCTTCAATTTTTTTCCTGTTAGTTTTTTTTTCTTTCTATAAAGGTTTTCATTTAAAATCCAGTTAGTTAACATACAGTGAAATATTAGTTTCAGCTATAGAATTTAGTGATTCAACACTTCCATACATCACCCTGTGTTCATCACAAGTGTCCTCCTTAATCGCCATAACCTGTTTAACCCCCATTAGTTTTTAATAGAAAGTTTGAGTCAGAGGGGTCTACATTTGTATATGATGTTTTCTGTGATAATTTAAACTAGTTAGAAGATCTAGCTGAAAGGATTGTTTGTGTTGCTGTTAGCGTAACATAAACTGTTCAAATTCTGAGTATTTGAACATACGTTTTGGAAGAACATGTGACTGAAGACATACAGGTTTCATTGGGTGTCAGTGCACATAGAGGTGGGAGATATATATGAACAGCATGGTTCCCAGATGAGATATAATTAGAAGAAGATTCTACAGTTTTATTAAACTTGTAGAAACAAAACAATTCTAAAAATATTCAGTTAAGGCCTCCAATTGACCCAATTTAGAACAAATTCCCTGCATTTGGACTAATTATTGTTTGCAGCCTATTGGAATAGCCTACTTTTGTAGTCTATTGGAATAGTCTACTTCTGGCTCTAAGAGATAGGTTCTCTTGGGTCAACAGAGATAGGAGACTCTGTGACCTCAAAAAACGAGAGAGTGGCAATGTAGGAGTTTTATACCTTCTCCTATTACTCATTATGAGGCCCGGGTGAATTGTATTGAAAGAATAAATGACTTTGTCATATTTTGAAAGCACCACTTAGTATCTATAAACAAAAAGCTTTAATGTATTACTTTCTTAAATAAGGGAGTGCTATGGTGCTGGTCAGGCATGGTGTCTTTTAGCAAAGCATTCTGATCTTTTATGAAGTATTTAAAAAGCCTTTGGCTTTAAGGTGGTGTTGGTTATAGAGGTTAAAGTGACTTGACATCAGTCTTGAGAATGTGGCATGTAATAGTTTGTACTGTATGTTGGGTAGAGATGTGTGTTTGATTACATCATCTTTAGAATAATGTCCACTAGAGTAAATTCACTGAAAACCTGAGGTCAAAAAATGAGGTAGATAGTGACTGGATAGCTTTCGGAAGTGGATTCACTGAAGTGAATTGTTATTGATTGAATAGATGGGTTTAAAAGCATGTTATCTTGGACCAAGAATTATAATGGCCATAGAACTAATATTAATTGATTAAGAGTTCTTTGATTCTTATCTTATAATGAGCAGGGATATTTTTAAAAATTATTAAATAATTTTAGATTTACAGAGGAGTTGCAAAGATAGTTTAGAGAGTTCTCAAATACTATCACTCAGCTTTCTCTAATGTGAATATTTAATAACCATGGGGCATTTATCAAAACTAAGTAAGTAACTTAAAAATTAAGCAAGTTACTTAAAATTATTTGTGTACTCTTGAGATTTAAAAATAATTTAACATTAGGACAATTATTAATGTTAAAAATCTTAACAATAGAATAAAATTTGAAAATCTAGTCATGTTAATAATAAGTATGGGTAATATTTAACACCATTCCTGATTTAAGAAAAATCTTCAAAACCTGAGAATAGAAGAACACTTTGTTACATGACAAAATGCATATATTAATATGAACTATTATTCATGAACATCATTCCAAAGGAAAAATATTATAGTTATCACAAGATAACCAGTTAACAATTTGGTAATATGTAACTAACATAATCTAATGAGTAATTATATTAATGTTTCTATATGAGTAGAGTAACTATGTTACTCTTACATCCAAATTTTTTAGACATTTCATCAATGTCACTAATGTTGCCCATGATATGAATATTTCATTAAATTCTGTAGTCACCAATTGCAGCATCCAAGAAATTGGACAGTCTACTAATACAAAGTTATTGTTGCCAAAAAGATGCAATGAGAGATCAGTTTATGATTAGATAACAGTGCTAACATGATGGTAGCACATAAGATGGATTTCTGGGTAATAAGACTACGGAGATTTTAATTTAAAACATCAGAAAACATGTCATAATTTTGATCAAATGTTATGTTTTTATAAATGAAAAAATTGAGCCACAGCCAGGAATTTACAAATGTCATCTTAGTTAGAAATATTACTTTTAGCTATAAACCAGAAGATGATGGTCTTTATGAAACCATGAGAGAAAGAATGACGATTGTCAGCACACAGTTTTTTTCAGTCATACTTGTACACATGGTCAGAAACCTGACCACACAAACATTATTCCAAAATATTCAGAATAAACTTACATTTATTTATATCTTTCTTAGTTTCCTAAATTGCAAAATTGGATAAAAATAGTGCCTAATTCATTGGGTTGTTTTGAGAATTAAATTAATTTAATTTTCAATGCATTTAGTATGCAAAGGGCTTAGAAGCATGTCTAGCACATAATATGCTTTTGGTAAATATTAATAACAATACTTTATAACAAACATACCAGGTTTTTACATACCCATTAAAATGCTATACACTTATAAAAATATATTCATTGCATTATATTCTTAAAGTATATCCCTTACTAATTTTTGTGAGCATGAAATAAGAAGTAGATAATAAAGGATATTATTCAAACTTTTAAAAAATCAAATAAATGCTATGAAAATTTGAGGAAAAATCTTATTATCCATAATTTTCCTTTATAATTTCTCACTTCATATTTTTAGTCTAAGCTTCACAGGTGATGTAGTTTTTATCTTAACCATTTGGTTTTGGAGCCATTAAATTTTTTAATTAGTACTACAAGAATACTTTTGGGACATTAACGATAGTTCACATATTTATTCTGGCTCATAAGAAAAATGATTTTGAGTTCATACTTAAATAAAAGCAAAGACAGATGATACCTTTGGCATTTAGATCAATTAATGTAATTACTTTTGTGCATAAATACATGTTTTTGAAGCTTCAATTTATTATTTGAGTTGCTGGTGTATCATTGTAACATCTGCAGAGGCTAATTTATTTTTTGAAAGACTAAGCAACACTTTTTTAAAACAAATAAACCACATGTGCACAGCAATAAAAAATACTTTAAAGTTTGGTTTTCATTGGTAGTAGCCCAAAATGTGTGTGTGTGTGTGTGTGTGTGTGTGTGTATGTGTGTGTGTGTGTGTGTGTATATATATATATATATATATATACACACACACACACACTTGTGTATATTTTATATTCAATGTATAGATATAGACAGTATTATAAATGATAAAATTAGAATAAGTTATAATGATGAATACATGATATTCTGAACATATTGTTGAATAATTGACATGGTGTTTGGCTAAATATATAGAATCCAAACATTATTTATGTATACTTGTATCCTATATAAAAACTTAATATTTTGTTAATACTCTGTAGAATCTGTTTTTCATAAAATCCTATATTGAAAAATATAGCAAATATTTTACCAATAGTTTTGGCATTTAATAGAGGGAAAAAGAAAATGTTTTCTTTTTTAAACTTAATATATTTCTTAGAATATTGTATTAAGACCACATATTATCAGGCAATTTATCCATTTTAAGCTTTTGATCAACTTGCCTAGAGAAGGTGCATTATAAGAAAAACAAAAGTGATAGACAATGTCTATGTGAAAGATGTCAATTTATATTATAATTTTAATCTCAATAGCTATTATTTTTTAAATTTATTTATTTATTTTAAGAGAGAGGGACAGGGAGAGAGAGAGAGAGAGAGAGAGAGAGAGAGAATCCCAGGCAGGCTCCACACTGTCAGTGCAGAGCCCAATGCAAGGCTGATACTCACGAACCATGAGATCATGACCTGAGACAAAATTGAACACTTAACAAATTGAACTACCAAGGCAATCCTCAATATTTATTATTTTTAAGTGTTATTTACAAAGACATTGAAATTGTGGCAAGTTTTGTAGTTTTTGTGAATGAAATTCTGAATGGGGACACCCATAATCATAACTATACTGGTAAGAATGTACCAATATGTGAATATAATCTACTATGTGTATAACTGATTTAGCTTGGCTATTTTTACTGAAAAGTGGAATTATTAATAATAACATCAGTTAGGATTATGGGTTTAATGAGTAGCTACTAAAATGTTCATTAAATAAATTGGGATTCCACAAAATTTATTTATTCAGAAGCTCACAGTTCAAACTAAAGATGTGGCCGAAACAATGTTATTTCCTTAATGCATGATTATGAACTATATGTTTATTATTAAACTACAGATATTTTATTGAAATATTGCACTGTGAGTATATTTCTATAATGATAAGTTTTTAATATAGAAAGATAAGGCAACATGTGCAAAATATAGTATATCCTTCCTTCTGAACATTATGGAGTTCTTTTTAGGATGAATATTGTGCTCTTATCCACAGATGATATTTTCCCTTTGTTTCAATAGATAAGACTTAAATAAGACATGTAGAAAGTCTTCTTGGCTGTAACATATATAATCAAATAACACACATTTCTCATCCATAGACTCAAATGTGCAGGAGTGTCAACTACCTTTGTTCCACTGTGATTTATGTCTTGATCCTTCCTTCCATCAGGTGGCCATAATTTAGTATCAGTCAATTCTAGAGAATTTCAAACAGGTCAAGGAGTTTTTTCCTCTGTAAATTATAGGCTTAGTCAATAAAGGGTCTATTGATTTCATAACTGGGGTAATTTAAATTCTTGCTGATCTCCTTTCATTATCTTCCCTTGCTGGCTTCACTAACTAAGTTGGGGATGACACTATCTATTTCTTGGTTGTAATCACACTCTTCATTTGCATTTGATGAAAAGTTTATACTACCATTTGATTTCTGGTCAAACAATTCATGACATGATTATGACTACACTTCCTCATCCCAGTCAAGGGTTCCTTCCAAGAGTAACAAAGCAAGAGTAATATATTAATGACACTATTGACATATGTAAACAAATTTGACTCCTCCCTCACTATTCTGTACTGTGTAAGAATCTCATTAGTCCTTTAAAGAAAATGTGCCTGAAATCTCATTAATGTAGATAGAGAACCAGAAAGCAAAAGAATGAAACATAAAATATTCCAATATTTTAGTTCAGGAAATAAGAAAAGATTCAGGAAATTGTTGGAGTAGATTGTCAAATAAGATATCAATAACACAATGTTAGTGTGATGTCCAGGAATGCAAGTAAAGAAAGTCTTTCTGTGATTTGGGATTGATCAATTGCATAAAATGTTTGTGATAAATCAAGCACAATAAAGACTGAAAAATGACAATTAAGTTGAGCAAATTAAACTCATTGCTGACTTTCCTTGACAAAAACAGTTTCCTAGAAGCTAGATGAGGTATTGTGGGAAACTCTATTAGAGTTATTTCAAAAATGAATATAATGAGAGGATTTGAAGACAAGAATATAAGCACTCTTCATAGTTCTGCTGACAAGTGAAAGGGAAAATGAGATGTAAGGGTAAGAAAATCATAAGATAAATGGAAAGAGCATGTTTCTATCATAAAGAGAGAGCCAAAAGCTAGGTGATACAGAAGAGAGAAAGGAAAGAAGCTGTAAATGTCCCATGTCTGTAGGATGGGATACAGGGGTGCCGAGGTGGCTCGGTTGGTTCAGTATCTGACTCTTGATTTTAGCTCAGGTCATGAGATTGAACCCCATGTCAGTCCCTGCGCTGACAGTGCAGAATCTGCTTGGGATTCTCTCTCTCCTTCTCTCTCTGCCCCCCCCCGACCCCCCCCCCGATCACTCTCACTCTCTCTCCCTCAAAATTAATAAACTAAAAAAAAAATTACTACACACAAAGAGGGTATGACATACCATAATAACACGGAGGGTTCTTGGACAGCAATAGCATCTGGGTATATGCTATAAGTAGGTAGACTTGGTGATAGAAAATGTGGGAGTCCTCTTTGACAAAACTTGAAAATGAGGATAGTTGAGAGGTTATTGAAGGTTTGAGCAAGGGGAGAAATATGTTCTAAGTATTGCAAAGAATGGGAGAGGGAATGAGTGGATACTCTGGGGAAGTGTAGTGTGATTGGCAGGTAACCTTAAAGGCCTACTGAAGGGTGCCTTTCATTTATTTGTGATAAAACCAGTCAGCATGGTGGTGAAATTCTGCATTGTATGATTCAACTGCAGAGATAGAGTGGACATTAGATTTAAATAAGGTTAATATTTTACCAAGCAGTTATACCACAGCAAGAACGATAAAAGGGTTAAAGATATAGAGAAAGAGACTTCTGGAATTCACATGAATGGGATCCCTGTATTTATGGCAGAGGCTACTTTTCTCAATTCTGCAATGTCCAATAATAAAAGAGACCACGAAGTCACTGTTGTTTCTTTAATAGTGGTATCAGCATGCCTTTAAATTATAACAACAGAAAAATTAAGCAAGTCATACCTACTTCTATACAATCCATCAAGTTATATTTTGCATTTTACATTCTATAAAATTACATGTGGTTATTGTATAACATCCTGGAAGTAAGTGGCCATTGGTCCAATGCTTTTCCTAACTTTTGATAAGTATAAATAGAAGCATATAAGTAAAACCAGAATTTCAAATGATCTTGTATATTCTATTTTCAGTGTTTTAGAAAATAAGGCTAGACCCTAATCACAATGCTTATTTTTAAATACTATAACTACATAAATACAAACTTTAGATTGCTTTATGTCTTCCTATTTGATATATTTAATTAACTACAGTAGGTTAGTATTCCTATTTCTTTAGTCAACATCCACATTTTTAATATAGTCTTCTTTATCCTGTGTGATGGAATTTATATTCCTATATAGGCAGTGAATTTGACACTTTTGAGCTATATAATCAAGAATGACATCTTGGAATGTATCTTGGTAACTTATTTAATTACTACCATGGTGCTTACAAAATTGCTTCTCTTGTCACATCGCTGGCTGATACTTACTGTAAAGCCTTGTGACACTCTCCATTTATGCTGAGTTTTCATCTTCTGTTCTTTCATATTCCCACCTTAAGAGAGTTGCATCTTTAAGTTTGTCTTTATTTCCCCCAAATTAGACTAAATATTATACATTTTAAGACATGTCTCTGAAAAGAAACTTTGAACACCTTTCAAATAGTTTTGAATTCTTGGCTTTGTGGGGAAAAGAGTAGAAATTAAATCTATATGTTATTCTATGCAAGGAGACAAGATTCACATTACAGTGAGAACTTTACTGATTAAAAAAAAAATAAGTTTGCTGCCAGATCAAGGTCTGTGTGATATACACTTACCTCAACCTAAATTTAACATCTTAGTCATCACCCCATAGAAGGAAATAGTAAATTTAAAATTAGAAATAGGCCAAAGTGACATCTTTTAATTCTTAATCATTGCAATCTTTAATATAGACCCCTAGGTCTACTAGGGACATTAAATAATTTAGCAATGCTACTATGTTAATATGGCCTGCATGGCCTATTATGTAGATAACATTATGAAACCAGGATTTCTCAATGGTGTAGATGGGCAATCTGACAAAGAAGTTTAGAAAAATAAAGAGGAAATGTTTTTTGTAGTTTTCATGTTTTAGGAATTTCTTGCCTTTATATTTTCTTTTTTATTTAAAATTAAATATTTCAAAGTTAAACAGAATGTTGTGTCCATTTTCACTAGAGTTTAGAGTTACAGATATAGGAAGGATAGAGATAGGAATGATAGTTCAGTATCGCGGTATTTCAAGAAAATGGAGATGTTAAATACAATTTCTAACTGAAACACAGAAGTATATAGATTAAAAGCATGAGTCAATTTACTAAGAATAAAAACTTATTCCAACAACTCGACCTAACATAGCATCAAGGCAACTCTCTCATAATTTACCCTTTTTATCTTCATAGCACTTAATATATTACTCTTTGTGATAGTACAATTATATTGACCATCTCCTTATGACCCGTCTTTCCATCTTCTTCACCAGAATGTAACCTCCACAAAGTAGACAACTTTTATGTTGAAAATAGTCTCTGGTACATTGAAGCACTTTGTGTTTTTTCAATTAATAAAAGAAGTGAGAAGGAATAATTTATTATCTAATAACAAATATTTATTAAACACTTGCTACCAGCTAGGAGTTTACTAATACCTTTGTGTACATAATTCCCTTTGCATTGCATTTTTACAGTAACCAATAGGTAAACACCATTACACTGTTATTATTCCTACTTTACAAATATGAAGACTGGGAGTAGTAAATGAGTGCCAGAATTGTGGAATTTCAAAGCTTTTAATTTCAGAGTAGGTATAATTAACCCAACTTCTAATCATATCCTGAAATTGGTAATTTGTTGTTAGTCAATTTGCCTGTCTGCTTTATATAATATGCATACCAAAAACTGATGTTATATTCTTTTTTTTAAGTCTATTTTATTTTTTTATTTTTTATTTTTTTTTAATTTTTTTTAACGTTTTTTATTTATTTTTGGGACAGAGAGAGACAGAGCATGAACAGGGGAGGGGCAGAGAGAGAGGGAGACACAGAATCGGAAACAGGCTCCATGCCATCAGCCCAGAGCCTGACGCGGGGCTCGAACTCACGGACCGCGAGATCGTGCTCGAACTCACGGACCGCGAGATCGTGACCTGGCTGAAGTCGGCCGCTTAACCGACTGCGCCACCCAGGCGCCCCATTTTTAAGTCTATTTTAAATGTTTACTTACTTTTGAGAGAGAGCACACATGCCCAAGCGGGGGAGGGGCTGAGACAGAGATAGAGAGAGAGAGAGAGAGAGAGAATGACAGAATCTGAAGCAGGCTCTGAGCTATAAATGCAGAGCCTGACCCAGGGCTTGAATTCAGAAGCCATGAGATCATGAACTGAGCTGAAGTCAGATGTTTAATCTACTAAGCCACCCAGGTGCCCCAAACGTTGTTATATTCTACACCTTTTTTCATTCCTGGAGAAATTTAAACACACATATAGATTCCTTAAATTTATAAAATATTTATTATTTGTGGTCATGCACCAGAAATATTCAAATGCATAATAGCAAACAAGATCATAAAAATGTTTATAGTTTCTTCATATAAAACATTTCAAGCCTTATTTTTTTTGGAGTAACTGGATCTTTCTTAGGTAAAAACAATAACAATTATCTGTGGTTTGTCAAAATTAAACATGCCCTTGTTTCAAAAACTAGTATAAACTTGATATGAAAAAGTAAATCTGTATAGATAAATAGTAAATCCTAATAGATAAATCCATGTATGTGTGTATGCTTCTATATGTAAGTTCTCAGTGTTTTCTAATAAAAGACTGTTCTGTATTTATATTTTATTTTATAGTTTTGTTTTAATTGAGGCCTCTAAATACCAGTTTTGCATAATGCATCATATATTTGAACTTAAAAGAGGTAGGTAACAAAAGGCAACCTCCACAGTAAAAGTGCTAAATGTAAAACGCCCATCACTTTGAAATCAAGTCAGATTTATCATCATTTATAATTCATTAGGACTCCTTTTAAACACGGTTTCAAGCGTCTCCTAGGTATTTATATTGGAGAGAGATAAAATGCATAGATGCACGTTGCTACCTAATAAATCTCCCTCATGCTTTTCACTTGCAGTAACAAAATAACCTGACCTTGGAGGAGAGCTGTCATCCAGTGTCTTTATAGAGATGTGAGAGCAGCTTCAACAAGCAAAAGATAAAACCTCGATGGTCTAGAACTCTCTTACCATTGCTTAATCTTCCTAATATACTAAGACAAATCCTTTTCTTCATTTTTATATTGACATATTTCAATTTTATCACCTACTTTTTTAACTCTTAAGTAGAGCTGTGAAGGATAAGGGAAAATGCTAGGCAAGCACACTATTAATGGAGAACTCCCTAGTTTAAAAAAGCCACAGGAAAGCTGATTTTAAATCAACACAAAATTACAAGAGGGAAAGATTAGGGCGGCAAGAACAAACCCATAAAACTATAAAGGATGAGGCAATAAAAGTAAAGCAGTGAGATGAAAAGTAATGTTTATTAATTGTCTAGTGACTTTTCTTCCTATTGGGTCTCATCTCTTCTTTGAAAGGAGTCTAAATAAAAATCACAGCATCTGCTTTTTTTTCTTCTTCTTCTACAGATGCATCCGTGGTGTCATATATTTGCAGCTGCCTTCTTGAATCACAGGTAATTGTGTATATGGGTTCTCATTTACAACAACAAACACAGTCTTTGAAGGAAAAAGGGAAATTTATGCATGAGGGCTTCCTGTATGCAGAGCCATGATTTTATTTCCTAGGATTTAGCAAACTACTTAAAGACATTTAGCCATTTGTTCATCCGCCCCCCATATGTTCTCCAAGTATCATAGTCTCAATGACAAATTATGTTAATTACCTAAAATTCTGAATAGATTCCATGCTCATGCTAATATAACCAAAACATATATTAAAAAATAACTTCTCAATGCAGTTTAAAACATTGTCTGCTGTAACTTTTACATGAAGCTTTAAAATTTTGCTCTGTTTAATAGTTCCAAGAGATATATTAGGGTTCACTCTTGGTACCTTACATTTTATGGGTTTGGACAAATGTAGAGTAAAGTGTATTCATACAGAGTATTTCCACTGCCATAAAAATCATCTATGCTTTACCTATTCATCCTCCCTGTCATCCTCTTAACCCCTGGCAATGACTGACCTTTTTACTGTCTCCATAGTTTTTCCTTTTTCAGAATTTCATATACTTGGAATCATACAGTATGTAGACATTCCACATTGGCCTCTTTCATTTAGTAATATACATTTGAGATTTCTCTGTGTCTTTTCATGGCTGATAGCTCATTTCTTTTTAGTGCTGAATAAAACCCAATTCTGGATGTACCATAATTTTCTATCCGTTCACCTACCTGGTTACTTCTAAGTTTTGGTAATTATGTCAGAGCTAATACAAACATCCATGTGTGGGTTTTCATATGGGCATATGGTTATAATTCCTTTGGATAAATACCAGGGAGTGCAGTTGTTGATTCTTATGGTAAGAGTATGTTTACTTTTCTAGGAAACTGCCAAATTGTCTTTCAAAGTGGCTGTAACATTTTACATTCATATCATAAATGAGTGAAAGTTTTCTGTTGGTCTGTATTCTTGTCAGCATTTGGTGTGGTTAGTGTTCCAAATTTGGGCCATTGTAGTGTGTACTGGTATCTCATTATTTCAGTTTGCATTTCCATGATGATAAATTCTGTGGATCCTCTTTTCATATGCTTATTGTTCATCTGTATGTCTTCTTTGATGAGGTGTTTCTTAAGGTCTTTGGCCTTTTTTAAAAAATCATTATTAAACCATCATCTCCATTAATCATTTAATCATTAATCATTGTTTTCCTGTTGTTGGGAGTTCTTTGTACATCTTGTTAACAGTCCTTATCAGATGTGTCTTTGGAAATATTTTCCACTCGGGCTACGGCTTGTCTTC
Source organism: Panthera tigris (assembly GCF_018350195.1). NCBI lineage: Eukaryota > Metazoa > Chordata > Mammalia > Carnivora > Felidae > Panthera > Panthera tigris. The sequence goes on along the minus strand of NC_056667.1, from coordinate 88,938,292 downwards.
TTGTTCTTTTGACATTGTGTTTTATAGAGGAGAAGTTTTAAATTTTACTGAAGTCTAATTTATCAATTATTTCTTTCTGGATCATGCCTTTGTTATTATATCTCAAAAGCTATTGCCATTTCCAAGGTCATTTCTACTTTTCCTATGTTATTTTCTAGGAGTTTTGCATTTTACAATTAGATTTATAATCCGTTTTGAGTTAATTTTTATAACTGATATAAAGTCTGTCTCCAGATTCTTTTTTAAAAAAAATTTGCATGTGAATATCCAGTTGTTCCAGTATCATTTGTTGAAAAGACTATTTTTGCTCCACTGTCAAAAAGATCATTTGGCTATATTTGTATGGGTCTATGCCTGGGCTCTTTGCTCTGTTCCATTGATCATTAGTCTTTTCTTTCACCAGTACCACACTGTCTTGATTACTGTAACTTTATAGTAAGTCTTTTAAGTCAAGTAGTGTCACTCTTCCAAGTCTGTTCTTCTCCTTCAATGTTGTGTTGAGTATTTTTACCCCTCCTGTTTTTCGTTTGTTTGTTTTTTGTTTTTTGTTTTTTTAATAGATCATCACTTTCTCACATCTGGTACAATTTATTTATTTGTGTTATTTCTTTTTTATCCTCCCTGACTAGAATGCAAGCTCAGCGAGGTTGGAAATTTTGTCTGATTTTTTGCTCCTGTATTCCCAGTAGTGAGGATAATTTTAGGCACATAATAGATCCCTAATGATACTTGTTGAATAAATGCAAAAAGTACAAAATAAATACTAAACAAATGTTAATTATTATAAGTTTTAAATGCAAAGAAGACTGAATCTACATATTGAATGGGCACTTGTGTTCTAGAGGAAAAAAAAAAACACAAACCAAAAATATAAGATCCAGAAAATCTGTTCTTAAAATATGAAAGATATACATAACCCACATAACCCGTGAACTCTATTTGGTGGCAAAATGAGAGGATGAATTCCAACCAATCAACTGATGACTAGGGAAACTACAGCAAAAAGATGCAGCCAAAGATTGTATTTTTATTCTATTGAAAATGCAAGACTTAATTTGTATAAATAAACACTTTGTGTAACTTTCAAGTGTTGAAAAAGACCTCTTGATACCTACCTGAGAATCAAGAAGAAGTTGATGCAGCATTTTTACGAAGTGCTCCGCAAATTTCCCCTGAAAATTATGCCTAAGATACCATGTAAATTGGTTTATTAAGATATGTTAACTTCAGGGGGCACCTGGGGGGCTCAGTCAGTTAAGAGTCCAACTTCGGCTCAGGTCATGATCTCACATGGTTCGTGGGTTCGAACCCCATGTCGGACTCTGTGCTGACAACTTGGAGCCTGGAGCCTGCTTCGGATTCTGTGTCTCCCTCTCTCTCTGCTCCTCCCCTGCTCGTGCTCTGTCTCTCACTCTCTCAAAAATAAATAAATACAAAAAATTAAAAAAAAAAGATATGTTATCTCCAAAGGAAGCTATCTTACTATAACATTACTACTGATTTGATAAAATTTTCAAAATATGAAAGATGGTTCATAGTATTTATATTAGAGCTACACATTGCCAAAACAAACAAATCAGCCAGCCAGATAAAACTTTATAATCCATGAAGAAAATGTACCTATAAAACGTGACTATAAGCACAATATCACTTAAATAATTATTCAAAGAGATTAGGAATTTTTCAGGAGGAAAAATCACAAGGCATTTGTGACTGTCTTACAAAGAGAAAAAGGGAGAACATACAAGAAAGAGTAGATTTAATCAGTCTATATCTAGATCTAAGACCACTGGCAAGTGTCACAAGGAGGATATTTCAAGTTAGTAATATTAAGTTAAAGAAAATAATAAAGAAAATAATGCCAAATTATAGAATATATCCAGTTTACCGTGAAATTTCAAATAATTTCATCTGATCCTCAATAATCCTTTTATTTTCACAATACTGGTAAGTTTAATTCAGAGAGGTTATTGGATTCCTCAAGTATATAAATTTAGGGAATGTTGGAGACCAGACTGAAATTTATTTCTTCTTACTTTTAATTAATGCTGTTTTTCTTTCTAATGGGAGTCCAATCACTCTTAATACGGATATACTGCCTACTGCTGGCAGCAAAGACTTCATTTTAGAGAATGTAGTGTTTCTGAATTATGAAGTAAATGGGACTAGATGCTAATTAAGCTTTAAGTTTTAAACTATTAAATGGTTAGATAAATCAGACTAATCATTTTACCTTAATACACAATGTTTTTTAAACATTTAATGTTCACACATTTAATTTAATGTTATATGTAGGCAATATATGTACATTAGATATATTATACTACTAAATATTAATTAAATAGTATCTATAAATCACATATACAAATGAAAAATATATTCTCAAATTATAAGCATTATCTCTAATTATAAATTAAAGTTTTATAAGCCAACCATTAAGCATATGTTCTATAATTAACAAATAAAAGTAAAATGAGGAAACATCACTTCAGTAAATTCAAACAATCTATTTCATTTTTCGAAGGAAATTTAGAAATTTTAGTATGTTCTCTTATTTAAGCTATTCTTGAGTGTGTTTATAAGTTAATATACCCACGCATATGTGTATACAGTAATGGCCTGGCTTACTCAGTATGATTGATATAGTTTAATTTCTTTGGAGACACTTTTCTTTTTTTTTTTTTTTTTCTTTTTTTTTTTTCAACGTTTTTTATTTATTTTTGGGACAGAGAGAGACAGAGCATGAACGGGGCGGGGGCAGAGAGAGAGGGAGACACAGAATCGGAAGCAGGCTCCAGGCTCTGAGCCATCAGCCCAGAGCCTGACGCGGGGCTCGAACTCACAGACCGCGAGATCGTGACCTGGCTGAAGTCGGACGCTTAACCGACTGCGCCACCCAGGCGCCCCTGGAGACACTTTTCTTTATGATGAGATAAATGTCTTGAATATTTCAAGTGTCAAACAAAAAATAAAATGAAAATTGAAAATTTTTAAACAAGGACAATGTGTTTTTCTGCAATTATTTGGAAATCAGAACTTAACAGTAGTTTATAGCTGATATTACTTTACAACTTCATTACTTTATATGGATTAAGTTCATCCGTTGAATATGTTTCTTGTTGCATATACAAAGCTTTTAGCCCAAGGGTAGAAAGAAGAAAAATGGAATCAATGACACCATTGAAAGAGATCTTGTGGAAAATAAGGATATAATCAAAATTTCATATTTGAAAAAATTATCAATCCATCTATCTCTCTTTTTTCCCCTGAAATTGCATAGTAGTTCTAGCCTGCAAAACAATCTCAATTTTTTTTTTTTAGTTTTATTGCACTCTATTTTTTTCCAAAGATTTATGGAAATTGTATCATCGAAGTCCCATGACAACTTTATGACAAATGTTGAAAAGAAGTTTTGGTGGTTTTTAATTTTTTAATTATTGTGGTAAGGACACTTAATATGAGATCTACCATTTTTGACAAATTTTTAAGTGCATAGTACAGTATTGCCAATTACAGGCACCAAGTTGTATGATAGATCTCTAGAATGTATTCATTTTGCATAACTGAAACTATATAGATGTTGAACAACAACTCTCCATTTCCCTCAACCCTCAGCTCCTGACAACCACCATTCTGGCTTATTTTACTTAGCATAACATTCTCTAGGTTCATCCATGTTGTCACATATGGCAGGATTTCCTTCTTCTTTAAGGCTGAATAATATTCCATTGTTTGCATGCACCATATTTTCTTTACCCATTCATATGTAGATGAACATTTAGGTTATTTCCATGTCTTGGCTATTACAGATAATGCTGCAATGAACATGGGAATGCATACATCTCTTCAAAATACCAATTTCAATTCTTTTTGGATATATACCCATAAGTGGGTTTACTAGATTCTGTGGTAATTTTTTCATTTTTTAAAAGATTTTCATATGGTTTTTATTCTTTAGCTTATTGATATTGTGGATTATATTGATTTTTTTATTTAACTTTATTTTTTATTTTTTAAAAATTTTTTAAAAAAATTTAAAAATTTTTATTTTTAAAAAATTTATTTTTTAAAAATTAAAAAAAAATTTTTTTTAAATGAGTTAGTATATAGTGAAGCAATTATTTCAGTAGATTCCTTAATACCCCTTACCCATTTGGTCCATCCCCCCTCCCACAACCCCTCCAGCAATCCTCAGTTTGTTCTCCATATTTATGAGTCTCTTCTGTTTTGTCCCCCTTCCTGTTTTTATATTATTTTTGTTTCCCTTCCCTTACGTTCATCTGTTTTGTCTCTTAAAGTCCTCATATGAGTGAAGTCATATGATTTTTGTCTTTCTCTGACTGACTAATTTCACTTAGCATAATACCCTCCAGTTCCAACCACGTGGTTGCAAATGGCAATATTTCATTCTTTTTGATTGCTGAGTAATACTCCATTGTATAAACAATCTCAAGTTTTTATAAGGATTTCTGATGCCTGTTATGTCAAAGCTAAGAATAATCTAGTCAAATAGATTTATTACATTTCTGAGAATAACCTAGTGCCTACTATTGACAATTATTAGGGAATAGTCTTTTTCTTTTTTAAGTTTATTTGTTTTTGAGAGAAAAAAGGGGGGAGGGAGAGAGAGAAAGGGATTCAGAGAATCCCAAGCTGACAGCATGGAGCCCTATGTGGGGCTCAAACTCACAAACCTTGAGATCATGACGTGAGCTGAAGTCAAGAGTTGGGCACTTAACCAATTGAGCCACCCACACGCGCCTGGGAGTAGTTCCTTTCCAAAATATGCATATTCGAATAGACCATCTCAGAGCTTGGGAATACTTTTCTATTTATACTTTTATATAGAGAGGTTAACTGATTTGTCTAACTTAAGAAACTAGCAAATGTTGGCAGCTAGACTCAAATTTAAAGATTACGCAAATATGCAAGGCTAATCATTAGCACATGAACACCAGAATAGCCATATTCATTTCCTACATCTGATATTTCCTCTGATTAGTTTCTACCGTTACTGTTCTTCCATAAAATGTTTCCAAATATCAACCATTGCTCACCCAATGTTCTGTAGCCAGATAAACAAAATACCCTGGTATCAATCTGCCAACTTTAATTGTCTCATTCATGTCTAGATATATGTGTATGGGTGACACAGTATTGTGGAAGGAAAGAGAGTGTACCCTTAAAAGCTCTGGTCACATTCAATCGTTAGTCTAAAGTAGCCCCTGTAAAATAATCATAAAATTCATCCTATGAACACTGTTGGACTGAAACCAGATGCAGATAATATACTTAGTAATATGTAGCATGTACTTTCATGGTTGCATTATGGACAACCAGTTGCTGAACTTAGATACGTACTTTTAAGAAAATATTTGCAGATTCAACCTTTTAAACTCAGAAAGAAAAATATGAAAAAAAATTATTTCCAGGAACACCTAACAGGCCATAAGGAAGATACCAGGGCCTTTTGTTCCTGTTCTCTGTTTTATGGTGCAATTTAAGTATGACTTCAGAACTAGTATCTATTTTAGACTTTAAGTTGCCAATGGACATTCTTTAAATATTTCATTTCCAAATGATTATCATTAGCAATAAAGATGTAGCTTAATTTGTTACTATTGACTATTACTTTCTATTAGTGATATCTTTTTATTTTTTATTTTATTTTTTTAATTTTTTAATGTTTATTAATTTTTGAGAGAGAGAGAGAGAGAGAGAGAGAGAGAGACACAAAGTGCAAGCAAGGAAGATGCAGAGAGAAAGGGAGACACAGAATCCAAAGCAAGCTCCAGGCTCTGAGCTGTCAGCACAAAGCCCGGTGTGGGGCTGGAACTTATGAACTGCAAGATCATGACCAAGCTGAAGTCAGACGCTTAACCGACAGAGCCACCCAGGCGCCTAGTGACATCTTTTTAAGTCTAGGATATTGCACAGTTCTGTAACTCTTTCTACTACATGAATTTGCATTTTTCAATCTCCCTATTTACATGGCCTCTAAATTTCAGAAAGCAAGATTTTATCCTTTAGACCTCTTCTTATTTTGTTCTACACTCATCCTCTGGAATAATTAGTAGGTATGTAACAATATATCCCAAACCAAATTTTTGATGTTTACTTCCCTTCCTGTCCCTTCCACAGTTTTCCCCACCTTAGTAAATGGGAAATATGAAGTCATCCTTGACTTTCTCCTATTCTGGAATCTAGTCTGTCACAAATTCTACTGATTCTAACTTCAAATTATACCTGAATTTGATCAGTCTTACAGCCTCCATTATTACCACATTGGACCAAATCACAGTCATCCCTAATTTCAGTGATTGAAAGACCCTTCAAAAAATCCCTCTATATATTTCCAAAAGGGTAGTCAGAATAATATTCTTAAAATGAAAATTATATAAACTACTACTATCTTTTACCTGACAGTGGGTTTCAGTATCACTCAATTAAAAGCAAAAGTTTGTGGTTTCTACTTGGTTGACTAATGGAGTTAGATAGACCATTCAGTTAAGAAGAGCGAGAAAAACTAGAAAGATATTTAGGAAAGCTTTAAGAAATTGCAGAGTTCCCAATGAGTGAGTGGTTGTCCAAGATTCCAAAAATAAGGGAAGTACAGAGATATTAACATTACATATTTTCCTTTCGTGGATTTATTGTATTAAAAGAATTTTTCTAAGGGTTCAGAGCCTGAGTAGAACTCTTCTCAATATTTGGGAGCATGGTGGATGTTGGAGTGGGTGGGGGTGAGTGGGGAGTGGATAGTAGGAGGGCACAGGACAAAATTTAAATTTTAGAGCCTTGAAAAACACTCTAAACTTTTAGCTAGGATCCTTGAAAGACTATGCCTTAGATATGGGCAGTGAAAATGCTCTGTATGATACTATAATGATGGGTACACATCATTATAAATTTGTCCAAATATAGGGGCACCTGGGTGGCTCAGTCAGTTAAGCTTCTCACTTCGGCTCAGGTCATGATCTCAGTTTGTGGGTTCAAACCCTGCATTGGGCTCTGTGCTGACAGCTTGGGGCCTGTTTCAGATTTTGTGTCTCCCTCTCTCTCTGCCCCTACCCCGCTCATTCTCTGTCTTTCCCCATCTGAAAAATGAATAAACATTAAATTTTTTTTAATTTGTCCAAACATAAAATGAACAGCAGCAAGAATGAACCTTAATGTAAAACATGGATTTTACATTTTGACCTGTCAATGTAGGATTGTCAATTATAACTTGCACTACTCTGTTAGGGGATGTTGATAAGATGGAGTCTATGTATGTGTAAGGGTAAAAGATAATATGGGTAATCTTGGTTGTTTCCTTTCAATTATGCTGTGAACTTAACTAAAACTGCTTTAAAAATCAAAGTCGTAAGAAAAAGTCAGGAGGTAAAACAGAATGCAGAATAAATTGTTCAAGTGATCACGGGCATTTTTTGCTATTTTAATGAAAGTTGTCAGAGAAGACAACTACGAGATGTGACAGAAGAATAGAAAATAATCCATATAACATCTGAGGAAATAGTTCTGAGGAAGGAGAACAGCCCATAAAAATGCCATGAGGTAGGAACATGTTTATCTTTATTTGAGGAAGTACAAAGAGTAGTGTTGCTGGAACACAAGTAACAAGGAGGATAAGAGATAATAGGCACATCGTATAGGATCTTAGAAGGCATGGAAAGGTCATCAGTGTTTTTGTCCTTTATGTAGGATGAGATTACAGCGTTTCCATTAAAATAGGGACATGATCTAGTTTTTAAATTCCAGTTAGTTAACATACAGCGTAATGTTGGTTTCAGGTGTACAATATAGTGATTCGACACTTCCATAAAACACCTGGGGCTCGTCATGATCTAGTTTTTAATGTATGATACTTTCTGACTTATAGAGACAAGATTTTAGAGAGCAATCCTGGTAGCAGAATTTCTGTGAGATTTACCCTGAATTATAGACCTGTGAAATGACAGTGATCTGGTCTAGGGTGATGGTGCTGGAAGAGGAAGAGGTAGTTAAACTTAGGGTATGTTTGAAAAAAAATTTTTTAATGTTTATTTATTTTTGAGAGAGAGAAAGAGACAGAACACGAGTGGGAGTGGGGCAGAGAGAGAGGAAGACAGAATCTGAAGGAGGCTCCAGGCTCTGAGCTGTCAGCATAGAGCCTGACACTTGGCTTGAACCCTCAAACCACAGGATCATGACCTGAGCTACAGTCAGATGCTTAACCGACTGAGCCACCCAGGTGCCCCCTATTTTAAAGGACAAATCTATAGGGGCACCGTGGTGGCTACGTCAGTTAAGTGTCCAACTTTGGCTCAGGCCATGATCTCGTGGTTTGTGGGTTCAAGCCATGTGTTGGACTCTGCGCTGACAGCTCAGAGCCTGGAGCCTGCTTCAGATTCTGTTTCCCTCTCTCTCTGCCCCTTCCTCACTCATGGTCTGTCTGTCTGTCTCTCTCAAAAATAAATAAATATTTAAAAAATTTTTAAGGACAAATCTATAAAAATTGATGATGAAGATGCAAGGTGTGAAATAAAATAAGGGATCAAAGATAATTTTAGCATCTGACCTGAGAAACTAATTGAATTGTGACATATGTTCAGATGGAAAATACACAAATAGGTACAGATTTCAGAGAAAACCCAGATTTGGGGTTTTTAGATGCCAGGAGATGTTGAGTAGGTAGTTGGGTATTAAGTTTAATCAAAATGTTGGGCTTTCATTGAGCATGTATACCGTAATTAAACCAATTGTAATGGAAAAGATTTACATGGAATGGAATGCAGATGAAAAAGAGGTCTGAGGACTGGTCCTGGTCTTCTCCAACATCCCTGTTTGTTTGTGAATGTATGTATTTTAAACTGAGATATTTTCTTTTGATTATGCTATTCTAATTTTCTTCCTTTTAACAGAGCTTTATTGAATTATTATGTGCTGAGAGGCAGAGTTTTATTTCTGATTTAACACTCATAGAAAATAAGGTTGACAGTTTGAGAACTTGTCTTAGATCAGAGTTCCAGTAAGTGGCAGTTAGTAAATGGTCTTTCTTAATATATAGCAAGTATTTAGGCTAATCCGCCTCTGTTTTTAAACTACAAAATTTATTTTAGTTGTGATTATTTTTCTACATAGTTTTTGGTTGACACAACACCATTTCTGGCTTTGGGCACTACGCAAGATATTCAAAATGCTTCCCTTTATTATTGGAATTAAAATTGCCTATTCTAACAAAGAACTACGTAGTCCACCAAAAATCGTTATCTCTGCAACATGTGAGCATTTCTCTTACCATTAAAATCCATTAGTGATGCCTGTCATTTATTCACTTACACTTTTGTCATCCAGAGGCTAATTTAGTTTCTGCTTGGAGACAAAATTGGCCACATGCTGCTGCTCACTGACCTACATTTTCATCCCCCCAAATTATTATCTCTTTTTTTATAGTAGTGTTTCGCTCTTGAAATGTGTAAATATTAAATGTCTCCTCTATGAAGAAATCATTTGCACAAAATACCACAATCAGTTTAATTTCCTAGAGGCAAAATTTAATGCCTTTGATTTATTCAAGACAGTTAAGGATTTATTTCTTACAGAAAGCCTCTCCAAACCTATCAGTTGGGTTGTGACCTCTTCTGAGCTCCCATAGCCATCACTACATATATCTGCATCTCAATATAAAGCATAGTTTATTACAATAATATGCTATATGCATGCCTTTCTCATCAAAGTGTAAAATTACAAGGGATGGGTCATTCTTTATAAATAACTTAAAGAATTTTTAATGTTTATTTTTGAGAGCGAGAGACAGAGAGACAGAGAGAGAGAGACAGAGTGTGAGTGGGGGAGGGGCAGAGAGAGAGGGAGCCACAGAATCTGAAGCAGGCTTCAGGCTCTGAGCTCTGAGCACAGAGCCCAATGCGGGGCTCAAACCCACAAACCATGAGATCATGACCTGAGCTGAAGTGGGACACTAAACTGACTGAGCCACCCAGGTGCCACATAAATAACTTTTTAATCATAAGGTATTCACACAATATCTGTGCTTTAGCATTCAATAAAGTTTTGTTGACATGAACTAAATAACAGATAATTACATAGACACGGTCATTGAGTAATTAATGCAAAGTCTTATTTTTACTTTAAAAATCTTCAGCAGCACCAATCTACTGTAAAAACTTTAATTTGATATAGTAAGTTTGGTTAGCTGTGTAATATACATTAAATGTTTAATTTTATTCTTGTCCTTTTGTTTGCTGTATGTATGCTGTGAAATCATAGTAATTTAAGTACAGGAAGGTTATAAAAGATTATGAATTACTCTCAGTAATTATATTTAAAAAGTTAGAAAATATAAGAAGCATACAAAAGAAAAATAGTAGTAATGAGAATATTTAGAAGTATCAATACCTGTAATAAATGATTAAGATCAGCTTTATATAATCCATTTAAATAATTAATTAAAAGGACATATAGATGAAATTAAGGCAAATTTCTAGAATAAGAAAATACACAAAGGAAAAGGTAACAAGTTGTTATTCATAAGCCAGTGTTCTGAGAGAATAAAAAAAATAATTACAATAAGATTAGAGACTAATTGTTCCACTTTAAAAAATTATGTTTAATAAAACTTATTTGTTGATTATAAAAGCAGCATAAACTAATCATTAAATATTTACTGGGGTTCCTCTGTGGCTTAGTTGGTAGAGGATCTGACTCTTGATTTCAGCTAAGGTCATGATCTCACCATTCATGAGATCAAGCACCTCATAGGGCTCTTCACTGACAGAAAGTAATGAAAAGAATCTTAAATTGCAGAATTTGACCACCAGAGAATTACTTTTGATATTTTTCTCCTTTCCTTACACACACACACACACACACACACACACACACACACACACACACCTGTGCATTCATGCACGTACAAAATTACATGAATATAGAACTCTGTGTGTATGTGTTATTTTATGAAATAATTAGGAAGAGTAGCTGATTTTAAGAATCTGACTCTGACTTGAAGCCACTTGGAGGTGGTAGTTGCCCTGCAAAGAACTAACCTCTGCCTCCATGTAGCAAAATAGAAGGAACTACCTTTGCAGAAAATATCCATTAATGCAGACACGTCAGGTTTCTATAGATTGAAACTGACCTTGACCTCACATCCATTATCAACAAACATATGTGGAAGGAAAAACAATATATACCAAAATAAAGAAAACATAAAAGGCACCTGGGTGGTTCAGTTGGTTAATTGAGCCTCCAACTCTTGATTTTCGGTTCAGGTCATGATTTCACAGTTATGAGTTTGAGCTGGCATCGGACTCTGTGCTGACAATGTGGAGCCTGCTGGGGATTATCTCTCTCTCCCTCTCTCTCTGTCCCTCCCCAACTTGTTCTCTCTCTTTCTCTCTCAAAAGTAAATAAACTTTTAAAAAAAGAAACAATAATACATTTACTTCCCATTTAAGATATACTTACCTCCCACTATTAAAATTCTGCAGTGACAATACATGGACTGTGTGAACAAATGGCTATGAAAAAAAAAGTCTGAAGACAAAAAAACACACACAAAAAACAATGAAATTACAAACTTAGAAATCAGGGAATTATGAGAAATTAGCAGAAAAACATGAAAAATTGAACTTTTATGAAATAAAAATATAATTGTAATGAAAGTCACATTGGATGGATGATACAAAGCCCAGATTAGACACAAGTGATAAAAGTAAAGGTAGAAACAGCAAAATGGAGGAAATTATAAAATTTCTCTTGTTGGGATCAAAGGGGTAAAATTTAGATATCAGAAAAGAGGAAATATTTACAGATACTTTCTTCTTTCTTTTCTTTTTTCTTCTCTCTCTCTCTCTCTCTCTCTCCCTCTCTCTTAAATTGGCAGTGATAAAGCCAAAATATTTTATTATTCTCAAAATAGTCCAGTGCAGAAATTTTGTGGGATTTTAATCACTACTTATACCATGAGTGTAGAATCCTTTAAGATCCTTATAATCCTAAAAGCCTTCATTTTTATGCTGGGTTAATTTTCAGAGCAGATCCCTGGTGTTGCCTCCTGTTCCCTACACAAGCAAGTTCAGTAAAACCCAGCTCTGTACCATAATTACGACATTGAAAGAAGCTGCACGAAAATTCTAGCCTCGGTGATGCACTTACCTCTCCAGACTCTCCCTTTCTTGTAGTTTCTGGAATATGAACATTTCCCTTATTTTTTTTCTTGGCTCCGTAATTGATTTAAAATGATTTAAAAATGTAATTAATCACAGTCATTATTTGTATGAGAAGGGTTTTTCCATGCTATGTGCCAATTTGTTGGAAAGAAACTTGACCATTTCCTGTTCCATTTTTGAAAGTCAAAAGCATGAACTAACATCCACAGTGCATGACACAATATTACTATTGGTTCATGCTTGGCTTTATTGTGTTTATTTATCATTTCTTGATAATGATATTAACAAATGGTCATGAATATTCATGAACCTAAGGTACAAAGCAAGAAATAGTGTAGTAGTTTTTAACCATGGCCAAACTTTTGGTTAACTTGAAGATATTTTAAATCTCTAATATTCAGGACTCATCTTAAATGAATTAATACTAATATATGGAGGTGTGAATTAAAGGAAGAAGATGTGTATCAAAGGTGTGAATCAAAGAGAAAAGGGAGGATTGTAAGAGGAGGAGGAAGAAGGAAGGAAGGGAGGGAGAAAGGAAGGAAGGAAGAAGAAAAAAAAGCAGAAAAAAGAGAAGGAGGAGGAGAAGGAGTTACTAAAACCTTGGAGTGGACAAATAGTCACCATGGGCTTTGTGTTCACACCTATTGAAGGCATTGCCTTGCAGCTGACATCTGGTGTTTGAACTCCCGGCTGACTGCCCTGTTGCTGGTAAACTACAGTGGGGAGGGCACCAAAGAGATCCTGCTCTAGGGGTGCTTGGGTGGCTCAGTTGGTCAAGCATCTGACTTTGGCTCAGGTGGCTCAGGTCCTGATCTCAGGGTTTGTGAGTTCTAGCTGGCATCTGGCTTGCTGCTGTCAGTGTGGAGCTTGCTTTGGATCCTCTGTTCCCCTGTCTCTCTGCCCCTCCCCTACTGTTAAAAAAATAGAGAGAGAGAGAGAGAGAGAGAGAGAGAGATCCTCTTCTAATTATTTGAGTATGTGTGACCTGACAGGTGTTAACAGCCAGATAGGGGTAAATTTAGCTTGTTATTTGACCATCAAGATGCACGGCTCAGATAACTAAGGGGTTGCAGTATGTTGTTGGTGCCTTTGAGGAAGGGTGGTAAAGTGGTCCTGGGAGTGCCCCAAAAAGCTGGAGACTAGAGCTATAGTTGTTTTTTGTTGATGGAGAGAAGCTGACCTAAGGTCAAAGCAGGAAGAGAGTCCTTTCTTTCTTCCTTCTGCATTATAATCTTTCATCAGTGAGTTTTATTGCTAGAACTTTCTTAACCAGAAGATGGTTGGCAAGGGAGTCTGGGAATGTGGTGTGCAGAATCAGCAACAGTGTCACAGAGCTGATTATGAAGGGATGGCCTAGACCTCACTGCCAAAAGTTAAGTAATCAGCTGGGCCCAAGTCCATGGCTTCTCATCATTTATATATATATATATATTGTCTTCTTATATATATAGTCTTCTTATGGGAGATGAGGGTGCACAAATATTCAGTCCACAGCATACTCTTATCCATATGTTATGGAGGCCAAAGTGAGATACTGGGATGTTACGTAGTTTTTAATTTTCTCAAGGATACTTATTTGTCATTTGTTAGTTTATCTCCAAATACCACATTATATTGTCTCCCATTGAAATACATCTGATTCTGAAATCCATGCTCTTCCTTATGTTTTTGTCATGTTCTATTCTAATCTATTAGTCCCTATATTATTTCTATTCTATGGTGATGCTTCAATGTCTTAATTTCTATGCCTTTATTAAAAAGCTCCATGACTTGGTATCTTACTTTTCTCCTTACAGAGTACATTTAAAATTTTTGTTCTTAAAGTATCCATATAAATTTTAGAAGCAGTAGGTAAAATTGGACTTTAACACTATACAAACAAATGAAATGAATGAAATTCATACACAGTTTAAAATAGGACATAGTACTTAGCAAAATACTTTACAAATGAAATTGTTAAACATAAAGGCTGTGCTTAGATAATATTTACAAAGGAGAATATTATATCTCATTTTAGGCTGGAAAACATGAAAAATCATTTATCAGAAATAATCCATTTTTTTTAAGTTTGATTTATTTATTTTGAGAGAGAGTGGGAGCACACTTGAGCAGGGAAGGGGCAGAGAGAGAGGGAGACAGAATCCCAGGCACATTCTGCGCTGTCAGCTCAGAGCCTGATATGGGGCCCTATCCCATAACAACCCTGAGACCATTACCTGAGCAGAGAACAAGAGTAGGACACTTAACCAAATGAGCCACGCAGGTGCCCTCCGAATTAATCCATTTTAGTTCTGTTTTGTGTATTTGTATGTTTTATGGTTGTATATATTGTGTTGATGCTAATATGCAGAAAAACAATTAAGTTTCTAATAATTTCAAAGTTAATCTTACATTGTTCTTACCAATAACTGAGTAGGAAATGATATCTATAGGGGAAATTCACTTTATTCCTTAAGAATATATGTTTAAAAGTAGTTGTATCTTATTGCATGGTATTCAATCCCAGGACAGCATCATGCTCTCCCAGTACTGTAGACTGTCCAGTATATCAGAATTTGTTATATTTTCAGCTGCCTAGAAATTATGGAAACGTACACACAGACATACACATCCACACGTATACATACATATTTGTGCATGCATATGCATGTGTATATCCACACACAAATGTATATGTATACAAAACAAATATTTAGAATGCTACACTTTTTTTCTCCTATTGCAGTTTAATATGAAGAGTTGGGATCTCACAGATATGTAGTTCTCAAAAAAACAAAACTCATCAGTCTCATCATTTAGGGGAAAGGTTTGTTGTTCATGTCTGGTTTTCTGCAAGGACAAGTAGGCAATTTTCCTACCATAAAGTTCTTAGTCAAGAGAAAATAAGGCTTATTTGCATATCACTATGCACATAATTGGGAATTTGAATATGCAAATTGAGCACTCCACATTCTGGCCTTGTTTCTGGGTTTTCTAGGGCTTAATTGCCTTAAACAATTTTAAAAGGTTGAAAAGATTAGAGGTTGCTTTTACAATCAACAAACAAATAATAAAATTTGCCTATTAGTGTATGAGTACATGATTTTTTCAGGTAAAAATATTAAAAACATAAGGCTCAAATTAAGTGAATGGGGAACATTTAAGCTGTATCTCTTTTATTCTAACTCGCTTTATTTTTCCAGATAAGTTTAGCTTTTCCTTCTTTTATTTCACCTTGTACCATAAGCCTCAGTTTACACTTACCAGTATATATTTATGACATGACATGACATAATTAAAATATATCAAATAAATTAAGCTTTAGTAAGAAGTTTTAGGTATTTGAGACCCTTGCTGAAAGTGAGTTTATAAATGATAGTTTATTACTGAACAAAGGGTAAGAAGTGAAAATCATAAACAAGAGAGGAGTTCTGGGCTGAATTGAGCCTCTCCCCAAATTCATATGTTGAAGCCCTAGCTTCCAGTGTCTCCAAATCTGACTGTATTTAGAGATGGAGCCTTTAAAGAGGTGACTTAGTTAAAATGACACCATTAGAGTGGGCCTTAATCCCATTTGACTGGGGTCCTCATAAGAACAGGATATTTGGACACACAAAGGGAGACACCAGAGATATATGCACATGGAGGAGAGACCCTGTGAGGACACAACAGGAAAACAGCTACCCAGAAGCTAAGGAGAGGGGTGTCATAAGAAGCCAAACCTGATAACCCCTTGATTTTGGACTTGTAGCTTCTAGACTGTGGGAAGACAAATTTTGTTGTTTAGGCTACCCAGTCTGTGGTATATTGTATGGGACCCCTAGCAAACTAATATAGGGAGTATATTTCTTTTTATTTAGATAAAAAGTGCTAGTTATAAGTAGGGGCAAGAGAAAATTCTAGATAAAATGAGATTTCATCTTTTTTCCAAATAAATTCATGTTAGCACTAAGTGGCTATGCTGTGGCATTGAATATTCATTACCAAATTGCTGACAATATAAAATATATGTAATTAAAGAATAAAAAGTCAATGTTTTTCAGGTATTTAAGTGAGTTTTTTTTATGTTTCTTTATTACTTTGAGAGACAGAGTGTGTGCGCAAGTGAGGGAGAGAGGGGGACAGAGGAACTGAAGAGGGCTCTGCACTGAGAGCAGCAAGCCCCATGCCAGGCTTGAATTCTTGAACCATGAGATCATGACCTGAGCCAGAGTTATATGTTCAAACAACTGAGCCATCCAGGCACCCCTTAAGTGAGTTTTGTTTTTTATTTTTAAATATAAGTAATCTCAGAGCAATGTGTTCTGTTTAAGCTTATGCATTTGGTAGCTTGGAGAACAAGTTTGACATAATGAAATGCAAATCTGGGAAGAATAAATCGGTCACACAATTAAATCTGTGGGTCTAATATGAGAGATTTTGGAATAAAAGGAAAAGGCTCTAAATTTTTAATTGTTAAGATATATTACCTCCAATAAAAAGCAGGATAGGTAAATTCAGAAGCCACCATTTTTCCCCCATGAAATGATCAGAATTAAATTAACATCCTCTACCAACAGATTGTAAGACTGAGTCAATAAACAGGCACTAGAAGTACACTTTTTTCCATATATTTAAATCCTACATAAATATATTTAGTGTATAAACACCCCATGGTATTTTACCTTTTGAATATTTGAGATCATAGAAAAAATATTTTATTTTTATATGAGACTTTAGTACAAATATTACATATGAATAAATTTTCAATGAATGCAATTTCAAAGAAAGGAAGGAAGGAAGGAAGGAAGGAAGGAAGGAAAGGAAGGAAGGAAGGATAGAAGGAAGGAAGGAAGGAAGACATAGACAGTGAATCAATTGTTGAATGGGTTTGGTCCAAGAATATTGTCACAGTTAGAGAAATAGTAATAACGTATAAATCACAGTATAGAAGACATCATAGTATAAGCCCAATAACATGATAATAACCAACAAAATTCTGTGGGAGGTTAGAAAAGTAACCTAGAACATTGAATTTTAACTATCATTTAAAGAATGAATCATAATTCTAGGTGCTTGAGCTGACATAAAAAAATCTCTTAGCTTCAGGGACCAGTGAGCCCAAAGAATTACAGGTAGATCATCTACCTATTCAATCAATTTATGCTATCAATCTGGTGGAAAACTTACCTACAGATTGATAGAGATAGAGATAGATAGAGATATATTACAGGTAGAAATAGATATAGATATATAGTATATAAATATAAGTACTAAACATGCACTCCCCTCTTTGCCCTATTCCCTACAAAGTTTGTGACTTTCACCTAGCCCAAGAAGCAGTAGTTTTATCAGCCTAAAACTTTTAGGCCTTACATAGTTTTTTTAAGTGATTAGATTTAGGGATGCAGATCCATTAAAAACTGAAGTAAATAAACAGAGTTTTGAGGATGTAACATGCCAGGGTAAAGAAGAAATGATCCAAGTGGTTAAAACTAGAAATTAGAAAATTTATATATAAGTCCTGATAAATCCAAAAATTTGATTAGAGTCGGATAAGTAAAATAAGAAACTGCCATCAGAAACATTTCAGAAGGTAAAGTCAACAAAAGATAGGGTCTAATCATCTACATGGATGTGAGAACAAAGAAGAATGTAGTGGGACAAACCCAGATCATTAGGAGAAGTGTACTACCACTAAGAGAGGAAAAAGGGCCTTACACATGTAGTTCTAATTGTTGAGGGAGAGATTGCATTCACAATTTTAAACATATAGATATTGAAGTATTGGCAAATTATGAACGTGATCCAATATGAAAAAAACGGAAGAAACCCTGATTCCAATGTATATCCCTTATATTTGGATTTTTAACAAATATTTCCTTATTCAACCACTTCTCTTCATCTCAGTAACTACAACCCTGATCCAAGTCACCACCAAATGTCACTGAGAGCACAGTATAAGACATTCTAACTGCTGTATCTGCATTTGTCTTTGCCCTCTGCAGTTTGTTTGAATGGTTCTCAGTACACCATTCAAGGTGATTCTGTTATATGGACTTCAATATTACCTCTTTATTCAAAATTCTCCAATACTTATTTACTTATTACTTATTTGTTTATTTATTTTTTAATGTTTATTTTTGATAGAGAGAGTAAGGGAAGGAGACAGAGTATCTAAAGCAGGCTCCAGGCTCTGAGCTATCAGTACGGAGCCCCGTGTGGGCTTGAACTCATGAACCACGAGATCATGACTTGGCTTAACCAACTGAGACACCCAGGTGCATTTCCAATATTTATAATGGCCAAACATTCCAAAAGTTCTGCTCATTATTGTCTTTCTGATGTCTTACCCTAATTTCTTCCTCATTTATCTTATCTTTCAACTACCAAGCACTGTATCAAATCTTCAATACCATTCTCTCTGACCATGTCTATTACCTTTTTCCATGCATGGTTTTCTCCTTCGCACTTACTGTTTTCAAATATTCCAAATATTTTACTTATTATTTTATTGTCTTTAACCTCCATTATTAGAATTTGAACTTCTTAGGGCAAGGATTTGTGTGTGTGTGTGTTTTTTTTTTTTTTTGTTTTTTTTTTTTTTTACATTCTAGTCCTAGATCCTACAACTATCTTTGATGCATATTAGCTGAAGGAATGAGATAAATATTTGTCATTCGGATCCTACAACTATCTTTGATGCATATTAGCTGAAGGAATGAGATAAATATTTGTCATTCGGTGAGTAAAAACAAAGTATATTTAATGTGTTTGAGAAAAAAGAGGAATAAAGCATGACATGGAAAAAGAACTAACTAAATTTATCTATAACTAAAGAACTAACTAAATTTATCTATAATTCTAGTTCTAGTCATTTGAATGTTAACTCCACTAAAAACACCTTTACATATTGGGGAGATGTTGAAAAACAAAAAAACTTTTGAAAGCATCTGAATTTTGACAATATAGTTGAAAATTATCAGCAAAAATATAGAAATAATCCAGAACAATACACTGACTACCAAATGGTTTATGAAGGCATTTCACAAATACAGTGAATTTGAGATTTGTGTTCACAAACCTGAGGAACATGAAGGAAAAAAAGAGAGTACTAAGGGCATGTTATGTGTTGCAGAATCTAATACAAGACACTCTCTCCACAAGAAGAGAAACTAAAAGTACTACTAGCCATTTAACAGTGACCCAGAAATAAATCTACTCCATCCTGTATCTTCAGAGAATTTCATGAAAAATATTTGTTGCTAGTCAGAGCACAGTGAGTGAAAACAAAATAAATATCTGAAACTTTATATCCACAAGTTGGCCACTGTGTTAAAATTCACATCACCTGCACTGACCCAGGAAACTCAAGTGAAGTATTTAGTTTAGTTAGCTTAGTGAAGAGATTAAAATATACAAAGGGGAAGGAAGGTTTCACACATCTTATCAGAGTTAAAGAAGGAGAAGGAGACAATATTTGGGGAAATAATAGGGGAGAATATTATAGAATTCTATTTAAAAACTATTATCTGGGTATTTGTGGCACTTATTTTTCTGGATTACCATTACTTCTAAACCTTTACAATGAACAGAGTTGGAAATATGTATTTTTTTTTTAGAAAAAACACATTGAAATTCAAGATTACAGAATCCATTTTACTACTTGGATTTTATATTTGCATCTCTTTTCCACTTGGAAACTTGATTCCCTATATGATACTATAAGGTCAGAATTATTTCTTTTACCTATTTCTCTATATCTCTGTCTACCCACACATGCATATTTATGTAATGTTCCAATGCAGCCATATTAATAATAATTAAATAATGAGGTTAATACATGACGTTTATTATTTATGTGAAGTCCTTTTTAACTATAAGGTTTATCCCCCTAGGACTAAGTCAAAATACATATTTAGCTCACAAATGTAATTCTTCTTAGTGGAATTATGCCACCACACTTATATATAGTTAGGTTTTACTTCATTTTTTTTTTCAATTTTAACATTTGTTTTATTAGGTTATTTTGTTTCCTTTTGAATTATGTCAAATATATCCATGATTTCAAAGTCAAAA
This sequence comes from Panthera tigris, assembly GCF_018350195.1. Lineage (NCBI taxonomy): Eukaryota > Metazoa > Chordata > Mammalia > Carnivora > Felidae > Panthera > Panthera tigris. The sequence continues at coordinate 88,918,079 of NC_056667.1, read as the reverse complement.
AATATAAAGCAGAGTTCTTACTTGTATGCATGTCCTTATTTTCAATTTTTCATATAACAGATAATGCTCAAATATGACAGTTTATGTTTTTGTCATTGCATCTTTGACAAATTATTACAAATAGGATTTCTGAATTAAAAAGATGACTGCATCTATAATTTTTTTGGGTTTAGCAAAAATCTCCTCCATAGTTTTAGTTTTTTTCTTTATGTTTTGATTTTATATTTGAGTATCTCTCTTTACAATTTGTCTTTTACATAAATTGGATATCTGTTTAAAATAAATTCTCAACTAGATTCTCAATGAGATGTATTAATAAAATTAGGCATTTTCTTTTTTTAATTTTTTTATTTAAAAAAAATTTAACATTTATTCCTTTTTTGAGAGACAAAGAGACAGAGTGTGAGTGGGAGAAGGACAGAGAAAAAGGGAGACACAGAATCCTAAGCAGGCTCCAGGCTCCAGGCTCTGAGCTGTCAGCACAGCCCAACTTGGGGATCAAACTCACAAACCGTGAGATCATGATCTGAGCTGAAGTTGGACGCTTAACTGACTGAGCCACTCAGGTGCCCCTAAAATTAGGCATTTTCAAAGGCAATTTACCTTTTTTTATATGATTTATATTATCAGTTTAATTTTCTATGATCCTCTCCTAAACTCCATCCACAATATACTTGTGGCAAAATGATTATTAAATGTTTCCTTGTTCTCTACCCTTCATGGCATCATGAATCAATGTAAGTAAAATCCGATATTCATAATTAAAAGCATTCACTTTTTATTAAATTGTTTAATATGATGAACGGACTGAACACATTTTTGGCATACACATTAGGTACTGATAAATGATACACGCAAAAATAGGTGATTACATGAGAAATAATTTCAAGAGTTTCTATCTCCATTTTAAAAGGAAAGAAAAAAAGTAATGTGTTTTAGAAGCAGACCTCACTCCTAAGCATAATCCATATAGTTCTAAGTCAGGATAAAATAATTTATAATACAAAAAGAGTGAAATTTGACAGGCTTTCCTAGTTTTTAATCCTTTTTTTTTTTACAGCCTTAGATCAGCTCTCTGGCAGTTATTTATATCTTCAATATCAGAAGACAGATATTTTGGTTTAGAGAGAAGAAAAAGTCCCATAGATAGTAACTCAGTTTTTTCTCGTGAGCTATTAGCACAAGAGATTATCTACTTGCACTTTGTCTCCCAATGGCAGTAACAAGGATTTACTTTCAGAAATTTGGAAAATTGAATATAGTTTTTGTGTAAATAAATGTATGTACAAGCACAATATATGTATACCTATATGTACATACATTAATATATCATTAAAATATACTTAGTAATCCTGTACCATCTCTGTTCCAATTAAACATCTTTTTTTTTCCCCAATATAAACAATATATTGAAATACTGTTGTGCAAAATGCTGGCTCTCTGCTTTACTCCCAGTTTCCCACGAAGTATGCCAAACTTTCCCAGACAATGGTAAGTAGTGGCAAGGATCTATGAATTAGGCTTCCAGTATTGCTGAAATTCTGAGCTAGCTTCTTTCTGCTGAGAGTCCTGAGCTACAACTTATACTATTCCAAATTACCCCCAAGCAATGAAGTCAATCAGTAGAACAAAGGACATGGTAAGGATATAGAAATACAGCCATTGAAAGAAACAAAGCGTGTGTGCAATATTCAGAAGCTTTCAAGTGTAAAAGGTAAAATTGACTATTTTGGTTTTTTCTTTTTTTTCACAATCAAATTCTTCCCATTTTGCCATCTTTAAGGAGAAGAAATAGAGGAAGACAGGTATTTCCCTTCAAACAATCATCTCTCCAAAAGTTTGTTTAAACCAGACCGTTGTGAGGGTTTTTTTTTGCACCCCGTTGGGTGAAGCTTATTATGGAAATCAGATAAACTATGTGAAATAAATAAATTACCTTTTTGTTGCACATCTGGGTATAGACTGTGGATTTTCAACCCAGTTTATACTTACCAAGTCTACTTTTCTAACACAATTCCAGACAATTATAATATTAAAATAACTTTTGGCCAAAGTCAACCTTAACTCTATCTAAACTTCTGCATCGTGAGGCATCTCTAGCATGTACCTCACAGAATCAAGATACCTATAATCAGTCTCTCCAACCAACCAATTCCTGGGAGTTAGAAGAAAGGCAACACAGAGTGACTGGAGAAGAATAGGCTGATTAGAAAAGACCCATCCCACTAAAACATTGGTAGCACTGCCATCACAAAAATTAAGTATATTCTCATCAATTCTCTTACCTAATATATGGAAAAAGAGTCATGAGGAAGTTAATTTATGTATACAAGATCATAAAGGTGATTTAAAGTCAGTTCATAGCAGAGAGAGGATCAACATCAAGGATTCCTGCCTCCTTGTTCAGTACCGATTTAAACTCACCCAGGATTTAAATTTGAGTCTCCCCAAAATGTCTAAAATCAATATTTATAAGTATTTTAATAACTTCACAACTGAGTGGTAGAAACAATACTGACCAATCATACAGGATTCATCGGAACCCATCTGCTTGATTGTTCTCAATCAAATACGCTTCAGAACTCTCTGGAAAGCAAATATGTTGCTTTTTTTCAGTCTACGTTCTGCTAGAAACATTCAGCTATTTATAAAATATAATCAAACTGGAAAAGTCACAATAGACTACAAAGTAAAAAAAGCCACAAAAATTGACTTAGTTATCAAAACACTATCTGTGATATGAAGAACAAATGTTTCATCATAGTTAGTTATGATTTTTTAAAGTTTTACCTGTATATCTTAAAAATTTTTTTAAATAACTCAGAATAGCATTTTACCTATTAATAGTAGGAAACCTTTTAATTGCCAGTAGGAAGTATCTGATTGTAATTATGTATCAAGTGCTGAGTGTTAGGATGCTCAGAAGAAAATTCAATAGAGTGAACAGATACTCATTTCCTTAAACCCCAATTTTTTTCCTTTAACATTGACAAGAATACATGGTACAATCACAGAGATTTTCTAGACCCCCCCCCCCGCTAATTTCACCAGACTTTTCACATTCCCATAAATGTTATGTTTATGAGACTGTACACAGTACACACTATATGAGTGTGCAAAGTAGGCTCATTTCAAAATATAGATTAAAGAGGGAGATGGAGGAGCATGTCTCTTTTCCTTTTTTTCTGAGTCTTGGACATTTATCTTTTCTTACCATATCTTCCTATCTATTGATTATTCCTCTTTGCCCCCCAAAAATAACACACATTTTAAAAATTTATTTAAATTATTTTTAAAAAAAATTTAAAAGTATATTTATTTTGAGAGAGAGACAGAGAGGGAGCAGGGGAGGGGCATACAGAGAGGGGGAGAGAATCCCTAGCAGGTTCCACACTGTCAGCACAGAACCCTAAGCAAGGCCCAAATGTGCAAACCATGAGATCATGACCTGAGCCAAAATCAAGAGTCAGACGTTTAACAGATTGAGCCACCCAAGCGCCCCAAGAACATTTTAATAGAACACTTATTACATTGTAGCATTAAGACTAAATAGTAAAAGAATATGATTGTGGTGAAGGGTTAGTGTTTAGGACATAAGAACACTTAACAGTAAAAATATAAGCAAAGAAATAAAAATTATGAAAGTTTCACATGACTAATGATTTATACATGGGTCATGAGTTTCCAGACTATAGTGGTAGCTATGAGGGAAGTTAAGAAGAAAGAGAAAGAGAAGAGAAAGAGAGAAAGAAAGAAAGAAAGAAAGAAAGAAAGAAAGAAAGAAAGAAAGAAAAAGAAAGAAAAAGAGAAAGAAGGAAGGAAGGAAGGAAGGAAGGAAGGAAGGAAGGAAGGAAGGAAGAAAAGAAACATCAGGGGACATAGTGATCAGTGAACTTTCTTGGGGAGAGAATAAATAAGATCTGGGGACAGTGACAGACTGCAGCATGTGAGACAACTTTTAGCCTTTCTTTTGTACATTGCCATTTCCTTCTACTCTTCTAATATACTTAAAGTTTAAAAAAAGAGAGAAGGAAGGAAGGATGGATTTGATGACTTCTTCCTTAAATATACAGGAGTGTCTTCTGTGAGCCAGGCACCATATGGAGATCCTCTTAGGAAACAAAATTGACTCGACCAGTCAAAAAGTCTTTGAAATGCTCTTAATCCAAGATTTCCATAGCTTTTAACTGTAATGATATTCTCAAACAGATTCAAATCAGTTCCAAAATATAAACAGATACAAGGTATATCTGAAACATATGATGTATAATTTAAAAGTTAAATATTCACTTTTTGGTCTCTGTGTGTGTGTGTGTGTGTGTGTGTGTGTGTGTGTATGCATGTACATGAATGTATGTAAATATACATACACATATATGTTATATGATATATGTATATGCTCCCTTAAAGTGTTAAGTATCTTGGAAAATATCCCCAGGATGTACCAAGAGAACCAGGGTAACAACTCAAGTACAAATTCACATAAAAAGGGTTAAATATCCTAACACAACACTTTTCCTCTGATTTCTATCCTAGTATTTTAATTGCATGAGGATAAACCTGTTAAGAAAGCCACCATAACTTTTTCAAGATTCTCTAGAATACAAATCAGAGTTCTTCCCATATTCACTCATTGTTGTTTAGTTGTAATTTATTTCATGCCTATCATGTACCAGGTTTTCTGAGATGTAAGCATATATAACTAAGACAACAAACTTAGCTTCTCTCACTACAGTCACACTAGAATCACAAGAACTCGTCTATCTACCCTGAGACATGGGTATCACAGCAAAGGAAAAACCAAAACTATACAGTGCATGGGTAATTTACTCCATAGGAAAATTCTATTTCTTCTCCTTTCAAGCATTATTGGCATATGGAAGAACTCCATATTAAGAAACTTCTTATTTTATATAATCTGCTTCTGTCAAAGTTTCTTCTGGAGAAATATGGACAATTGGTTGCAGAAATATTTCTGGACAATGTCTTTAGTGTTTATTCCCTTTAATTCTACACATTTTCTTAAACTTTTACGGATGATAGACTATTTTTAGGATTTTAGAACAACCTGAACCTTTTAAAAGATTCAAAATAAAGAAGCATCTATAAATATCATCTCCTTAAATTTTTCATTTAAAGCTTATTTTTCTTCTTCATACTTAAGATCTCTTTTTAGTGTTCTACTAAATACACACACAAACATATATATATATATATATACATATATATATATATATATATACTATTTTGAAGTAATATCTGTGCGTGTGTATTTTGTAGGAGTGAGAGCAATTTCATTGTCCACAATAACTGAACATATGTAAATTGAATGCAAATCTGATAATAAAATAATTATCTACTAATTTATTAAATATGTTGGGGCTTAAGATACTTAGTTTTCTGGGAGAGGACACAAATTTTTATTTTAACTTTTTTTTTGAGAAAGAGAAAGAGAGAGAAAGAGAATGAGTAGGGGAGAGGGACAGAATGAGAGGGATAGAGAGAATCTTAAGCAGGCTCCATGCCCAGCACTGAGCCCAACACAGGACTCTAGCCTGCAACAGTGAGATCATGACCTGAGTTGAAATCCAGAGCCCACTGAGCCACCAAGGCACCCCGAAAGAACACAAATTTTTAAGACCAAATCCCAATCTAAAGAGCTATTTTGATTTTTGACAGTTACAATCAATAGCAAATAAATTTACCTGTATATGTTTATAAAATTTTAAATTAATATTTTAACTTTTTTAACGTTTTTCATTTTAGAGAGACAGAGAGCATGAGCGGGGGAAGGGCAGAGAGAGAGAACACAGAATGCAAAGCAGGATCCAGGCTCTGAGCTGTCAGCACAGAATCCAACACATGGCTTGAACCCACAAACCGTGAGATCATAACCTGAGCCTAAGTCAATGCTTAACCGACTGAGCCACCCATGTGCCCCTAAAATTGGTATTTTAAGTGGCTGTATTACACAAACTTTCAGCAGTGTTTTTTTCTTAAATTAGTAATTTTGAAATTTTACTGTCTGGTGATGGATACTTACTTACTGATTATTACTGAATCATTACAATCTTTATGCAACCATGAAAAAAATGACATTTTTCTATTTCCTATCCTATGAATTCCAAGTATGAATTTGCTTGGCTGGAAAAAAATTTGATAGCACACTAGGAAATTGTTTAAGATAAATTAATGTTACATAAGACTGGACCATAATAAGATGCTGGGTGGAAAATAATTTGATCCAATTTTTCATGCTGTTAATTAAAAAGACAAAGCACCGTGGCAGAATCTTTTATATATTGTATAGTACTGTTGTCTGTTGTGCCACACAATACTTAAGTTGTGAACTTGGTCCACTTCCTTTTATTCTTTAAAAATTCAAGAATGCCCATAAAAGTGTGCCACTCTTCCTAATTAGAAGCTATGCATATTTCATTAATATATTCTTATGATTTAATCTGTGGAATTCTTTTAATTGAAAAGGAAAGGCCATGCAGGTGACACAGCATGCTTAAACACTATTCATTGTGAATTCGCTCAGACTGATCATGTCCTCTATGAACGAGGAAGACATTATTTAACAGTATTTATTCTGGCAGTTTGAGAGAAGTATAAAAAGGGCAGTTAGTGAGCTTGCCCACTTTGGAAGAAAAACCGTTTCGTTCCAATAAGAAGAACAAACACAAAAATGATAATGACTTTCCTAGCTGTGATAACCCCACCTCTACCATCTTAACAGGGCCAGCCTAAGAATGAAAGATTAAATTAGCTTACTAATGCATTTATTAACTTTTTCATATTCAGTTCACCCAATGAAAAATTGTTCATTGAAATTAACTAGACATAAGAAACACAAATAGTAATCTGATTATAATCAATGAATATATCTGTCTGTCTCTACTTACCTACCAACCTGTCTCTGTTTTCTTCCAGATTTCATCTTTTCCTTCTCTCTTTTTCTCTTTCTCCCTCCTTCCCTCCCCCTTACCTCTCTCCCTCCCTCCCTCCTTCCCTTTCAGTCTCTCTAGTTCCCACTCTTGCTCTCTCTCTCTCTCATACACACACACACTCCACACAATTGCTTGGGGACAACTCCATGCCCTTCTCTGGTACTCTGTAACCATGGTTGTATTATTTATCTAGGCTTGTTCTATAATATTATCCATTCTATTTGTGAGATTTTTTTCTCTCTTCACTTGTGTGTTTTACTGAAGCGCACCAACATTTCCTCTTCTGAGGTATATAGATCTTATCTATTTCTCTGTCAAACAAACAAAAAAAATAAATCTAAAATACTAAAAGTTACATAACACCAGTAGGAAAAAAAAATGTCTTAAGGCAAGGAAAAAGGTGAATAAACCATTTATTAGTATGGGATTTGGGAAACTTGAAAGTTGAGAGTTTGGAGAACTGTGTAGCTAACCAAGTTAAGATAGATTTCATGTCAATAAGGTAAAGATTAAATTACTTTCTGATTAATAGTTACTAAGAAATGGTTAATAGCACTGTGTAAGCAAGTCAGAAAGGATTGCAAATTTGCCTCATTAGAGTAATAGGAGAAGTTGTTCTGGTATTCATTAATTTAAAGAATAGAGAACACAGCTGATGATTAAAATATTATACTACAGGATTGCAGTACATTGATTGAATATGGTGGTAGATTTATGGCAAAAATACACCTACAACAAAATATCGATGGCTTCCAAAATAATCTTTATTTTTTTTCCCTATATTTTTATGTTGGCCTCTTTAGATTTCTTCTCACAGGTAGTTTGTATTTGCATGGACCAGTTTTATGATTTATCAACAGTTATTTTTTTTATCAATTTCTTGTAAGACTTCAGAGAAAATGCTTTTATTTGGTCATTTTGCATGTTCAAATGAACCTGAATAGGGCTGGCTCACATTCAACTAATTTAAATAGGAACTGAGAAAAACTGTGGAAGAGGGGGAACTGATTTCCAAGCAAGAAAAATCAATATATTTGTCATACCTGACAGCTTTTCTTCATCTAAGTTGGTATACCTAAATCCTACCAAGTATTAGGCAGTATTTCATTCATTTCACATACAGATATGCTCCATAGATTTGGACAAATTCTGTATAGTACAAAGCTGAAGGAAAAAAATTATCCCTAAAATGTAAGATACAGCTAATTTAGATTTATAAAATTAACAGAATGATAATCATTGCAAACTACTGTCATGTAAAAATTATGTTTGCTAATTTTCCAAACATGAAAACTTTACATAAATGAAATTAGAATTGAAGGTAAACAAACAAACTAAAACATGTCAGAAAGTTTTGATATATGAGTTGGTGACCGTGATGTTGATAATTTGCATATGGATAATTAAAGATGGATTATTTTGTAAAATATTTATAAAAGAGTGGGAAGCAAAGAATTTAGAGGCTTAAAGAGACCTGTATTTCAGATTCAGTGTAATCACTTACTACCTATATATCTTCGAGCTCTTTGCATCAATTATCTTAACTATCAACAACCAAAACAAAAGTATATCTAGCTTATGGAATAGTTGAACTGGTTAAATAATCTATAATTCATGGAAGCATATTATAATTTCTAAAGCATGATATAGTTCCATCTCTGCATATAATGTGATTTTTATGCTTCCTTCACTTTTACTACACATTTGTATATTCACATTGCAATGAGTTTATGTTCCTCTTAATATGGAGAACTACTAAGTAAAATCAATATACTGTTAACCCATTATATATGTATATATGTATGTGTGTGTATATATATATATTTATATAACTGCTGTATATATAAACATATATGCATATATATAAATATATACACACATGTACACATGTACATACACAGATATACTTGTTATGAGTGCAAGAGGTTAATTAGAATCTCTACATAACCACTAATAAAATACCTAAAAACTATACAGAAAAAGTAATTAAAAAGAAGCAAATATGCCACACTACAAAAAGAAAATCAAAGAAAAAAGAGTAATAGAGAATATGAGAATCGAAAATATATGACATAGAGAAAACCAATAGAAAAATGAGAAACCAATTATTTTTTATGTGTAATCACTTTAAATAAAAATGTATTAATATTTATTTAATAAAAATCATAGATAGGCAAAATGGATTTGTAAAGACTTTATTCCTCTACAAACTATCTATGAAAGACTGACTTTATTTTTTTAACTTTTTTTAATGTTTATTTATTTTTGAAACAGAGAGACACAGAGTATGAATGGGGGATGGTCAGAGAGAGAGGGAAACACAGAATGCGAAGCAGACTCCAGGCTCTGAGCTGTCAGCACAGAGCCTGACGTGGGGTTCAAACTCACGGACTGTGAGATCATGACCTGAGCCGAAGTTGGACGCTCAACCAACTGAGCCACCCAGGTGCCCCTGAAAGACTGACTTTTGACTAATACAGATTGAAAGTGAAAAGAAGGGGGAAAATTCCTTGCAAACAATAACAAAAGAAAGCTGGATAGTACATTAATATACAAAAAGTAGAATTTAAGTCAAATGTTACTATAAGTTATAAAAAAGGACATTATAAACAGAGGAAAGGCCAATCTATCAGAAGATATAACATTTATCAACACATACACACCTACAACTGATCAGCAAAAATTGACAGGACTGAAGAGAGAATTAGATAGTTTTACAAAAACTATTACAAACTACTTTACCCCACTGTCAATGATGGAAAGAACATGACAGATCCATAAGGAAATAAAATACTTGAATAATACTACAAACCAAGTAGGCCTAATAGACATATGTAGAAGACATCACTCACAATAGCAGAATACACATTACGTCAAGCACACATGGAATGGTCTTCAGGGTAGATCATATGTTATTTCACAGAGCAAGTCTCAGTAAGTTTAAAAGGATTAAATTACATAAAGTATCTTCTCTGATGAGAAAATAATGAAACTAGAAATCAAGACCAGAAAGAGAATTGAAATTTTACAATTTTGTAAAAATAAAACATTACATATTAAACAACCAATGAATCAAAGAATAAATCAACAGAAAAAATAGAAAATACTGTGAGATAACTGAAAATGAAGAGACAGTATGCCAGAATGTATGGGATGCAGTGACAGATGTGCTCAGGGAAACTTATAGGTGTAAAAGTTTATATTAGGGGCGTTTGGATGGCTCAGTTGGTTGAGCACCCGACTTTGGCTCAGATCATGATCTCACACTTTGGCTCAGGTCATGATCTCATAGTTCGTGAGGTCGAGCCCCGTGTCGGTCTCTGTGCTGACAGCTCGGAGCCTGGAGCCTGCTTCGGATTCTGCGTCTCCTTCTCTCTCTGCCCCTAATCCACTTACATTCTGTCTCTGTCTCTCTCAAAAATAAATAAATATTTTTTAAAAATTTAAAAAAAGTTTATATTAAAAAAATAAAGATTTCATGGGGTTCCTGGATGGCTAAGTCGGGTAAGTGTATGACTCTCAGTTTCTACTCAGGTCATGATCTCACAGTTTAGTGAGTATGAGCCCCACATCAGGCTCTGTGCTCACAGAGCAGAGCCTGCTTGGGATTCTCAATCTCTCTCCCTCTCTCTCTGCCCTTCCCCAACTAACAATGGTTCTGTCTCTCTTAAATAAATAAACTTAAAAATAAATAAATAAATAAATAAATAAATAAATAAATAAATAAATATAAATAAAAACATAAGGATTTCAAATTAAGAACCTAACTTTAAGCTATAAGTAATTAGGAAAAGAAAACCAAACTGAGTCCAAGGTGAGCTAAAGAAAGGAAATAATAAAGACTACAGCAGAAATAAGTGAAATAGAGAATAGAAAAACAATAGAATTGATGAGATAAAAATTGGTCCTTTGAAAAGATCAACTAAAGTGACAAGCTTTTAGGTAGATTGATTAAGGAAAAAAGATAAAATACTCAAAATATTAAAATAGGAAATAATACAGATATAAAAAACATTATAAGAGAATATTATGATCAACTGGATGACAACAAATTAAATAAACCTAGATGAAATGGACATATTCCTAGAAAAACACTCATTAACAACTGACTCAAAAAAAAAAAAAAAAAGAAAAAAGAAAAAAGGAAATCTGAGCAGAACTATCAGGTAAAAACATCCATACTTGAAAACGTTATAACAAAGAGAAGTTCAGGTCCAAATGGGTTCACTGGTAAATTATACCAATCACTTAAAAAATAATTAATAATGATCCTTTTAAAATTCTTACAAAAAAAGAAGAGGAAAGACTACTTCAAACTTATTCTTATAAAGCCATCATTACCCTAATAAAACCAGACAAAATTCCAAGAAAAGGAAGCTACAAGCCAATATCTCTTAGGAATATACAAGCAAAAATCCTCAACAAAATACAAGCTAACTGATCCATACATTATATTAAAAGGATTATAGGGGCACCTGGGGGGCTCAGTCAGTTAAGCATCTGACTCTTGATTTTGGTGCAGGTCATGATCCTATAGTAATGGCATCAAGCCCTGTCTCTTGTCTCTCTCTCTTTCTCTCTGAAGAGATTAAGATTCTCTCTCTCTCTCTCTCTCTCTCTCTCTCTCTCTCTCTCTGAAAAAGTTTATATAGCATGACCAAATGGAATTTTTCCCAGGAATCCAAGGTTGTTTCAACATACCGAAAAATCAATATAATAAAGCACATGATTATTTCAATTGATATAGAAAACACATTTGAAAAAACTCAACACCCTTTATTTATAAAAGTCCTTAATGAACTAAGAATTAAAGGAACCTCTTAAACTCAATAAAGTACATTTAAGAAAAATCCACAGTTAATATCTTACTCAATTATGCAAGACTGATAATCTTAACCTAATATGAGGAATATGGCAAGGATGCTCAATGGGACACTTTTGTTCAACCTTGTATTGGAAGTTCTAGCTGGAGCAATTAGGCTAGAAAAAGAAATAAAAAGCATCAAAATTGGAAAGAATAAAAATTAAAACATCTTCATTTGCAGGTGGCATAATTTAATGTAGATAAAACCCTAAAGAATTCATACACATACACACAGACACACAAATATTTAGACCTAAAAAGAGTCAGCAACGTTTATGATACAACATAAACACACAAAAAAATCAGTTGTGTTTATATAAAAATAGCCATAACAATACATAAAAATTGAAAATAAATATCATTTGTAATATTCAAAATAATAAAATACTTAGGAATAAATTTAACAAAAGCAAAATTTAAACTCTGAAAAATATCAGACATTGATGAAAGACATTAAAGAAGATGTAAACAGATGAAAAGACTTCCCATAGTCATGAATTAGAAGACAATATTTTTAATATAGCATTATGCCCAAACTGACCTAATCTATATATTCAGCACAATCCCAATCAGAATCCCAGCTGCTTTCTTTATAGGAATTGACATTCTGGTTCTAAAATTCATATGGAAGCTCAAGGGACACTGAAAAGTCAAAACAATCTTGAGAAAGAAGAACAAATTGGAAAGCCATTTTTCATTTCAAAACTTACTACAAAGCTACAGTAAATAAGATAATGTGGTACAGGCATATGGATACACAGATCAATGGAATAGAAATAAACCTACATATCTGTGGTCAACTGATTTTTGACAAAAGAACCAAGACCATTAACCTGGATTAGAATAATCTTACCCACAAGTGGTGCTGAGACAACTGGAAATCCACCTGCAAAAGAATGGAGTAGACACCTTACTTCATATTATGTATGAAGACCTAACTGTAAGATCTCAAATTATAAACTCTTAAAAGAAAACCTAGGGGTAAATATTTGTGACCTTGGATTTGGCAAGGGATTCTCAATATGACAGCAAAAGCACAAAGAAGAAAGAAAAAACAGGTAAATTGTAGTTCTTCAACATTAAAAACTTTTATGCATCAAAAACTATTATCAAGAAAATGAAAAGACATCTAAAGACTGGCAGAAAATATCTGCAAATTATATATCTGATAAGAATATATAAAGAACTCATTAAAATACAAATAACCTGGTTGAAAACATGCAAAGTTTCTGAATATATATCTCTCCAAAAGATAGACCAATGGCTACTAAGCACATAAGGAGACACTCACCATAAGTAGTCATCAGGGAAATGCAAATCAAAACCACAGTGAAACTCCACTTTATAAACACAGAACCCTCGTAGATTGTTGGTTGAAATAAAAGTGGTGCGGTCACTTTGGAAAACAATCTGGAAGTCACTCAGATTTTAAACATAGTATAACCTTTTGGCCCAATAATTCCCCTCTGACATATATACCAAAGAGAAATGAAAATAGATGTGCATATAATTTTTACATAAATGTTGATAGCAGCATTATTCATAATTGCCAAAAGATGGAAAAAATCCAAATTTCCATCAACTGATGAGTGGATAAACAAAATTGTAGTATGATTTGGCCATAAAAAGATCAAAGTCTTGATAACATGTTACAACATGTATTCACCTCATAAACATGTTAAATGAAGGAAGACAGTTGCATAAGGCATATTATTTCATTTATATAAAATGAGAATAACAGGTAAATCTATAAACACAGAAAGTAGATTAGTGTTTACTTAGGGCTGGGAAAAACTGGGGGGTTCAGAGGTGAGATCTAAAGAGTATGGGCTTTCATTCTGAGGTGACAAAAATGTTCTAAATTTGTGTTTACGGTTGCACAATTCTGTAAACATACTAAATGTAATTGAATTGTACACTTTAAGTGGGTGAATTGCATGGCATTTGAATTATATATCAATAAAACTATTACAAAAAATTAGTTGTCCATGTATGCATCAGTCTATATCCAGATTTTCTCTTCTTTTCCATTGATCTATTTCTGTATCTTGATGCAAAAAATCACACTGTCATAATTCTGTAGATTTGAAATCAGGTCAGCCCTTTGACTTTGTCCTTATGCTTTGAAAGTTATTTGGCAATTGTAGGTCCTCGGAATTTCTGAATGAATTTAGAAATGGCATGTCGGGGGCGCCCGGAGGGCTCAGTCGGTTAAGCTCTGACTTCAGCTCAGGTCATGATCTCACAGTCCGTGAATTCGAGCCCCGCGTCGGGCTCTGTGCTGACAGCTCAGAACCTGGAGCCTGCTTCAGATTCTGTCTCCTCCTCTCTCTGCCCCTCCCCTGCTCATGCTCTGTCTCTGTCTCAAAAATAAATAAAAACATTTAAAAAAAAAAAGAAATGGCATGTCAATTTCTATAAAAAGCCTGCTGTGATTTTAATAGGTATTTTATTTATCATTTATTTTGGAGATTTGACCTCTTCATAATATTAAGACTTCTGAGAAATAAGCAAAATACCTCTCTCCTTTTATTTAAGTATTCTTTAATTGTTTAACAGCAATCAGCAATGTTTTCACTTCTCAGTGTGAAGCTCTTGTACATCTTTAAAATTTATAATATATTCAATATTATTATAATTTTTTTAACGTTTATTTATTATTGAGACAGAGAGACACAGAGCACGAGTGGGGGAGGGGTAGATCGAGGGAGACACAGAATCCAAAACAGGCTCCAAGCTCTGAGCTGTCAACACAGAGCCCCACACGGGGCTCGAACTCACAAACTGCGAGATCATGACCTGAGCCGAAGTCAGTCGCCCAACCAACTGAGCCACCCAGGCGCCCCCATTCAATATTATTATAAATGTTATTTTAATATTAATTTCAGGTGGTTTGTTATGAGTATAGAAATACATCAATTTTTGTATATTTGCATTACATACTGCAACCCTTTTATATTCATATATTCTAGCAACATTTTTGTAAATCCATCAGATTTTCGACATAGATGATCATGTTGTCTGCAAATTAAGACAGTTTTATTCTTCTTTCCATTCTGGATACCATTTTTTTCATACCTTATCACATGTATTAAAACCTCCAACACAATATTAAATAGAAGTTGTGAGTGGATATACTTATCTTTTTCCTGATTTTATGGGGAAAACATTTAGCCATTTTCTATTATCATGCTACCTATAGAGTTGATGTAAATGCCTGTATCAGGCCAGAGAAATTCCACTTCTTTCCTAGTTTGCTGAAAGTTTTAACAGAAGTGGATATTGGACTTTGGTCAATTTCTCCTGCATTTATTGGCTATGACTAATCAGAAACAATCTCTGAAGCTGGATGTGGGATATCTTCACCTCAATCACTATTAAAGGAGTGGGCACCTGAAGAAAATTAATGCAGGCATTAGATTTGGGGTAGGAACCAATAGCATCCAATTGTCTGACTTTTAGTTGAAGCCACTTTCTCTTACCCCCCCAAAACCTGTCATCAGCCAAAAATTGAAGTGTCCAGAATATATTGTTTTAGGCCTCTCTGCTTGTATACATTTCCAATTTACATTCTTAATATCTCACTGTGCATGATGTACTTACAATTGTACTTCAAGTCTTAAAAGATACGCTAAATCCATTAGGAAAATTTGTATACAGAGAGTAACTTTCTTTTCAGGAAACACAGTGTTGTACTTCTTAACTTAGAACATTAATATCATAATGTGGATAATATTTTGGGAGTTGGGGACAGAGCATCATAGCACCAACTGGAAACTATGTAGTATTTTTCAGGGTGCTTAGAAATTTTCTATTTCCCTAGGAAGCACACTATGCTAGGTCATTCAGAACCCTATTTTGGATAAGAAAATACTCCATTAAATGCTACTTCCACATAATCTAATTTGTGGAGAATAAAAATATTTCTTCTTGCTTTAAATACTGAATGAAATATGGTCATCAAAGGAATGATAATTATATACTGGAGACATTTTACCTGTAGGGAATAAACTTACCTTGAGTAATTAGACTTCTGTTGTCCTTTATTTAACACCTTTCCAAATATCTGAAAGAGGGAATGAATACTGTGTTGCTAATGTGACTTGAAAATACAGTTTCTAGGGAAACTGAAATCACAATCGAACATGAAAGAAAATCATGGATTTTAGAGACCATTATTGTGACTTATCCATGGATATTAGAAAGGCCAATATATGAAAGACTTAGTTTAATTAAAATATTTCATATAGAAAAGTGATATAGCGCAGTATACAAAAGGAAAAAAATCCATGAATATAATAGTAAATACAAAATGAAGAGATATACAATACTCAAAATGGAAATTTCTATCATCATTGGTGAGACTGAAGCTGCAATATTGTGTTAATTCAGGGGCACTTCAATACCAGGCATGCGTAGTAATGTTGCAAAGAGTCTGGGGGGTGGAAAAAAACAACTAAATAATGAGAAGGGAAGACAGATTTATGGGGGGAGATTAAAGCTGCATAATATTTATAGCTGGGCTAAGGGAATATGAAAATGATCTGTAAATATTTGAAAGATGTAAATAACAAGTAGAAAAGGAATTCTTGAGGAGGAAGCAGAATTAGAGGCAATGCAATCTGAATGAAAAGCGGCAGGGTTATTTATGCCAACTAAAGATTAAAACACACACATAGCTTCCTGACTGGACTACTAAACAGAAGAACTGTCTTTCTTCTTAAGAATTAAATGCCCTCCTGCACAAAACACTAAAATGTGTTATTTTATGGATTACCCATGCCTTGACAGGCAGATAGCATGAATTATTTTATCAAAACCAGAACGGAGATATATAAAGGGTATGTTGTCTGACTCGCTGTCTCAATCTACTGAGTAGGAATTCATTTTCCGCCCGTTTATTTAGGAATGTAGTGTCTTCTTTTCTGTTTTTTTAAGTCCTTCACATAAGAGGTCATTTGTAATGACTGGGGATGGCTCATCAGTAACATCAAAAAGTAAGCAAGGAGAATTTACACAGAAAGGTTATGCCAAGATCCTACTCCAAGAGAAGGGGATGAATGATTGGTCTACTTAAGTAGAACTACAGATGGTAACTTCTCCAGTGTAGTGTTTCAGTGAATACATCTTTGAATCCAGACTCTCAGTTCCTTGACTTTCTCTCATCCAATTATTTTATCTAACAACATGAATTGACAACACAGTCCATGGGGTGCCTGTGTGGCTTATTGGGTTAAGCATCCTACTTCTGCTCAGGTCATGATCTCATGGCCATGAGTTTGAGCCCCACATCAGCCTCTGTGCTGACAATTCAGAGGCTGCTTGGGATTCTCATTCTCTCTCTCTCTCTCTCTCTCTCTCTCTGTCCCTCCTCTATTCGCTGTCAAAATAAATAAATAAACTTAAAAAAAAACAGTCCTGTGTTTATTCCTTAGAACTTCTCATTATTATTTACTAGTTAAAAACCTTGATTTAAGGTATTTCACCCATTTAAAGTCATTTCCCATAGTCACACAAGCTTCCTGTAAAACTGCATTTCTCACCATTTTTGCAGTAACCCTCAGCAGCAGCCCCATCTCATATCTTTATTCCACTTTCACAAAGCTTGGATCCCTTTGTCCAATATTATAATCACATCTTTGCCTGCACCCTCAAATTCCTTGGACACCTCTCCCTTCCTGTACCCTCTTGGAAAATAAAACTGTTTATATCCATACTTTCCTTACTTCACACCTGAGTACAGATAGGCTGAATGTTTTTCAATGTCTGCTGTATATGGGAGACATTGAATATTAGTACAATCCATTATCTTTCTCTTTTGCAATAGACACACATCCAGGTGGATATACTTTCCATCATTATACACCACAATGGCAGGCTGTACCCACATCACTAATTTTTCACCAATTAAATGTTAGCAGAAGCGATGTTTTCATCCTCTGTCTTGTTACCTATAAAAAAAATTAAGCAAATGATCTTCCTCTCTTTCTCACAGCCCAGAATAAATTTGTTAGCTATATTTGAACATGCAGATAAAGTCAGGCCCTAGAGAAAAGCCAAGATGAAGTCTGGAAAGAAACTAGGTCATTCAATGATTGTCAGTAGCAAGAGTAGAATTTCCCACTAACCTGGGGCAATCACCTCAGATCTGTTAACTGGGAACAGAAATAAATTTATAGCTTTTTAAGCTACTTTATTTTCAGGATATTTCAACTAAAGTTGCTTATCCCTTGACTTAAGTTTTTCACTGGGATCACATTATGTCCATTATCATTGTCCTCAATATGTCCCTAGCGTTGCCAAACCATTTGTCTATATTCATCCATTCCATTCATCTTTCCACTGCCCTGAGTGATGGTTTCGGACATTGCTTTCTCTTCTCAGGCATCCAACAACTCTTTCTCCATCCTCCCTTTTATCTTATAACTTTGCATTTTATTTCACTGAAAATAAGAAAAAGAAGTAACCAAAGGAAAAATTCTAAAATTCCGTTTCATCACATCTACCTACCTATTGCAATGTCTTATACTGTGTTAGTTTTGATTAAGCTTATGACCATTTTCACAGATAATCACTCCAGCAATTTTCTTCTATACTGTGTTATTTCCTCATATGTTTATATAATTACAATCAGTGTGAATGTCTGCAGTTAGATGACCCATCAAAAATAACAATAATGTTATTGATGACCTCTTCTCCTTCCACCAGCTGCTCCACATTTCTTTTCCAGAGATATTCCATTGCTTAAATCAGAGTTAAGAAGTCACAAAAAGTTCCTTCATATATGGAGTTATCTTACTATATGATAAGCCCCTTAATTTAACCAGAGAAAAGTAAGACCTATACAATGGTTATTATTATTATTATTATTATTTTGAACTCATGCACTCTATTGAAATAAGTAAAAATGGCATATTCTCCAATTAATACAAAGAAAAATCCTGAATAAAATTGGAGCAAATATGTCTTTTTCAGATAAATCTGAAAACCTCTTATATCATGCCACTCCTTTAAAAGGTATAAAATGCAAATTTTGTGAAATGGTAGTTCTGGTCATTAATAATCTAAAAACATCCTTGTTTTACATTTGTATCCCCCATTAGTCACCAAAATGAAACCCTTTTTCTTGTTGTTGTTCAGACTGTCCTCTACATTGTCTTTGAAAAGACTATATACACTTCATCTAACCATCTCTCTTTCTATCTTCTCCAATGCTTAGAAGGCCGTCTTCTTCCTTTTACCTTCTGCACGTCTCCCAAATGAACCGTGAAAACAGTGGTCACTATTCCACAAGTCTGTGTTACCAATTGCACTACTAATTTCACACTTCGGGATAAAGTATAAATTCAACAATTTAAAATTCAATATAAAATGGCATCTTTGGGGCGCCTGGTTGGCTCAGTCATTTAAGCCTCCGACTTCAGGTCAGGTCACGATCTCGCGGTCCGCCAGTTCGAGCCCCGCGTCGGGCTCCGGGCTGATGGCTCGGAGCCTGGAGCCTGCTTCTGATTCTGTGTCTCCCTCTCTCTCTGCCCCTCCCCCGTTCATGCTCTGTCTCTCTCTGTCTCAAAAATAAATAAACGTTAAAAAAAAATTTTAAAAATTAAAAAAAAAATAAAATGGCATCTTTGTCAGTTCATTTTTATAAATGTATATTATTTTCACAACAAGATTTTGAGGTCAAGGAAGTGTACAAATATGAAATTGAGGATAAAGCAAGAGGCATGAAACTGTAAGTTCAATTGGGTTGCAAATCAAATAGAAGATGCTTCAAAGTTTCTAATAGCAAATTAAATTAGGAGAATATAATCCCTTATAAGACAGACATTTGTTGGTGGTTTTGAGTGAAGAATGTCATGATCAATGTTGATTCTTGATAACATTATTTTGAAAAATATTTGTATAGTAAATTGAAAGAAAAGTGCAAGGTGGTTGAAAGAAAAGTGCAAGGTGAGATGTGGAAAGTGGCCATTGGAGAGTAAAAGAACATGAGCCAGGATTAAAAATAAGATTGAAAGCATCCTGAATGCAATGGCACATTAATTACAACCTGTCTTCAAGGCTGAGGTACTTGTTTTCCCAACTGCGGGGACTGTTAGTGGCACAAAGCTGATTTCCTCAAGTGGAATAACCATTGCCTAAAGGAAACTTTCTCTCTCAAAGTGAGGTCCCCTTTCTGAGAGTAGAGGTCACCTGCCAGTCTAATCCCATCACTGGTGTCAGATAGAGAGATAATAATTGCTAGCATACTGTAGTATATAGTAACAGTGCTTCTGTTAAAGTGTTACTGATGCCATACTTGGATAAGATACTGGTAGAAGTGAACACACAAATGGAGACACACCTCAGGTACTTGATTCTGAAGGATTAGTAATTTTAGAGACTATGAAATTGGATGTTTCTAATTGGATATAATCAGTACATTAGAGAATGACAAAAAAAGTGCAGGGATAAAGAGGTCTGACACACACACAAAAAAGAATGTTGATGATTCTATGAGAGTGCATAGTGGGTGAATATATTTGTATTACTTATTAACACTCACCACAAAAAGGCCTTAAGTAATGACTGGACAGAAAGATTTAGTGAGTAATGTTATAAGCGTTCTTACATGAGACATCCCAATACCAACACTAGGCTCATTCACAGAGTGCCCATGCTGGCAAGGAAGTAGGCTTATCATTGGCTCAACAGCTGTGATCCTATACTTAAGGATGATCCACAGCAAATATATAATCAGTCAGCAAGAAAGATCAATGTTGAGTGTTTAATATAGCACCATCCCTTGAGAAGACCAACTAGTCACTTACCTTGAGATTATTGAATCGAAACCCTTTCTTCATGGAAGGGGTGACAGTTTATCTTGATTGGAATCCACGTATATTTCAGTTTATGGGTATATCATTCTTTCCACAGGGCCTTAATCAGCAATTATCTGAAAGCTAACTAAGTGTTTGAGTCACTGACAAGGAGTCACATATAACATTGCCCCAAACCTAAAGGTCTAATTTACAAACTGGTGCAGCCACCCTGAAAAACAGTGTAGAGGTTCCTCAAAAAGTTAAAAATAGAACTACCCTATGATCCAGCAATTGCACTACTAGATATTTACCCAAAGGACACAAAAATACTAATTCAAAGGGATACATGCACCTTAATGTTTATAGTAGCATTATCTATAATAGCCAAACTTGTCCAAGCCAAGTGTCCATCAAGTGACCAGTGGGTAAAGTAGATGTGGTATATATATAATATAATGGAATATTACTTGGCCATAAAAAAGAATAAAATATGGCCATTTGCAAAACATGGATGGAGCTAGAGAGTATTATGCTAAGCGAAATAAATCAGAGAAAGACAAATACAATATGATTTCTCTCATATGTGGAATTTAAGAAACAAGACAAATGAACAAAGGGAAAAGAGAGAGAGAAGCAAACTAAGCGACAGACTCTTAACTATAGAGAACAAACTGATGGTTACCAGAAGGGATGGGTTAAATAAGTGATGGAGATTAGTATTGCACTTATTGTGATGAACACTGGGTATTGTATCCAGTACAAGTGTGGAAGTGTGGAATCACTATATTGTACACCTGAAACTAATATTACACTGTTTGTTAACTAACTGGAATTTAAAGAAAAACTTTTTTAAAAGACTTAATTTACAGCAAAGGTAGTATGGAAATGGGCACATGATCATGGATCCACTGGTCTTCCCTCTTACTGAACCAGCCTTAAAGGGTAAACCATCTTTTCATCAGTCTTGAAAGTGCATTATCTTGGAGATGTTACCATTTGAGGATGGACACCATTTACCCTCAAAATTAATTATTATATTGCATTTAATCTCCAAATGATAGGTCCCCAAATGGTAGCATTTCAACATTTGGAAGTATAAGTGGCCCCACTTACCATCATTCCCAGTGAGACACTTCAAGAATTTTGCCTTTGTTTACCATACCCTTAGGTTTTGTGTGACTAGAGGTTCTATTTCAGGGAGGGGAAGCTTCCACTAGGAGTAATAGTAAGAAAGCTGGGTACTTCAATGTACAAATTGGTCAATCAAAGAATTTATGAAGCGAATGGGAACAGAAAATTAAATAACTAAATAACACAAAAGATGCAGACTAACCAGTCATAAACAAAGAAGTGTTAAATGAAACTATAGAAGTTTTAAATGTTAAGAAGTTTGAAAAATATTATAAAATTAATAGTTGAAAGACTATCAAGGGTTAGACTAAGATTATCGTAATTGTTTAAAATGAATACCAGGAAGCAGTGAGGCAATCAGTGCTTATCTTATACAAAGAGAGTAATGGATTAAGGGATAATGGGCAAAAATGCATTCCCATTGCAGAAGGCAGGAAAGAAGCTGAAGAATAAAATTATTCCTCTGGCATGGACAACTGCAACCAGAGAGCTAGGAACTTAGAGTTTATAAAATAGAAATTTTTATATAATAGGAAACAATAAAAACCATAAAAATAGGTTAAAGTTCAATAACCCACATTCCTTCAACAAATATCTTGATTATCTATGCATTATAGTATATTTATATATTAATATGTATAAACAAATCTTGAAGTCTAGAAAAGGAGATTGGTAATATACATTAATCACATTTTATAAGTTAGACACACAGTATCATATTAAAATTACAAATAATAAAGCGTGATTATTTAGAAAAAGCAAGACAATTATTATCAACTCAAAACCAGGAAAAACTGGGGCACCTGGGTGGCTAAGCATCAGTTGGTTAAGCATCCAACTTTGGCTCAGGTCATGATCTCCCAGTTTGTGAGTTTGAGCCCCATGTTGGGCTCCATGCTCACAGCTTGAAGCCTGGAGCCTGCTTCGGATTCTGTGTCTCCCTCTCTTTCTGCCCCTCCCCTGCTTGCGCTCTGTCTCTGTCTCTCTCAAAAATAAATAAACATTAAGAAAAGTTTAATGAAAAAACAGGAAAAATAAAAGAGAGAAAATGTGTCTCTATGATACTTAACATGGTGTCATTTTCACAGTGGTAGCTTAATAAATACTTGTAAATGAATGAATGACTGATGGTTATCAGAGGGAAGGTGGGTGGGGGTTGCGTTAAATATATGATGGGGATTAAGAAGGGCACTTTTTTTATGGAAATGTTAAATCACTATATTGTACACCTGAAACTAATATTACATTGTGTGTTAACTAACTGGAATTTAAATAAAAACTTTAAAAGAGTCTTTAAAAATTAAAACATAAATAAATGAAAAAATATATACGAAGAACAGAATTTTTAAAAAAAAACCGAAGCATACAGTTTTTATAAGATTTTTAACAAACCCAGATTGTATTAAATTGTAATTCCAGGTTAATAAGTTTGAACTTCTGATTAGGAGAATACTGATAGCATTACTAGAAAAATGTAGAGAATAGGGCTTTTCCATTAATTGTGCTCCTTTTGCTGCAGGCAACAAAATCCAATTTGAAGGAAAATAACTAATAGTTCAATAAATTAGAGAAAGCTTTATACAAATTGAGTTGTGTGTCACAAAAACCAAAGGTAAGAATGCAGGCTGACATCAGAACTCCAACAGCATCTCTGCTTCTCTCTGTGCATTTACTCTTGTTTTTTGTGAACCATTTGTGTTGACTGTCAGTCCACAAGAAATACGATAATCACTATATCATCCTACTGTGCATGTGAAAATTTATACTACGTAAGGAAAATAATCCACAGCTATGCATTCTCAATCTTCCATGAAAGAAACATCTTGGTCTAAGTTATTATGGCTAGAGGTGAACAGTGGGCATAATTTATTACAAATAGGAACAGATACTTGTAAATTAAAGTTAAAAAATTCCAGAAACCCATAAAATTTTTAAAAGGTCAAAACTGGTTGTTGACTCATGGACAACTATCCCAAAACCTGAGTAATATAGTTCAAAATTTACTTTCTTACATTAATAGCAAGTATCAGATTTAAGAGTGTTTAAAGAAGTATAAATTTATTTGAAATTATATAACATAAAGTATAAAAAGAAATCAACTGTGAACAATATTTCAAAACTATTTTTGCCTGTGTTATGGAAATATTAAATGCATTGCATTTATCTAACTAGATAGGTAGATTTTGAGAACTTTTACTTTAGTTTCATCTTTCAAAATTTTACTAAGATCCTGAATGCCTTATATTTAGAAATATAATATCATCTGTTAATTTAATAACTATAAATGTGGCTTTGAATGTAAAGAGAAATTTAAGAAAATAGAATATATTTAAAATAAAAGATTATTTTCCCTAGAAAGTAGATATTATGATTCTTCAAATTTATTTTTCAGGAAAAATGTGAGTCTGAATTTATCTGCAAGTTAATTATAATGGTAGTTTGATTTTTCACTTAAAAAAAGGTTCTAACATATTTATTCAAAGGGACTTTAACTTGAAAAATTAACCAATTCCCTAAGGATGGAAAAAATTAAAATATCAGTTTTCCACTGCCTTAGGTTATAACCTTGGTGCTACAAAGCTTTTGCTTAGAAAAATTACTTCATAAAATTCACTCAAGAAGCAGGCACCCAAATATCATTATTCCTCTCTGCGCTGGCAAAATATTTAAGAGAAAATTATGTTGTCATTAGTAAAGTCCATTTGAAATTTCAATAACAGATATCTAGAGATAAAAGAGCTTATTGGACACCATTCTTCTCTTTCTCTACATACAATCTATTTTCATTTTATGTCCTGCTCACTTATTCAAATACTGGAATGCTCCTCTTACTGTTTGAATTTGTGATGTTCTTTATCTTTATTTGAACATTTTCATACATGAATTTAGGGAGTATCTTATATTATGTAAATTGTGTACTTGTAAATATATAATCTGAAATATTAGTTTTAGATAATTTAACAACATTGTGATACGAGAAAAATATTCTCAAAACCACAGATGTGTTCATTCAGGTGTTTAAAAGAAAAAATCATAGGAAAATGGTATTAAAGCACATTATAGGCTCTGCCCGCCTTGTGTCTGGTGCATGAGTCCGGCGCCCAGGAGCTCCCCAGGATGTAAGCCCCCCAGGCTTCCCTTCAGCCTTGGACTGATTGCTGTCATTGTCATCCTGCTCAGCTCCCGCTCTCCCCATTTGCCATGTAGCTGCAGCTGCCCCCCAGGTGCCAGCCTTCGAGGCCTCTGGACTCAGACCCATCCCCCCCACACACTTACACCCCCCAAACTCCATCCCCCAGCCCTGCCGCCACTGCCTAGTCAGTCCACTGCTGCTACCATGGTCACTTAAGACAGATGAGGAATTTGATGCTTGCTGGGCGATATACTTCAACAAGCCAGATATTAATATCTGGGAACTGCATAAAGGGATGAATGTGCTTGTTGACTCTGATCTGGTTCCAGAACCCCAAATCACTGATGCTGCTCTGCAGGCATGAAGACAGCTAAATGATTTGCTAGTGCATTTTGCTTTTGCATCCTAGAGGCTGTTAAGGACAAAGCAGGACCTCACAGGGAAATCTACCCCTATATCATCCAGGAACTTAGGCCAACTTTAAATCAACTGGGAAACTCCACTCCAGAGGACCTGGGTCTAATCAAAGTGTAAACCCCATGGATGGGCTTCCCAAGGATTTATTCATAATGCTACTTGACTGTAAACAACCACGTAGAAATACTGATGATAACATATTACCTTATTTGAACAAATTTTCCTTTATTGAGTACCAAACCATGTTGGTAGTGTTGTAAATTATGTTGATTCAACACTTAAGTACTTACTGTATACCAGGTATCAGACACCATACTAGGAATGAGTATAGGAAGGGTAGACAAAGTCTGTTCATGAATACTAAATTCTATTGAATTATGTCCTCTCTGACCTGTTTGTTCTCATTTAACACAGGGATCAGCAGACATTTTGGGTGAAAAGTGCAATAATAAATATTTTAGGGTTTGCATGCCACAGAAGATAAGTCATCTTCTTTTACACTTTTCTCCAACACTTTAAAAATGTAAAAAAAAAAAAAAATCTTTAACTCACATATATTACAAAAACAGGCCACAAACTATAGTTTTCCAACCCCAATCTAAAAAATAATTCATGTATTTGATCCATGATACCGGTGGAGTTTAATTTTTCTCATTATCTGAAAATTTAGCTCACACTCTTTTCCACTCCAAGAATGATCATCATTTTTTGTAATTCAATAATTCTGCCCATTCAATATGCTGGCCTTTAAGTTGGACTGGATATAATTGGCAATCCGCACACATTTTTATCCTCTTCCAGTTTTCTTTCCTATGTTGCAGAGATAGGACATTTGTTTTAGTTTCATTTGCTATTAATTAGGTTCTAGATGTGGATAAGTTCCACAAATTATATTGTTTTATAAAATTAGACAGTAATTCAGCAGAGGCCAACTTCCTGCTAGTTTGCATCATTGAGCAAGATCGCGGATATTACAATGATGAGTCACTCCAGGGATATTAGGTGATTGCAGTGCTAAAAACTGTTGGTTTCACTTTCCAGTGTCCATGACGTTGTGGAAGTTCTAGTACTAATTCCCTGATTCTGAATCCCGAATTTCAAGTAAAGTGTGCATACTTAGCTGCAGTAGTCATAGCAATGACCTTGTGGTCTACGTTCACAATTGTGGCATAAATAATAACTCTTTTTTAATGTTTTTTTAAATTTATTTTTAGAGACAGCATGTGCGAGCAGGGAGGGACAGAGAGAGAGGGAGTCACAGAACTCGAAGCAGGCTCCAGGCTCTGAGCTGTCAACACAGAGCCCCACGCGGGACTGGAACTCACAAATGGTGAGATCATGACCTGAGCTGAAGTCGGAGGCTTAAATGACTGAGCCACCCAGGCACCCCAAAAAACTCTTAACAGAGGTATGTTTTCTTGTTTTCTAGAAATCATTTGGGAAGCCCTAGCCTGAAGCTAACTCCTTAAAAACTTCTAATAATCTCATGAGCATCTATTTTCCTGTTTTAAATAACTGCAGCAATACCTAAAATAATTTATCTTCCTAACATATACCTTTAATCACAATCTGTTGTGTAACTAGAAATAGATGTGGGTATATATTGCTCAAAGATGGGAAACTGAGATTGTTTATCTGACAGTTTTGGGTTTTCAGTGAGACTCAATTATCACCGGGAAATAGGAAATTGGTAATTCATGCAACAGCAAAATAGTTAAATTATTATTCATAGTCCCCTGGAATGAAATACAAATGTATTTGGCCATTTTGTTGCAAATAAACAACACAAGGTACATGGGAGAGGGTGGCAGTTTGTATCTGAATTGGAGAAGTTCAAGAAAGAGGCAAGCTCAGAGCTTTAAATCCCTAGTTTAAAACATGATGAAGAAACTAAAAAGATTTGATTACTGTCCTGAAATAATTTATTTGACATCAGCCACAGGAGAGACATACTTAAAATCATATGCAAATCTGATACCCTAGGTTGCTGAGTTAAAGCATCAGTTGAATTTACAAATATTTCTAGGTATCTTACAGAAAAAAATTGTTCAGAGATTTGGAAACAGTAAAACTCCAATCACTGGACTTGCAGAGATAGGACATTTCTTTCAGACATATTTAGGTGGATTCAGCTGACACAAAATGCCCAACACCATTGCCAGCATAAACAGCCTCACATCTGCTACTTGAGCAAGCTACACCTGGCTTGCCTGGAAACCCTATAATTACCTCACTTGAAGTAGTGATCTTACAAAAGAGTTTTCCTCATGTTGCTCCCATTCGTTTTTCACATGTAAGTAGAGTCAGGTCTCAGAAAATCCAAGGAAACATCAAATGTCCCTTAAAATTAAATGAGATTGTGTTTATTTCTTAGGTTGAATCATATGAAATTATATTTGACCATTTTTGACCTATAAATATGAAAATTTATATGTTTGTGTCTAAAATTAACATATACATTAGTTCATATATAAAAATGGCTAGTGTGTGAAGATAGAACACATGCTGTGGATTCTAGCTTTAGTTTGACATAAATGTGTTGATATAAGGATTCTTACTACAGTTTCTGACTACAGTGCATTAGTTTCCACAACCGCTGACTCACCTGATTGTTTGAAATCTCAATTTAATCATGATTCATACTAAACGATATTTGGATGTCAAAGATGCCTTGGCCTAATGTTGAGGAAGAAATTTAAACAGGCATACAGGAAATTTCTATAACCTGAGTTCACATAACCTTTCTCATCTAAGAGAACACTGAAAATAAATCTTCAACGAGGCACTAGGATTAGGCAATCACCAACATTCTTTCAAAACTCTGCCATAGCTGTCATTTATAGGCTGGAGATAAGTGTAGGAGAAGCTGCCATGGAAAATAAGCCCCATGAATCAAAAAGGGGCAAATATATTGGGTGGCAGAGTCCAAATGGCAGCATCAAACCAGCAGAATAAAAGTGAGAATGGCTGTTACAATAAGTAGCATAACTGGAGAGGTAATCAGAAGACTGTACCAGAAGAACCATTGGTGATATTGAATTGATTTCAAGGTGTCTGTAAAGGATATAGATAAGCAATGAACAAAAGCTTTAACATATCTATAAAGCAATAGCCACAACAAAATTGAAATATGATAAACAGAAGCTTAAATCATTATGATGATGAAAATCCATGGCCCTTCCCCAAAGTACCTTGAATGATACCACCGCAAATTTTCACTAGAATTATTCCACCCTGTCTTCTTCAAAGGCACACATATATAGGAGTGATTGTTTTTTTTTTTTTTTTTTTTTTTTTTTTGAGGGAGAGTGATATGGGTAAAGACTGTATCCTGGATTTGAGGTATTACTAATATTTTATAATGTGGGAAACCAAAATGAGCCACCAGTTTGCATGGGTATCATGAAAGTCAGAAAATGAATGGAATTTGGACACAAGTGCATCCTGCAGTACACTCTGGGAAGGAAGATGTGAAAACTCACCACCTCTGGATATTCTCATAACTCTGTGATGTGTGTCAGAAGAAGATGTTCCTAACATTAAAATCTACTTTACTTGTTTGTATGACCTGCAAAGAAACCAGATGAATCTTGTAAAAATAAAAGTATTATCATAGGGGCACCTTGGTGGCTCAGTCAGTTAAGCATCCTGCTTTTGATTTTGGCTCAAGTCAGGATCTCACAGATCATGAGATCAAGCCCCACATCAGGCTCTGTGCTGACATTATGGAGCTAGCTTGGGATTCTCTCTCTCTTTCTCTCTCTCTCTCTGCCCCTCTCCTGATTGTTTTCAATCTCTCTTTCTCTCTCTCTTTCAAAATGATGTGACCTGAGGAGAAGGAATAAAAAATTCCATTGAAGTCTCAGTAATATCTATATTTGTTAGGAGGTGAGAGAAAAGTGTCAAATTTGACAAATTTGAAGACTTACACCACAGTGTAGTTTTGAAGAGCCAGAAGTATTGAGCATGTCAGGATACTGTTCCTAAAATGGAAAAGAGAGAGAGAGAGAGAGAGAGAGAGAGAGAGAGAGAATTTACTGCTCTTGTACATATCATAGCACAATGTCTGAGGTCTCCCCTGAATACTACATGCTAAGCATATCACTTTGTGTGTACTGATCTCTCTCAGGATGGGGGGGGGGGGGAAGTATGTCTTTTGGAAAAAAATCCGAGAGGAGAATAATTCTATCCATCACCTTAGGCATGGTGCAAGCAGTTCTAACCTTGAGCAGATCAAATGTTGTTTGAAGTGTCTGTGACAGATCAGGATGCTCTATGGAGACTGAAGCAATTTCTAAAAGGAGAATCACAAAATATGCTTCTAGGATTTTTGGAGACTTAATATTTTCCTATTGTGAAACAGATCTTGTATTGTTATTTGGATGAACCTAACACCAGACCACAGAACAACAGAACCCATGCAAACTGACCTGCTTCTCCTCACTTAAATGTTATCTAATCTAGCAAATCACGAAGCTGACTGTGTGCAATAGCGTCCTTTCTTCATTCTTCATTAGAAGTATATTCAAGATTAGGGGGAAATTCCCCAAAACATAAGCAATGTACGTGAGCATGTGGCTCATTCACCTAATTCACTTATTTCTATAGTAGTCCCATGTTTTCTCCATCTACATACCCATGGAATCATTAAAAATATTTATTTGCCTAAAGAAGAGGTGCGGGGGGGGGGGGAATCTTGGTTTGTAGATGTAGTGCATGTGACATCCCAGCACTAAGTAGGAGTAATCAGCATTAGCACAACTACACAATAGTTATGCAACTATTTCAGCTGAGGCTAGGTAAAAATTCAGATGGAAATCCTTACAGTGAGAATTTTTAGACCTTAGGTGGCACCTGGGTGGCTCGGTCAATTCAAGGTCCGACTTGGGCTCTGGTCAGGATCCAGCATCTGTGGGAGAGCCCCTCCTGGGGCTCTGTGTTGACAGCTCAGAGCCTGGAGCCTGCTTTGGATTCTGTGTGTCCCTCTCTCTCTGCCCTTCCCCTCTTGTCTGTCTGTCTGTCTGTCTCTCTTTCAATAAAATAAAATAAAATAAAATAAAATAAAATAAAATAAAATAAAATAAAATAAGATACGATAAGGCAGGATAAGATAGTTAAAAATTAAATGAAAAGTTTTTAGACCTGAAAGTAAGAATAGTAATTGCCTTTTTCTATACATATTTTATATAGGTCAAATAAAAGTTGATATCTAGAAATCACTTATTTTATTTTATTTTTTTAACATTTATTTGTTTCTTTGAGAGAGAGATAGAGAGAGTGCTCACACACAAGTGGGGGAGGGGCAGAGAGAGCTAGAGAGAGAGAGAATCCCAAGCAGGCTCTGCACCCCCAGCCCACAGCCCAACACGGGGCTTGAACTCATGAACTGTGAGATCATGACCTCAGCCAAAGGTGGACACTTAACTGACTGAGCCACCCAGGCATCCTGAAATCACTTATTTTAAATTTGGATTTAAACTTGAATAATAAATGTTTTAAATGAAGAATTAAATTTTGTTTACGTTAGTATTTAGAGATGTGTGGCCTGAGAAGAAGGCCATATAACTGAACAAATGTTCAAAACTGATCCATGTCGGGGCGCCTGGGTGGCGCAGTCGGTTAAGCGTCTGACTTCAGCCAGGTCACGTTCTCGCGGTCCGTGAGTTCGAGCCCCGCGTCAGGCTCTGGGCTGATGGCTCGGAGCCTGGAGCCTGTTTCCGATTCTGTGTCTCCCTCTCTCTCTGCCCCTCCCCCATTCATGCTCTGTCTCTCTCTGTCCCAAAAATAAATAAAAAACGTTGAAAAAAAAATTTTTTTTTAAAAAAACTGATCCATGTTGTTTATGTGTCGAGATAAATTAGCAATAGTTATATAAAAAAAAACTCAGTAAAAGAATTACTAATTTTAGAGAAAATATTGTGCAGGAAATAAAATACAGCTATAGACTATACATGAATCAGAAGACTCAAAATCATTTAATAATTTTCTCACCAAATAGACCTATAGATTCAAATAAACCAAGAAGACATCTTTGTAGTATTTGGCAAGTTCATTCTCATTTTTTTATGGAAATAAAAACGGTGTAGAAGATAGAAAACAGGATTGAAAGAAAATAAATTTAGATGATGTATGTTTCTTGAGTGCAAATTTTATAAAGAAATGGGATAAATAAAAGTACTAACAGTAGAAATAGGAAAATACATAAATATATAGGAAGTCTTAAAGAAAACAATAAACTTATCAAGTGTACATGAACTCAAGCAAATTAGGCCCTAAGAAGAGCTTCTGCAAATTTCAAATGACTGAAATCATTCAAAGTAATTTTTCCTGGGATGCCTGGGTGGCTCAGTTGGTTGTGTCACACTTTGACTCAGGTCATCATCTTGTAGTTTATGAGTTCCAGTCCTGCATCAGGTTCTGTGCTGGGGGTGCAGAGCCTGCTTGGGATTCTCTCTCTCTCACTCTTTCTGCCCCTCCCCGACTTGTGTGTTCTCTCCCTCTTTCTCTCTCAAAATAAATATATTAATTAAAGAAATAATAAATAAAACAAAGTAATTTTTCCTGACTGTTATAGAATTAAATTGGAAAACAGTAATAAAAAGATATATATATATATATATATATATATATATATAGAGAGAGAGAGAGAGAGAGAGAGAGAGAGAGAGTCTGATTGCCTGAAATTCAAATAATTAAACAACTTTAAGTAATGTATAATTTGCAAGGACAGCAAAATTTGGGAAATAAATAATAATAAATTGGCATGTCAAAACTGGATATATGCTGCTAAAGTGGTACCCAAAAGACTATTTAGAGGAAAAACAAGAAACAGACTCTTAACTATAAAGAACAAACTAATGGCTACCAGAGGGGAGGTGGGTAGTGAGATGAGTTAAATAGGTGATGGGTATTAAGGAGGGCACTTGTGAGGAGCATCAGATGTAGGCAAGTGTCGAATCACCAAATTCTACACCTGCACAATATGTTAACTAACTGGAATTTAAATAAAAGCTTGAGGGCAAAAAGGCACATATATGAATAAAAAGTCTTAAAAATCAATGATTTCAGCTTATAACCAAATACAACCAAGAAATGTAGAGGTCAACATTCATGGCAACGGAAGACATGCCTCCTTTAACAACTAAAATTTGACATCCATTCCCAAACAAAAGTGCCTCTTTGGAAGTGGATTACAGCATCATAGACCAAAGGACCTGGGAGGAGTATCACCCACCTGTACAATGGGTAACAGGCAGACAGACCTCTGTATAGACTGTGGTACCAGCTCCTCTTGGACAGGTCTGGGAACACACGGAGAAGGCTTACTTGGGCAATCACCCATGGACTAGAGCTCTGTAGAAGGCCAGGTTTTCAGGTATACATGTATGTGAGTTTGGATGCATTAAAGTGGGTAAGAGGGGCTTTACCAGCATCACTGTTCTTCCCAAGGTAGCACATTTTTTAGCAGGAGGCCAGAGATCTCTACCACAGAGGAAAGACAGTAAGTATGTGTCTGGCTTCTCCAGCTACTTAGGATCCTGCTAAAGACACTTAGATGGCATCTTCTTCCAAGAGAAGGCTTCTTTGTTTACATTGAAAATCTTTTGTTTATTGTAACCATCTTCATTGATTATCTAGATCTTCTGGACAATATGCTGCATCAGTACTTGCTACTTCACCTTGCACTTTAATGTTATGGAAATGGTTTCTTTCCTTAAATCTCACAAACCAACCTCTGCTAGCTTCAAAGTTTTCTCCTGAAGCTTCCTCACCTCTCTCAGCCTGCACAGAATAACAGTTACGGCCTTGCTCTGGATTAGGCTTTGGTTTAAAGGAATGTTGGGCCTGGTTTGATCTTTAATAAAGACCACTCAAACTTTCTCCATATCAGCAATAAGGCTTTTTTTTTTTTGACTTTTAATCATTTGTGTGTTCACTGGGGTTGAATTTTTAATTCCCTTTAAGAATTTTTCCTTTGCAATCACAACTTGGCTAATTGATGCAAGAGGCTTAGCTGTGACCTATCTCATCTTTCAACACGCCTTCCTTATTAAGCTTAATCATTTCTAGCTTTTGACTTAAAGTGAGATACGTGTGACTCTTCCTATTACTTGAAAACTTACAGGCTGTTGTAGAGTTATTAATTGGCCTAATTTCAGCATTGTGTCTTGGGGAATAGGAAAGCTTGAAGAGAGGAAGAGATATGGTTTTGGTACTCAGTAGAGCAATCAGAACACACACATTTATTGATTAAGTTTCTGCTTTATATGGGCATGGTTCAGGACACCCAATTACAATAGTAACATCAAAGATAACTGTTCACGGATCATCATAACAAGTAAAATAATAATAAAACAGTTTGAAATATTGTGAGAATTACCAAATGTGGCACAGAGACACAGTGAGCAAATGCTGTTGGAGAAATGCCCTGATAGACTTCCTCAACACAGAGTTGCCACAAACCTTCAATTTCTTAAAAAAAAAAAAAGAAAAAAAAAATCTGCAAAGCTCAATAAAGCAAAGCATGGCAAAATGAGGTATTCCTGTATTGAACAATTTATGATGAATTTACATCTTAAAAATAACTTGATCTTGTCTTTGAAGAAAAATTCAGAGAATTTTGAGGGGATAGGCAACTTCTTTGAAAAACACAAATTATTAAAATTACTGAAGAAAAACTCTGTAGATATATATCTGTTAAATTAATTAGTAATATTCCTGTGGTTATTTTCTCAAATCTATCCCATATAATATATCAAATTTACTGCCATAATGTTGGTTCATATTTTTATTATCCTTTTAAATTCTGTAATCTATATAGTGACAACCCTTCTTTTTTTCTGATGTTGATAAATGGTCTTCTCTTCCTCTCTTAGTTGCATTCAAAGATTGCTATGGCTTCTTGATGAATTTACATTTTTGTCATCATTAAATGTCTGTCTCTATCACTAATGAAACATAATTTTTTTGATATTAATATCACCAGTCCTCCTTTTAATTAATGCCCACCTGATATACCTTATTCTGTCCTTTAACTTTTAATCCATCTTTCTCTTGTTATATAAAGTGCATTTCCTATAGACAGAATACAATTAATTCTTTTAAAAAATACAGTCTGACAACCTCTGCCTTATATTTGGTGTGTTTAACCTACTTATATTTAATGTAGTCACCAACACGGTTGGATTTGAATATAATCTCTTACTATTTGTTTTTGTCCCTTCCCCCTGCCTATTTCTTTTTTCTCCTTTCCTTGTCTTCTTTTCGATTAATTGACATTTCAAAGAAGAATCAAATTTTGTCTAGTCACATGGTGTTCCATTCTTTTTTGGACCAGCTATTTGCATTTTGAATCAGATTCTCCCCAAAATGCTTCTTGGAATCCCTCTTCTTTGATACTATGGAATTACTGCCTAAGCAAAAAGCTAGTCCCCACTTAAATATCGTGCTCATACAAAATTTTCAACAATTGCCTGAGGGGTTCAGCACTTCAAATTTTTGGACATAACTTGAGAAAGGAGGTCAGAATTTTGAAAAACTTTTATTATACAAGGTCTTATATGTTCCCACTGATATTTCATTGCTCATTCATATTCCTTTTATAATACCTTTTAAGTCATAAACAAAATATCAAAACTGTAATTTAAGACATTATTACAATTTATGACATACTTTTAGTAAGTCTTTAAAAGTCTTTAATAATATCCAAATGACTAAGTTTGTATATGTTAAATTTATGTTGTAAGTAACTTTAAGGAACATTTGAATGCTATAGAGTACATTGTACTCTAAAAAATAAAAGGCATTCAGATGAATCATAGCTCAATTGAAGAACACTTAAATTTTGACTTGGGTAATAAATAAACATGATTTAAAGGAATCAAGTCGCTCTTATAGTAGAACACATAATGTTTGGTGTGTTGGAATTTGATGGTTATGAATGTATTTTTTAGTCCCAAAAGACTATTATTAGTTACATTTCTTTTTTAAAAAAAGTAATGCTACAGATGAAACAATTATGCAGCATGATAGGACTCAGTTTATAGCTGTCAGCCCTTTCTTTACATTAGGTTCGTTACAGCTCTTTACTAGTCCTGTTTTTTTTTTATTCTATTCATTTTGCTCATATTCTTGCTCTCTTAGACCTGTAAGAATTATGTAATTTTATTTGAAGAATGGTTATTATTATTTGTCTCATAAGGTGTCTTGGTGCCTTGAGGAAGCTCACTGCTTGTATGAGGCTCCAGGGTTGTGTGTTGATAGATACCAAGGTTAGTAATATAGTGAAAGAAAGACAGTGTAGACCTCTATTTCAGAGATATTTAGGAGCACCTGGGTGGCTCAGTTGGTTAAGCTTCCAACTTCGGCTTAGGTCATGATCTCATGTTTTGTGAGTTGGAGACCTGCATCAGGCTCTCTGCTGCCAGGACAGAGCCTGCTTCCGAGCCTCTGTCACCCTCTCTATCTCTGCCCCTTCCCTTCTCTCTCTCTCTCTCTCTCTCTCTCTCTCTCAAAAATAAGTAAACATTATTTTTTTAAAAAAGAAAGAAATATTTAGGTTTACATATCCAATATGTAATTAAAGTTAAATCATTGAATATCTTTTATATTTAGTCTCTTCATTGTTTTAAGTTTATTTATTTTGAGAGAGAGAGAGAGACAGCTTGAGTGGGAGAGAGGTAGAAAGAGAGGGAGAGAGAAAATCCCAAGCTCCATGCTGTAACCACAGAGGCCCGACACAGGGCTCAATCTAGACACGACCTGAGCCAAAATCAAGAATCAGATGCTTAACTGACTGAGCCACCCAGGCATCCCAAGTCCCTTCATTTTTGAATCAGTTTTACATCACACCACCTCAAAGAGATTTGGTTAAATTTGATGATGTAACCCACATCAAGTGGGTTGACAACAAGTACAAGTACAACAAAGCTACCGTTTTTATAGGTCTTCAATAAATTACAGCTACTTTTATATTTTATTGATACAAAATATTTATTTTTCGTATTTTAGAATATCTCAAACTGCGATGGCTATTATAACTGATGTTTACGGAGCACCTTGAAATTATACTATTGATATTAAATACACTAAAAAGGTCAAGATTATCAGCATGTGCTAATGTTTAATGTCATATCATTCTAAATATTCTGTCAGAAATTTCAAAAGAATTCTTGTAATGAAGTAAAAGTTTGGAGAAGATTGTATTAATTAAATAGACAGTTTCTTATTTAGTGGTACATAAAATAATAGTGTGAATTATATTTTATGGCAACCTCAGGTGAAATACAGTGCTACTAATAGCAATTATACTACAATGTGCAAAATACCCCTCCTTCTGTCAGAAAATACTATTCTTAGTAAGTAGTTAGTGGAAACCAACTATATCTGATAGTATGCTGAACCTTGACTGCCAGTTTATCATAGTGGCTACAGCCAGATAATCTGTACTGAAATCCCCCATCTTCTGTTGTATAGTTGTGTGACCTTGAGCATAATACTTAACCTCTGTGCCTCAGTTCTTGGTCTGTTAGAAATTGGATAATAATTTTACTGACCATAAAGCGTTATGATAAGATTAAATAAAATAAACCTATGTGAAGCACTAGGAATAGTTAGTATCTCATATTAACTGCATAACAAATGTTGGTTGTTATATATGTCATCCATTAGGGTGGAGATTTTAAATGCACAGTTAGTTCCTACTAAACTTTACTCTCTGTCTATATTAGATAAAACTCTGATACCTTGATATTATCTTTGAGAAATGAAGCTTTATACTTTTATTTTGCTGCTGGTGCTTGGTCCATATTAGTTGAATTACGTGTCATTCTCCAGTACAGTGGAATCAAAATGAGGCATGTGGCTGGATAAAAAGATAATTTTGTACTAGACAAAAAATATTTGGTTAGCGCTTGAATATTTTACTAGCATGTCTTTGAATCTATACTCTTTAAAAGATGCATGTAATTGGATAAAAATTATACTCTTCTTCATTAATTAAAGGCGACACGTTGGGATTTCTTTTGGATAAAATATGTTATAGGGATTATATCAGGAAAAGAGAATTGAATATGTGCTCCATTTCTGTAAATATTCTCTTTTAAGTTTTACTTTTTAAGGGGAAATGACTATACGAAACAGGTGGGTTTTATACTGATGTTTCTTTATTTTATCCATAGGGCAGTAAAAGAGACAAATCTGACTTAGGCTATTATTTCTGAAATGGAAAGGAATAATACATATTTTTGACTTATAAAATAAGCAAAGACCATGAATTTTAAGAAAATTTTGAAGGAAATTTTTCTTGTCATACTCATTTTAGTAGTTAAACATGTATCCATAAACAATAAGGAATAATATAGTTTAATGAAAATAAGTATTGTATCCTGGTTGAAAGGACTGTCAGACTATCCCTGTTTTTGTAAATCCAACTAGACAATGAAAGTACAACATTGTGTCATAGCCATTTTGACAGTACTGTTGTAATGTGCTAGATATTTTGACTAAGCCCTTTTAATAATGTAAAACACAGTATTTTAATACCAAATAGTCAGTACAACAGGCATCTTTGACACATTGTCCCTGAGACTTGCTCTTTCCTGAATTTTAATCCATGCAATGAGCCAGGGAAGTTAGGTTATAATATAAATGGGTATATTATATAAAATTGCAGAAATGTAGAAAATATTTTGTATTAGTTTTACATGTAAATGTATATTTTAATATAAGCAAGAAAGAGAAATATGTATGCATATTTACACATGTGCAAATGTAGTAATTATAATTGTTGACTTAATCCAAACACATTGGTCAGGGATGGGGTTTAGGGAAATTATTTGCATGGGCACCAGCAATAGAACAAATGTATTCCAGCCATTTCCTCCCATGCTTGTATTTGTCCAATTTAGATTCAGAATTCTAGGGAAATGATCTGGTAATTCTAACTTGAGTCTCCCATGACATCTAGTTTATAGAATCACAAATGCTATATACTGTAGATAAGAGTCAATGCCCCAGAGTTAATTGGGGTTGTTATAGGAAGAGGAAATAGATATTAAGTAAGAAAACAAACAAGTAACAACAATAGCAAAATACCAAGTTTCTCAGCTTTGCCCACAAATTTAAAAGCATAAATAAAATGAGTGATAGATACAACAAATCTAGCCAAAATAAAAATAAATAGAAACCCACCACCATAATCAGCAGCTAAAAGACTAATAATCATATAATACACAAAGGCTTTTACAATTCAGAAAAGCAAACAAATGAATAACCAATAAGAAATGTAAAAAAAGATGATCTTCAAAATTAAGACATTATGTGGTTCTTTTGTATTTTTTCTGAGCCAATGACCTCACTTCTTATTTCAATAAAAAAGTAAGGCCGTAAATGGTTCATTACCTCAACATCTTATAACCAAAGCATTAAACTTTTCTACATCCCACTGACCCTTTATTCCTTTTGTCCTTTTTTTTTTCTTTTTTGAGAGAGAGAAAGAGTGAGCACACATGTGTGTGTGGGAGGGGGAGAAGCAGAAGGAGAGAGGGAGAGAGACAGACAGAGAGAGAGAGAATCTTAAGCAGGCTCCATGCCCAGTGGAGACAGGCCCATTCTCAGGACCCTGATATCATGACCTGAGCATAAATTAAGAGTCGGACACTTAACCGACTGAGCCACCCAGGCACCCCTCTTTTGTCCATTTAAATGTCCTATCTAATGGAAGGTAACTCCCATGCAATTTTAATTCTATTTATATATATAGAAATTCAAAGATTGTTATTTGTCATTTACTATAAAAATAGTCCTTTCAAGAGTAACTTGAATCTTTTATTTTCAAATACTGTACCCTTCTAATCTTTCATATTACCAGTTTTCAGATATTATTTTGTTTTTTTAGTAAGTTTTATTGCTTTAGTATTATAACTTCAAATATAATGATGTTGTAACAAGTTAAACAATACAGAATGTATAAAAATGAAAAAACAATAATCTTTCTCTTACTTCCCCCAATACCACTCCTTAGACTATGCTTATTTACATATAATATTTAGATATAAATGTTATTACATACATTATAAAAGTTATGTATATGCAGATATGTTTTGTTAGACAGTTTAAAAAAAAAGTATGTTATGTATTCATTCATAATTTCTCCATACTTATCCAGAAAAAATACACATATATGTATATACATATGTGTGTTTCTGTGATTGTATGCAAAGAAAGAGAGACAGAGGAATGTGGGAGAGAGATAGAGAGAGAGAGAGAGAAAGGGAGAGAGAGATTTTCTTTTTTAAAGATACTGGAGGGAGTCCAGCCAGTTGAGCATCTGACTCTTGCTTTTGGCTCAGGTCATGATCTTGCAATTCATGGGTTTAAGCCCCACATCAGGCTCTGCACTGATAACACGGAGCCTGCTTGGGATTCTCTCTCTTCCTCTCTCTCTACCCCTCCCACTGCTTGTGTGCGTGCTCTCTCTCTCTCTCAAAATAAATAAATAAAACTCTTATAAAGAGATTGTAAAATACTATACTGATTATTTTGCAATATTTTAAACTTGATATATCATAGATCTCTTTCTGATCTAATGCTTGCTGATCTAATTTGATCCTTTAAATCATAGCTTAATGTAGAAAGATGATACTAAACCATAAAATACATATTCTTTCCCTGTGATAAACTTGAAGTTGTCAATAATTTTTTTGTTGTTTTGTTTTGACAAAACAAATATTGCTGCAATAAATATTGTTCCCATATATCTTGATAAATATTGCTTTTATTTTGGTAGGGAATAGGCTTCAAAGTATAATTATGGAATAAAAGCTTAAGTACACTTAAAATTTAGATAGTAATGATCTGAAAATTTTATAAATATTTATAATTTACTTCCTTAACAGAAATGAGTATGTATAACCATTTCCCCACATCTTTGCAATCAAAGTATTTCAACAACTTTTTTTATTAAGTTCATCCAATAGTTGAAAATACCTCACTGCAATAATATCTCACTAGCAGACAATGCTAGTTATATCTGTTCTAAAACCTCTCATTTTCTAATATATTAAGCCTACAATTGCCACCATTAAAGATTAAAGTTGTCTACCTTAAAATTAGAATTCAGGAGTAGGGACCTGGGTGGCCCAGTTGGTTAAACATCTGACTCTTGATTTAGGCTCAGGTCATGATTTCACAGATCCTGAGATTGAGCCCCATGTCCTGGCTCTGTGCTTACAGAATGGAACCTGCTTGGGATTCTCTGCCCTGACCCCTCATAAACTAAATAAATACACTTTTTAAAAAAGGATTCAGGAGTATATTTCACTTTCCTGAACTCATTTACTAAAATCAACACCCAATTATATGGGTGTAAAAGCAGTTTCTTCCTTGATTTTCAGTAGAGGGAATTGTTCAGCAGTTGAATGGATTGTTAAGGAATTACTTGCATATGATAGAGACCAGAGACAATATTTAAAGGGAAAAAACTTGGGGACAATAAGAGAAAATTCAGGCAGGTGGTAAAATCCTTATAGGTGTATCCTACATACACATTAGTAGGTCAATAGAAATTATGGGGTCATGGAAGGAGTCACTGATCACATTACCCAAAGCTTTTTTTTGGATATCCTTTGCAATATCAGAAAGAAAAAATAAAGAATTAAGGCAGGTAATGGTGTAGTGATGTATGGCAGAAGAGAGTGAAGGCTCAGCTATTGAAATTGTGGATTTAGGTACAGATTCTAGGCCTTAGAAAGACTTAGAGAAACAAGATAGTATCTCAACTAAGGTACTATGGTCTGAATGACTGTGCCTCACCCCGATCCCCTAAATTTTTATGTTGAAAACCTAATCCCCAAGGTGATGGTATTAGGAGTTTGGGCTTTGGGAAATGATTAGGTCATGGTGGTAGAGCTCTCATGAATGGCATCAGTGACCTTATAAAAGAGGCTCCAGAGAACTAGCTCATCCATTCTGCTGTGTGAATGTATGAGAAGTCTTTGATCTGGAAAGGTACCCTCACCCAACAATGCTGGTACCCTGATCTTGGACTTCCAGCCTCTAGAATTGTGAGAAATAAATTTGTTTTGTTTATAAGCTATCTAGTCTGTGGTATTTCATTATAGCAGCCCAAGACATAAGGCAATTTCATATTTAGAAAGAAATGAAACAGAAAACCTCCTGTTGATTCAAAAGCAAAATTTCAAGGCCTGGCCATTAATAACAAGGGAAACATTCAATTTCTGCTCTGAAGTTAAAGACAAGAAGCTTATTGTCAATCTGGGTATGCCAACTAAATAATTACATTCTGCATTAAATATAGAATGAGTGTTCCTTATGCTTCTTAACAAAACCATCCTGTTCCCCATGAGTACACTTAAAATAATTTAAAAATAGCATAAGTACCAAAGAAATTAATTTAAATGGGTTATTCAGACAGTGCCATCTGCTGATATAATAATGAGAAATTCAGATTAAGAGGAAAGCGTATAAGATTCATTGACTTTTCTGATATATGAAAGTTTATAACATATTCCCTAGAAAGTCAGTAAACATTAGGGAATATATCTGTTCTACAATTGAGATTCTCAAACAAATCTATTTGGGGAAAGTTTCATTTTGAGTAAAAAAATCACATCTTGGAGAAAGTATCATTTTGAGTGAAAGGAAACCACATTTTCCCACTACAATATCATTTTCCTCTCTCACCGTAGACACAACATCTTCTGAAATTATTATCTTCAATCTTTTATTTCATTAATATTTCTATGTGTACCTTAAACTATCATGATTTCCATAAGGTAACAAGAAAGAAGAGAATAAAAATAATTCCAACATGCAATGTAATGTAGCATTTAATTGGAAAGATGAGTCAGACAAATATGAAATGGGAAGGAAATGGTAATTTAGAGATTAAAAAGTAAAATATAAGTGCCAACTGAATTTAAAGTGGATGTGTATAAAATCAATCAGAGAGCTTCACATCCCAGCACGCATATGAATTCCTAAAGAGGATAAGGGAATCCCAGGAGTTAATGTGGCATAGTTAATAAGTAAAATGATACACAAACCTAGAAAGGCCCCAGCCAATCTCATGATAAATCTCTGAAGCCAACATATACAGATGCTACTCTCCATTGATCAACTCAAATCCTATTGATAGACCAAAGAATTACGTATCTATGAAATGTATATGTCCTCATTTATATTTGGCCAACTAATCCTTAAAATTCCACAATTTTTTACACTTTGATATCAGCCTTTACTTAGTGTTAAATTACCAATATTTCAAGAAGATAAAACACTGTGGCAGTTATTTCTACCTCACATGGATAAATTAAACAGAATGTGAATTTTGTCAGAGGAGAGTAGAGAGTACATAAAGGTGATAGACATGGGAGGTGTATTTGTAGCCAAAATTGCTTTGAATACTGAGTTTATTTTTTTTAAAGCTAAAAGGACATGCTTTAGGAAATGAAATAAACCCCATAGGTATCTATATTGACTAAAGTCCAGCTCATTCATAAATTTAAGAATATTTATTTATTTATTGTTTTTTTTACAAGATTCATTTATTAATTATCATACATATCACACAAGGCCTTTTCAGTTTTTACACCATTCCCATTGAAACGAGTACATTACTTTGTAACAAATACATGATTTTAAAAAACAAAACCACCTCAGTAGAGATGCCTCAGCCTTGGTTGATGGATGACCATGCACTAATCAGGCAGGAGCCTCAAAAACCCACATGTTTAAAAAAAAAGTCTGGAAATTAAGCAAACATTCCTGACACCAATTAGAGGATGATTTCCTGGTTAAAGCCCCTAAAAAACAAATAAATAATTGTTATACTTTCTTTATATAGTTCTCCACTTTTGCTGCAAAACAGAAATTTGGGCACATGGCCAGATTACTAACACATTACAATACTTTCCCTGATGATGAGTGATGTTGACCATCTTTTCATGTATCTGTTGGCCATCTGGATGTCTTTGGAAAAGTGTCTATTCATGTCTTCTGCCCATTTCTTCACTGGATTCTTCATTATTTGGGGTGTTGAGTTTGGTAAATTCTTTATAGATTTTGGATACTAACCCTTTATCCGATATGTCATTTACAGATATCTTTTCCCATCCCATCGATTGCCTTTTAGTTTTGTTGATTGTTTCCCTTACAGTGCAGAAGCTTTTTAGCTTGA
Organism: Panthera tigris; assembly: GCF_018350195.1. Taxonomy (NCBI): domain Eukaryota; kingdom Metazoa; phylum Chordata; class Mammalia; order Carnivora; family Felidae; genus Panthera; species Panthera tigris. Next base: position 88,874,581 of record NC_056667.1, on the reverse strand, counting down.
TGAGGTCTCAATCATTCATTTTTGCTTTTAATTCCCTTGACTTTGGAGATGTGTCGAGCAAGAAGTTGCTGCAGCTGAGGTCAAAGGTTGTTGCCTGTTTTCTCCTCTAAGGTTGATGGTTTCCTGTCTCACATTTAGGTCTTTCATCCATTCTGAGTTTATTTTTGTGTATGGTGTAAGAAAGTGATCTAGTTTCATTCTTCTGCATGTGGCTGTCCAGTTCTATGAATTTTTAAATAAGATTCATGGAGTAGAACATGAATGAACAATTTGTGTAATTGTGATTAAATATATGTTCTAGAAAGAGATTTCTCATTCTCCATCCACTGACTCAGGGTTTCTGATAAAGGAAGATTAATAACCACTGGTTAGAGGTTATTCAAGAATCAAAATATTACATGCATTTTATTAAAAAATATAAAGCCTTAAATGTGAAACACTATCAAAGTATATTTTTAAATGTTAAAATATAGCACTTTATACAAATATAAAATGAACACTTCTAATACATTTATCACCTCATTATTGAGAGAACCAATATTGGTGAAAGGAGTATTAGATGGAGCAGAAGTTGTAGATTTCATCCAAAAACACATTTCTAGTTGGAGGCAGATGTGGTCAATGTACTACCAGCAAACACAACAATAATCTACAAAATCGTTTTCCTACCTGACAAAAATTATATTTTTGCAGGACTAGATGTACAAGTAACTATGCAAACTCATGAATGAGAGTATTCAAGTAATAATAAACACTAAAGTGAGACTAAATCTTATTCCCCTAGATAATTAAGTAGATATTTTAAATAATGCTTAGATAGAAAAATCAAGAATGCACAGTATGAGACTAGAAGTACTTGTTGTATTCTCTTGTGCATTATTTGCAGGTTTGGGGAAGTTTCTATTAACAACAACATTTTCTTTGATTCTTCTTAATAAAAACTATACCCTGATTGGACAGTGTGTAGTCTGAACAAAGTTTGCCATGTGCATTATGTTTAGGAGCATAGCTTATTTCATTGATTTTAAATGAAATTACTTTCACACTATAAAATTGTCTTCTTCAGGTTTATCTGCTTATATATTTATATTCAGCATATTTCATCCACAGTCAGCAAACTATGACCCAATTGGCCACCTGTATTTATAAATAAAGTTTTATTGGAACACAGCCATCACCGTTCATTTACATATTGTCTATAATGCCTTGGAGGAGTCAAGAGTAGATTCCAATAGTTGCAACAGAAATTGTGGGCATGCATGCCTAAAAGATGTGTCATCAAGGTCTTGGGAAAACATTCACCAATCCCTAAAAGAACAGATATATGAGACTTTATATTAAAACTTGGAACCTATTCAGTTAAAAAAATAAAGCAGTACTTAAAACTTTCTACCAAAACTGTGAGGGAAATAGAAAGCAATTCAGAACTTTTGGGAAGAAGGAAACTTGTCGACTCTTTAAAGAGAAACTTTCAGGTTATTTCATATAGATTCTCATAGAATATATGATCATGGGGTTATTTGGGCTCAGGTTCGATTCTAAATTATACAGTTTAAGATACTCAATTATTTGGGTATTCTATTTAAACAGTTCTCTGAGAAGAAAACCCAGGTTTTATTCTTGATTCATTTTTCTTGTTCTATAGCTACCCTCTAAAATCAGATCAAAAATCTAAAACATAGTTGTGTCACTTAGAGCTTTCTGAACTTCAGCAAACTATTCACTTTTTTAAAAATTTCAGTTTACTAAACTACTTATTATGAATTAGATGTCTATATAAAGCATTACTGTGATGTTCAAAATTTTAAAGTGCTTATATAGTGAATCACAAGAAAAAATGGTTAATGCTTGTTATTCATGGTTTTTTTTTTAATTTTTGTCAAATGTGGGGCGTCTGGGTGGCTCAGTTGGTTAAGCGTCTGAGTATGGCTAAGGTCATGATCTCACGGTTCGTGAGTTCGAGCCCTGTGTCCAGCTCTGTACTGACAGGTTGGAGCCTAGAGCCTGTTTCGGATTCTGTCTGTCTCTCTCTCTCTCTCTCTTTCTCTCTCTCTCTCTCTCTCTCTCTCTCTCTCTCTCTCTCTCTCTGCCCCTCCCTGGATCACACGGTCTCTCTCTCAAAAATAAATAAACATTAAAAAAATTAATTTTTGTCAAATGTGAATACTATGATTCCTATTATAAACATATTTTAAATGTCTTAAAGTTATCTGAATCTTAAATCTCATAAATACTTCTTTACATAAAGGATTCACCTTGTTTGCTTGGGTTACTATAATTTTTTAAAAACTTTAATCCTGTAGTATTTTTTAAATATCTACTACATATTATTATCTATTCTCTACTCTGCAGACATAATATTTTTAAATACATATTTCTTGCATAATGCCTTAACATATTTGCCTAATGGTCTTCATTTAATTCTTATTGTTCATAAGATAGTATCCAAAGTATTGAATATTCTTATAAAGCTGCTCAATTATATAAATTATATCTCAAATACCTATTTCTAAATCTCTAGGAGTTGCTTCCTACAGCTCTCAAAGTTCCACTTAGTATAATCAGCCCAGGTTCCTTTTCAAATCCATGGCATTTACAAAGTTACTAAAAACCATGTGAGTTTCTATAACTTGAGTTTTTGCTTTGTGAAAAGGTATGAACTGTGAGAATCCAGGTAAATCTGGAAGCCTGGGTCTCTGTTCTTTTTCTCCCTTATGGTGTCATGTCCAGCTTTGTCCCATCTTGAGCCTCAAGGTCTTTTAAGCAATGAGTCTAATTCTAAGCAGTTAAATGACTAGAGAATCACATTCATTATCAACCATTTTCAGGGGTCATATCTCTATCATAGTTAATAAATTCTAGTACAATATACTTTACTAGATTTTATACCATGACAAATGGAACCATTTCTGGAGGAATATGAACTAAATAAATTTTGATCTAACAAATGTTGAATTTTTTTGGTTTGACAGTGACAGGGATCAGATAGCCAACAGACAAAATAAAAGTTTTAAAAATCACTTTGATGCTGCTACAAACAAATGTAGGGACTTTTTTGATGCATTCCCTCTCCCTCATTCGCTACATCTAATTAATCACCAGTCCTTCTCGAGTTGTCCTCCAATCTACATCAACTCTCCTCAGTTCTTCCTATCCCCAATGCTATCATCTGTACTACTATCCCTAACTGGTTGGGCCTTCCCATCTCCACTTGGGCTCTTCTTTAAACAGCTATTTACAAAAGAAAAAACAGCAATTGTTTTTGTTTAAAGTGCAGATCCAAATATATGATTCTCCTTAAAACCTTCCAATGGTCCTCAGTGATACATGTGACAAAACCCAATAAACCTGGGTTTATTAATATACATTTATATTTATATATAATCAGGTACCCTATGTCTATTTTATTATGTGGTACAAACTAGATTAACAATTATGATCCATATAATTAGTGTGTATTGCAAGCTTTACAAATGATTGTTAATCGTAAGTGGCTTGTATGTAATTTTCAGATTAAGATTATGATGTTATTATTTTTAATAAGAAATATGTATTGGTCTCTGCCCATGGCTGCTGACACAGGGTTCTTGAAAACTCTGTATTTTCTTAAGTGATAAGAACATGAGGAGCATTTCTTGGTCTAATATGTGGTCTTTGACCCATCCCTGGAACAGGCCTCCTGAAACCCTTATAATTTCCTGGGTGATAGGAATGTCTTTTATCCTGATGAGGTGATTCTTGGTGGGCTCCTAGATGGCTCCTGGATGAGGCTGGTCACTGGAAAGAACAAGCCACGACTGAATTTTTTTTTAGTTTATTTATTTATTTTGAGAGAGAGGGAGAGACAGAGTGGGGGAAGGGCAGAGAAAGAGGGAGAGACAGAGACAGAGAGAGAGAGAGTGGGATTACCAAGCAGGGTCCTCACTGTTAGCGCAGAGCCTGATGTGGGGCTTGAACTCACAAACTGTAAGGTTATGACCTGAGTCAAAATCCAGGGTTGGACCCTGTACTGACTGAGCCACCCAGATGCCCCGCACTATTGGAATTTTTAACCACATACCCCCAATTCTTAAGAAGGGAGAAAATCTGAAAATGGGGCTAAAGATTGATCATGCCTACATGAGGAAGCTTCCATAAAATCCCAAAAGTATAGGGTTTAGAAAGCTTCCACATAGGTGAACACATCTATACCAGGGAGGTGAAACAACCTGACTGGGAAAGAATATCCCATGCTCAGGACCCTCCCAGACCTCCCCTATTATCTCTTCATCTTTATCCTTTATCATGTCCTTTAATAAATTAGTAGATGTAAGTAAATATTTCCCTGAGTGCTGTGAACCACGCTAACAAGTTCATTGAACCTGAGTATGGGAACCTCCATGATAACCTCCAGTGTGTAGCCAAATTGGACAGAAGTTGTGTGTAACCTGGAGATGTAATTTGAGATTGGCATTGGAAGTAGGGCAGGAGCAGTCTTGAGTGAGTCCTTAACCTGTGAGATCTGACACTATCCCCAGGTAGCTGGTGTCAGAACTGAGATTGTAAGATACCCAGCTGGTGTCACAAAGAAAACCTCTGCACATTTGGTGACTCTAAGTGTCAGAGTGAAGTGCTCTCTGTGAGTATGCTTCTACTTTGAGTAGTAAAGGAGATGCATAGGAAAAAAACACACAGTAGGGAAAACTGGGTTTTTCCCTATACAGGAGGTGTAAAAGTAAGCTTTTCTAATTTAAAGACATGGTAATAATCCACAAAAGTAATTTAGACACTATGTGAAAGGGATATTGTGACATTTAAATTTTTATTATTTCCCAAAAATAAATGTAATGAAAACTGTCAACATTATATATCCAAAAACTGATTTTATCATCCTTGTGGAAAAAAATCTAATTATGAATAATCAATTAAAAAACATTCTCTCAATATAGTTTCTACCCAGATGTGAACAATTGGAGATATATATCTATCTCTGAAACACTGTTGCTTTAAGACTGTATGAGTGTTTAAAATTTGCAAATTTCTAACTGTACATATTGCTCAAATATGCATGATTTTGAGAATAAAAATAACATTTTTTTTAGTTTTAATGATTGCATATGTTCAGTGAAATGGTCTGCCTTTTAATCCCACTTTTATTAAGTGAAATAGGTTCTAGGTCACAGCAAATTACCGGGACAATATCAAAATCAATTAAAAAATTCACATAAATGAGTATCAAATTTCCTTTCGCATGGATGTCAAGTGGATGATGAGCACTAAACAAGTGAAAACCCCCTTTTAAATTATATCACATCATAGGTAGGTCTTAAAATTAATGCTCTTGCAGGGGAAACAAATCTCATTAATTTCTCAGGCTTATTGATAAACAAGGGTCATACAAAGGACAATAAAGCCAATTTAGAGTCATTGTGGCATCCACAATTGTAACAAAGATATATTTTTACCTGGGGAGATATTAAATGACTTAAAACATGTAAAGCGTTAGAGCACTTAATAAGCACCTAGTAGTTGTTAACGACTTTCAGTAGTAATATTCTAGATATGCTCTTTCTGTTCCTCTTAGTACTCTATTAGTGGATTTCTATTAAAACTTTTGTCAGTAAAAGCCACAAAGAAACATTTCTTTATCCTGTACAGAGAAAGAGTAGCTATTTTAGCAACTAGGGTGGCAGTCTTAGCATTCTTGGAGATAGTTCAAGTTTTTTTTAATATTAAAAAATATTTTAAAAAATTTAATGTTTAGTTATTTTTGAGAGAGAGAGAGAGAGATGCAGAGCATGAGCAGGGGAGGGGCAGAGAGAGAGGGAGACACAGACTCAAAGGCAGCTCCAGGCTCTGTGCTGTAAGCACAAAGCCTGATGCAGGGCTCAAACTCATGAACCCTGAGATCATGACCTGAGCCAAAGTCAGATGCTTAACTGACTGAGTCACCCAGGTGCCCCGAGATAATTCAAATTTCTGTGGTTAGAATTGATAGTATGCTCTAGGGAACTTTTGAAAGTTAAAGAAAACTATGCAAAAGTACAAAAAAGTTTACTTGTGAAGAAATGAGCAGTGTGTAGAGTGACTTCAACAGATTCTTTCTTCAAATCTATGAACTTCCTTCTTCCTTTTTAATAACACTGTTAAAAACAAGACAATAGGCCTAAAATGGAGTCACTTATGTTAGGCCTCATGTCACCAAACTGAGACTTAATACTTAGTGTTTTGGCCTCTCCCAGGAATGAATCTTAAACAGCCAATCAGGAATTACCTCCTCAGTACTAGTGAGGTAATCTGCCTGATATAGGGACCATTAATGCCCCAAAGGAAGGTGACCTTGTCAAACAATTTGTTTTTTGCTAGTATGACTTCCTTGTCTCACTCCCTTCTGCCTGTAAAAGCTTTTCATTTTGTATAGCTCCTCAGAGTTCCTTTCTATCAGCTAGACGGGATGCTGCTGGAGTCATGAATTGTTGAATAAAGCCAATAACATCTTTACAATTTACTCAGTTGAACTTTGTTTTTCAACATTTCTTATACCAAGATTATTAGGCTCACAGCAGGCTGCAACTCTGTCTGCCTAATGCCTCCCATGTGTTCAGTTGAGTTTAATTAGTGCCTTTGAGTGGTAATGGTACTTTGTAAGGTAAAAAAAAAAAAAAAAAAAAAAAAAGTAAAAAGTTGCTAAATCAATCCCTGGTGTTTTGTAAAGTAACTATATTATCAGACCATGGAAAGGAAATCAAACTACAGTAGTCCCCCCCTTATCTTTGGGGGATACATTCCAAGACCACCGGTGGTTGCCTGAAATGACAGATAGTACTGAAACCTATATATATATACCTATATAGGTATACCTATATATACATATATATGTGTGTATATATATATATATTCCCCCTATACATACATGCCTATGATAAAGTTTAATACATCAGGCATAGTAAAATATTAACAACAGCTAACAATAAAATAGAACAATTTTAACTATACTGTAATAAAAGTTATGTTAGGGGCACCTGGGTGGCTCAGTCAGTTGAGCATCCAACTTCTTCTCAGGTCATGATCTCCTGGTTTGTGACTTCAAGACCCACATTGGGCTCTCGCTGCTGTCAGTGCAGAGCCTGTTTTGGATCCTCTGTCCCCCTCTGTCTCTGCCCCTCCCCCACTCATACTCTCGTGCGCTCTCTCTCAAAAATATTTATTTTAAAAGAAATAAAATTTATTTGAATATGGCCTCTCTCAAAATATCTTATTGCACTATGCCTGCCATTCTTATTGTGATGATATAAGATGATAAAATGCCTGTGCGATCAGATGAATGGGATGAATGATGTACCTTCTACTGATGTGATTGACCTTCTGATGATGTCAGGAGGATTATCTGCTTCCAGACCACTGTTGACCCCAGGTAACTGAACGTGTGGAAAGTGAAACCATGGATCAAGGAGGACTACTGTAGTTACACAAAATAATGAAATGTTTTTCAAAGAGATTGTTATTTGAAAGAGACAGTATTCGTAAATGTAAAGAGCCACGCCATTGCCATCATGAGACTTATTCACTTATTCTTTCTACACATATTGACTGTGCACCTAAAAAAATGTGCCTCTCATCATTTCAGTGAACTTATAAACAAGGAGAAGAGATGAAATTTGTACATAAATAACCCATAAATGTACCATAAATGGTACTAAAATAACAATTGTATAACCAAGATAAGATAATAAAATAGCACCTGATTATATACAAATAAAATTAAAACTTTAATTTTCATATTAAAAAACTAAATGTACTTTGAAAAAACATCTAAAATGAAAATTATTTATTTATTTATTTATTTAATTTTTTAAAATTTGCTTAGAGAGAGAGAGCACACACAAGTAGGGGAAGGGAAGAGGGAGAGAGAGAATGCCAAGCAGGCTCCATGCTCAGTGTGGAGCCTGATGTGGGACTCAATCTCACAATGTTGAGATCAGGAATAAAGAGTCAGACGCTTAATGGATTGAGCCACCCAGGCATCCCCAAAATAAAAATAATTTATAAGAAAAAATTACTGCTCACAAAATAATGCATATACCCATTATCCAGAAATAACCTCTGTTAATGAAATGTCAAATTAATTCACATATATTCTTCTATGTATATTTGTATGTATTTTAGAAGAAGCCATAACAAATATGTGTATCTATTATATAATTATGTGTCATAAGTACATATTTTATATAAATAGAAAACTGGGATTTTGTCATGTGTTATTTAAAATAGTAATTAATTTTCCTTTTATTTTCTGTATTTGCTAGCTAACATTGTAGTAAATACCAAATATTTCCTGTGTTTTTAGCCTTGTCAGGAATTTTGTAAATGTATACCCAATGTGGATTTCATCAGTAGAATGTGAAAATATTTGATGCTCTACATTCTTGTCAAACGGGGTGATATTATGCATACAGACATGGAGATTACAAACATATGTAAAAATTGTAGTACATGTACATGTAGAAACAGATTAAATATAAATATAAAAATTTCAAAATCAGTTTCAATAATAATAAAATACAGAAACATAAATAAGGATATGTAAATACATGTATTAATGCTTTATACAGGCTATGAGTTTATGTTTTAAATGAGCAATGACATATTTTCATTGTTTCAGATATATTTTTTGATGTTTTGAACACTTTGGTGATGTTTATTCTGCTATAGATGCATTAGTCTTCTATTGCTGCATAACAAATTAACACAAAGTCAGCATATTAAGTTAACATACATTTATTATATCACAGTTTTTGTGAGTCCATCATCCAGGCATGGGTTAGTTGGGTACCCTTCTCACCAGACTGAAATCAAGGTTCATCGGGTGAAATCAAGGTGCATGCCTTTCTGAAGTTTTGGGTCCTCTTCTAAGCTCATGTAGTTGTCAGAATTCAGTTAGATGAAGTTGTAAGACAGGCATGCTGTGTTTTTCAAGCTTATAGCAAGGGTTACTGTTAACTCCAAAAGGCTGCTCCCAGTCCTTCCCATGTCTTCACAGGACTTGTCACAATATAGGATTTCCTTCTTCAAAGTGAGCAAAGCAATCCATCTCCAGTTAGCCAAGATAGAATCTCAGGAGTGATTATTCCAACACATTTGTTTTATAACCTAATTAAGGGCATGGCTACCACATTACCTTTGACAAATTCCTTTGGTTAGAAGCAGTGACAGGTTTAGCCATCACCCAACGGGAGGGGATTACATAAGAACATGACTCCTTTGGAGCCATCTTGAATTCTGCCTACCACAATGGCTGACATAATGATGTATTTTATGTCTATTTTGCCTAGGTTTCTGTTTTGGTTTATAATAATTTCAGAAAATATAATTATACACTTTTATTATTTTATTTAATTTTCATCCTGGCATTTGTTTTAGGATTTATTATGTTTTGGTTTTTTTTTTTTACTTCCAGACACTTACTGATTTTTTTCTTTATAGGTTTTACTTTTGGTGTTATGTTTAGAAAGTTTATTTCCCACCCATATATATTTAACCATTCAATTTTTACATATTAACATAATTTGCAATATTATTGCTTCTTTATGTATGTCTGTGTGATAATATCTGTCATCTAACATCCTATGGCTCTAAGATGTGGTAAGTTCTCTCACATAGGATGCTAGCACAGATAGAAAAAAAAAAAACAGAAAATAATAGCCACATGGTAGCTTTAAACACAACTATAACAATAATGACACTACATGTAAATGGTTAAAAGTAGAGTTTGTCAGGCTTGATTTTAAAAAGAAGCAAGACCCAACTATATGCTGTCTGTAAGAAATCCACTTTTCATATAAGGGCGTTGATAGCTTTAATGTATAAGAATTGAAAAATATGTACCATTCTCACTCTAGTCAAAAGAAAAAGTGGCTACATTAATTTCAGAAAAAGTAGATAAGAAAATGATATTACCAGGAATAAAGAAGCTCATTTCATAATATTAATAGGCCATTTCATCCAGATGGCATAGCAATCCTATGTTTATGTATGCATAATAAGGCTTAAAAATACTTGAAATTAGAGGCACCTGGGTAGCTCAGTTGGTTAAGCATTCCACTCCTGATTTCACTTCAGGTCATGATCTCAGAGTTGTGAAATCAAGCCCCTCAGCAAGCTCCATGCTCAGCATGGAGCCTGCATAAGATTCTCTCTCTCTCTCTCTCTCTCTCTCTCTCTCTCTCTCTCTCTCTCTCTCAAAATAAATAAATAATAAATAAATAAATAAATAAATAAATAAATAAATAAATAAAATAAAAAACCAAAACTTGAAATTAAAACTGAAGGAAGAAATAGATAAATCCACAACACTTCTGACTCAATAATTGACACAAGTAGAAAATTAGAAAGAATATAGAGCACTTGAACAACACTAATAACCAAATTGGTATTTATAGAACATTGCACCTAACAGATAGACAAATAGATATTCTTTTCAAGTTTACATAAAAAAATTTAATAAGACAGACTATATCCTGGACCATGAAACAAATATTTTTTACTATAAATAGTTTTTATTTTAACTACAGTTACTTAACATATACCATGGGACAAATATTGATATATATTTAAACACTGAAATCAGTCATAGTATGTGTTCTGAGGGTAAAATAATTGCATTTTAAATAAAAGACAGAATGATACTTGGGGAATTCCCAAATATTTGAAAACTAAAAAGCACATGCATAGGGAATTAGCTTTCATCAGGACACCATGAGGGAATGCAATGAGCCTCTTCCCAGTAAAACTGGTAGGAACTATTTAAAAAGATCAAATCGAAAAAGTCTTCTAGAAATTATCTTTGGGTAATCAACAAATGAAAAACAAATATTTTCAAAACCATTTATGAAAATTCAGTAGGAGTGGCAAGATTCTGTGGTATTTGAACCAAGACCACTCAGGATATTATTGAAAATAAAAGAGCAACCAGCTGCAATCTGTAGAGTTTAGGAGGTATGGTAAGGAAAAGAGAAGAGAGTCCTACTAGTAACAGTGCCATCCCATGGCAACTCTGGAATGCTTAAAGCTGCACCTCCCAGAGGAATATCAGAGTCTAAATATTGTGATGGGGAAATAGTCAGTAGCTAAGCAAATAAACAAACAAATGTGACAACATGATCCAAAAGGGCAGGGAAGTCTCAAGTCACTGCAATACATTATATAAAGAATCTAATTAGAAAAATATGCATGAAAAGAAATAGAAAAATATTATTCATATACTTGGGTGGAGGGAGTGAGGAAGGCAACAAAAATTACCTGTCAGAAGGACCAGATGTCAGCTTTATCTGAAAAATAAGTACTTTAAAGTAGCCATAATAAACATGCTCACAGAGCTAAAAGATAGCATGATTTAAGAAGTAAAGGAAGATATGATACCGATGTCACATCAAATAAAGAATATCAACAAATAGTAATTGTGAATAAGAATCAATTGGAAATTCTGGAGTTGAAAGGTACCATAACTGAAGAAACTTAGGAGAAAGACCTAATAGTAGATTTGAGCTGGCAGAAGAAAGAACATGCAAACCCAAGGCTAGTGAATAGAGATTATGAAAGTTGAAGGAAAAAAGAGAGAAAAGAATGAAGGAAAACTGAAGTGGAGCATGAGAGAAATGTGGGACACCATTAAGTGTGCCAACACAGGCTTATTGAAAATACCAGAAGGTAACCTTCCTCTTTAAGGTGTCAGATGGAAAAAGAGCAAACCAAACCTAATGCAAGCAGAAGGAAACAATAGTAGAATTTAGAATGGAAATTAATTGAGCATAGAAAAGCAATAGAGAAAATTAAAGGAACCAAAAGCCGATTCTATAAAAGACCAACAAAACTGACAAACATTTAGCTACATTGACCAAAGAAAAAAGACTCAAATTTCTAGAATCTAAAATGAAATAGGAGACATTGCCCCTGATTCTACAGATATGTAAAGGCTCATAATGGAATCTATGGACAACTGTATGCCATGAAATTAGATCACTTAGAAAAGGACAAATTCCTAAACAAGACACAAATTATGATAGCTGACTTGTGAAAAAATTGACAATCCTGATAGACCTATAAAATGTGAAAAAAATGAATCAGTAATCAAAAAACTACACACATAACAAAAGAAGAAAGAAAGAAAAGAAAGAAAAGAAAGAAAGAAAGAAAGAAAGAAAGAAAGAAAGAAAGAAAAGAAAGAAAGAAAAAGAGACGAATCATAACACAGACTCTAAACTACAGAGAACAAACAAGTGGTTACCAGAGGGGAGGTGGGTGGGAGGATGTGGGAAATAGGTGAAGGGTATTAAGGAGTACGCTTCTTTTGATGAGCATGAGTAATTGTTGAATCACTATATTGTACACCTGAATATAACATGATATGTTAACTACACTGAAATTAAAAATAAAAAATGAAAAACTACGCACAAAGAAAAACCCAGATTTGGATGGGTTCACCACTGGATTCTATCAAACATTTAAGAACTAATATCAATTCTTCACAAGCTCTTCCAATAAAAAAATACTTCCCTACTCATTCTGTGAGGCCAGTGTTACCCGGATACCAAAACTAACAAAGAAAAATTGTTCGACACACATTTAATGGAATATTTTTCAGCAATAAAAAAAGAACAAACAATGGATGCATAAAACAATATGTATGAATTTCTGAACCAAATTTTACAAAGATAAAGTAGCCAAATAAAAATGAATACAGACTATATGACTCCATCTAGATAAAATCCTAAAAAATAGAAACATATATGCAGCGATAGAACAGATCAACATTCCTGCGGAAAGAATGTAGAGAGGAATGCATTGCAAAGGACACAAAGGACCTTTTGAGAGTGATAGAAATAACTACTATCTGTGACAATAATTTCACAACTGTATGTGCATGTCAAACTCATCTATTTGCACAATTTAAATACGTCTCCCATTCTGTGGGTTATCTATTCAATATCTTTATGATTTATAGTACATTAGTAACAAAGAAAGAAACTACAGATATTTGTAATCTAATGGAAGAAGAGAAAAAAAAATGTTTGCTGTTACTTAAAATTCCAGAACAGAGGTGACACTGTTTTTACAAAGAAAAAAAGAGAGAGAGAGAGAAGAGAATACCAAATGGTAGGAAGTATCACAGCTATAGCATAAAGGTTTTTCTATGCTTGTTGTTGCAATCCAAAGTTACCTAGGGACATTTACTTCCCTTACACTATAGATAGCCTTTTATATATAGTATTATCTTCCTAATGTTCAAACTTGTACAAGCACATCAATCTGCTTTTTCTTGTATTAATATCAATTCTTTAAATCCACTGTAATATGACCAGCCTTCTTTACTGCTTTCCCCTTTTATAAATCTTCCACATGTGTATTTCTCCTTGACATGATTCATATGATAAGATATCCATTTGCAGGGTTTGGCCACAATTCAACCATATTTTTTAATCATTATAGAATTGCCTCTAGCACCAATACAGATTTTTCCTAACAGTTTCCAATGCATATTTTGAAGAAAGTTGAGAAGGTGACATCAACTAAGCAAGTTCCAGGTTTAACTTGATGTTGAAATAACTTATTGCAATAAAATTCAAACTCTACCTCTAATTTATACATCAGATCAAACAGTCTCAGGTTGTGCTTAAGATCTATAGACCACTTAGGATGTCCTAAAATAGCAGGTTTAACTATTGTAAATTAAGATCTTCTTTGGCTTGTAACCGCAGGGCCTCTCAATGACTTAGTCCATATTCATTACTTTCTGTTGCAAAAGAAGCAAAAGCAATTTACTAACAGTTGAAACATGTTAATATGCTTTTAAATTTCTTCGACTCCAAAGGAAAAATAATGGAGCTAAAGAAAATTGTTATTTTGATTTCAGTGCATAGAAGAGGAGATAGTGTTCTTTTGAAGCTGTACAATGGTGCCAGAAGATTGAAGCAAAATCTATTACAATATCAGCAGGGTATAGACATAATATTTTATGGATTTATTATTTGAGCTGCCAAGAAAGAAGTTGCTTATAGGTATCTATTATATTTGGAACATTCTTAAGTTGGAAAAATAACCAAGATATTAATTTTCACCAAAGATAGTTTTATCATATCCATTTTCACTATAGCAGTGAAATGTAATTTCATTTTTAGGCTAGGAAAAAATTGTCAATGTGGTGGAGAAGGTTTGTGATGACATGGGGGAAAAAAAGTCAAGAGCATTGGCTTTCAGCCTACTTTTTTTTTTTTTTACTAAACTTTAAACTTTGGATGGCTATTTAAATTGGCTTAGAATAACTTTTTACAATAGTACAACTGGGACATTGGACTCGATAATTTTTATAGTCCCTTTTAGCACTCATAATCAGCGAGACTCATTGTCACAAAGGGCAGATTTAACATGATATCTCCCTCCGGGATCATGATGTGAATCTGTTAAATACAAATGGTAACAACATATGTGCATCTATTTAAGAATCTTGTAACCAGCTGTTGCTGATCCATTGTCCTAGTACTTCCTAACTATGGCCAAATGTATGTTCCCAACTGAAAGTCCAAATCAGCTTTTCTGAAATTGAATCTTACTGCTTAAAAAGTGTAGATATTCTTTAGGCAGGCTCTGGTAAATTTTATGGTGATACTATCTTCTTGATGCTTGCAAATGTTTGTATTCACATGTTTCCTTATTGTTACAACTCCCCTACGATTGTTGTTCACTGTAGAGAGCAAGATGGAGTCACTCATGTCAAGCAGTGACTCATGTGGAGCAGTGATGTACCCAGGCAAGAGTGTTGCAGCTAAGTCCAGATATCGCCAAAAACAACACAGTCTGATAACACCCACAACTGATAGCAAGCAGAATGACAGGAGACCTGCAAAGGTCCAAGAAGGATTAAACCTCTTTAAAAAGGGAGAACTTTTGCAGCAAACTGTCAAAGTCTCCAGACACTGAACCTTTCACATCTGATAGCATCAAAAAGGCAAACGCCACAGAAGGCTCTGCCTGATTGATCTCTGAACAGAACAGAGATCCTCCCCTGCTGAAACATTAAAAAGCAGCATGGGCTGAGAGCTGACCCGGACCAGACTGAGTCTACATCTCAACTAACTCAAGAACTGACTTCACATTAGGTTCATTAACTTCTTACCCTTTGTTGTTTTTTGTTTGTTGTGTGACTGTTTTGTGCTTTGCTTTTGTGGCATGTATGAAGCCAGGTTAAACGCATAGTATAATGTCATTGAGCTTGGACTCCTGAACCTACCTTAACCTTGCTTTATGATTGAATAAAGCGGACACTGTGGAAAGACACAACTTAAGTGTGTGCCTTCATAGCATGCTTGCGGCACTCACTTGGCTTATGATTGCTTGTCTTAGATCTGGCAGTGTCCATTCCCTAAATTTCTCCTGTGGCTTCCTGATGCCAGTTTGTCACGTTAATGTTACTTACTGGTCTCTTGGACACGGATATTGCACTTGCCCTGCTCTTTGCTCGTCATTCCCGTCTTAGATTCTTGTAGTATGCTATGCCTTTTAATCGCATCCCCAGAAAAACTCAGTAAAAAGAAGTCATTTTGCAAAGGACCAACCAACTAAGAGCCACTTGATTTTTAGAAGAGTTGATATAAAATCAAAATGAGACTGTCAGAGACTCCATTTTGCAATTGAAGGAGAACAGATGCATCAGCCAAGGAAAATAGTGATGGAAATAATCAAGAAAATAAATGATCTGGCTTTGAGACACACAAATTAATCAGATTGTATGGTCTGATAGTGACTGAGTTTTGGCAATAATCAAAATTATAAAATTAAGTAAAGCAAGATTAATGAAACTTCATGTTCCTTTAAAGTAAATCATGTTAAATTTATACTGGTTTGTTTCCTTCAATTCATCATTCATCCTATCTACTAAATTTTCTCTTGAAATTATTTTTATGGAATCATACTTTGTTTTAAAGTATTTTCTTTGAGTTTTATCCCCTGCATCATTTGTGCTTCTCCTTTTGTTGGAAAGAATTTAGTTTGTGAATATAATGCTGGCTTGAAACACTCTTTTCAAATCCTAACCTTTCATTACAGCTTTTAATGAATATAATTTCATGCAAAGTTCAGTACATTTTTAGAACTTCTTATTGGTTAAGTTGAATGATTTGAAAAATTCTGCAGATATTTCTTGAAGGAATATTTCAAAAAGATTGGCACTTAGATGGAACACAATGTATTTCTAGAATATATCTTAAATTTGAAAAACACATCATTGTAGAAATCATAAAACTATCATATTTGATAAGCTTCCTATTGTATGTGGCTGTTAATTATTGCAATATCTCATTACTTCATCTCAAATGGTAAAACAGCAAAGCCTTAGGAGACAATTTTTTTTCTGTATTTCCATATCTTTTAATGTTCGTTATTGTTAAAAGTTAGTAATTCTTTGTGGGATTTTCTCTTCACACTAAAATCTTGAGTTCAATAATCTCCTTTTTTTTTTTTTTTTTTAACTACACTGGAATCCAAAAAGTTTATCTGGTATCATCTCCACTCTCCTTTCCACTCAGCATTAGGAGGAGATTCAGAATTTCACACTCAGTAGAAAAACTAAGCAATGTCTATTGGAATGGTGCCACACTTTATTCTTAAGTGTTGCCTGTCATACCGAAAATAAGCGAACAAGGCACTAATCTCCAAAGACATCTAAATATATTCATCATGTCACATTTGAAGATTTATGAATTGTGGTACCAAGTAATAAAAATCCAGGAACCAATCTTGCTAACTGTATGAAAGAAGTTTGACGTATTGATCTGATTTGGAGCTAATAGATATATATTCAAACAGGCTGAGGGTCCAAATAGCAAAATTCTAGATCAACTTGTGATGGAGAGAGGTGAGTGCATCTTTCTGCCACTGTAGGTTGCTCAGAGCAAAGCAGCACCTGTGTTTTATTTTATTTGCTTGTTCCTTTTTTTTCTTTTTTCTTTTTTTTTTTTTTGCTTCCCTTACTAGCAGAGCAATTGGGGCAGCCAGGGCAGCAGATGAAATGGCATCTAGGGGTAGGGAAAAAGAGTTCTGTCATTATCATACTGTGATCAAATCTGTTTTTAAATTATGCTCAGATGCAGTGTTTAAGTTTTATTCCACGGGTAACTTTTAGTAAACTGGTTATCATTTTTTCTCCAAATATTATCTTTCCCCAGATGGGCCTGCAGTAATCTTGGGGACTCTCACTTGTTGTGAGCCCTCTCAAACTTAACGATACAGTTGTCTTAGTTATACAGAATGGAAGGCCACACGCAGAGGAAACGCAAGCAATCTGACTACTTTGTGAGCTGTATCCATAGTCACTAAACATGCACACGTAAATTGCTCTACTTCTATTTGCCTTAATTTCCTCAACAGCGTGGAGGAGGTAATAATAGTTTCAACTTTATAGAGTTGTTGAATAATTAAATGAACGATTGAGGTAAAGAGCCTAGCAGTGGACACATAGGAAATTACCCATGACTGCTATTTTGGGCTAACGGTTATCATCCTTAGTTATTGTATTAGTCACAATATGGTAATATTGATAGACTAGACGCTCAGGATATAACACTGAATAAGAATACTCTTGTCCCTTTGGAAATGCAGTCATGTAGGAGAGTTAGACGCAGTATTTTATGCAAAAGATGCTTATAGAGAAGGTTGAAAGAATGTGAATGAAGAAGTTAATCCTACTCAATGAAAACAAGCATACTTTTGAAAAGAAAGTGATATTTGGTATGTGATTCCAAAGTATGTAAAGCAAAGAGGAAATTAGGAGCAAAGTCTTGAGAGCACTAGAGTGTGTATTATTTGAGGGAATATTGAATAATTTAAAGTTCAGAGTGTAAGTTTTATGGAGTTGAATCTGGGGGTGCTGATTGATTTATAATTGAGCCATAAGGAAGCAATAATCTATTAAACATTCTTAAGTAATCATCAAACTGTTTACACTACTGTTAAAGACATCATGACTGGAATTTGTATGCACACTTTACAAATATTATTTTTAATCCTCAACAACCAAACAACACAACATGAGGTACATTATCTTTAACAATACCATAAATCATCTCTGTATAAAGAAAAGAAGAGAGGGGTGCCTGGATGGCTTAATTAGTTAAGCGTCTGACTCTTTTTTCAGTTCAGGTCATGATCTCACAGTTCGTGAGATCCACCTGGTATTGGATTGGGTTTATGAGCTCAAGACCATAGCTGGGCTCATGCTGACAGTGTGGATGGAGCCTGCTTGGAATTCTCTCTCTCTCTCTCTCTCTCTCTCTCTCTCTCTCTCTCTCTCCGCCTCTCCTTCTGTGCGCACTCTTTCAAAAGAAATAAATAAGCTTTAAAAAAAGAAGAAAAGAAAAGAAGAGAGATATTTGTCAGGAATGTAATTTAATTTTTTCCAAATTAAAGTAAAAGAGCTTTGCCGAGAGTGGATGACCCTTAAGGTGTCTTAATTAAGACACAGGATAAGACTATGTGGCAACTGTACATTTTATTATGAAAGGGAGCAGAATTTGCCACCCCAAAATATGCCTTTTTGGCATAAGGATTATCTTGAGCAGATTATTTTTAAGAAACAGATATAGGAAAAGCTCTGAAAACCTGATAGATGTTATCCGTTCCTTAAGAAACATTTACATTTATAAAGGAAATCTCCAATCGCAAGGGTGCCTCCTTCTCTGTACCAGGAAGAGAAGGATGACTAAATCTCCAGAAACTCTTATCAACGGAGAAAGCTCGAGGACTTAAATCTGCATAACAACCATACACTTGTTTACTCTACTTTGCCAGAAAGTCTCTCATAACTGGCACCACCAAACCCAAAATCTTGTCTTTTGCTAGTGATGGTATTTAAGGTGATGGCTTGGGCCATTTCAGAGAGTTACTCAGTTTTCCTGGTTATCTCCCATATATGCAGGAGTTATAAGTGTTGTTGGGTTTCTGTGGGTTTTTTTCCCCCTTCTATTAATGTCATGTATTATAGGAATGTCTCAGCCAAGAACTTAGAAGGGTAGAGAGAAAATTATTTTTCCTGTCCTACACTTACTCTTAAAATAGTATTTGAGACCTATTTTTAAAGTACTTGAAAATAATTATTTTCACTTCATAATACTGATTCTGTTTTTCTCAAGTTCACAAAAAAGTCTGTATCTAAAAAAACTCTAATATTGTGACTATAATTATTTCTATGTACAATGGTAAATGTTGAGTTTTAATTTAGAATTCCAGTTGTAAATGTCTCTTCTGCGACTGACAATGTTTTTTTCACCTAAGATGTTGCATGTGCCTCTCCCATTTATCCCAATTGCTCATGAAACTCTCTGACTCATGCACTGTTCTCATATTTTTTCCACTGACACTTCACCACCTTATTTCCATTCTCCTGTATCATGTTGGACTTACTGTGCCCCACTTAGATGATTTACATCCTCTTTGCTCCTACAAATACATATTTTATCACAGGTTTTTACTTTTTTCCTTTTGTTCTTTAATATTTATATGGTGACATTCATATGTCATTTGTAGTCAGGTTTTCATTTCTGTTCTTGTACAGATAAAAACTCAAATTTACCTGCTAGACTTGCTATTGTAAAGATAGAGTTTTATAGCTCTACAAGGTTCGTTGATACTTATTCGATGCATAAACATTTATTGTAGTTCCATTGACAAAAAATAAGTCACTTGACTATTGGGTATAAGCATGGTAGTGGTGAATTGAAAATTTAAACCACTTATTAACACGTAGTGATAAATAAATCACCTCTTATATCAGACTGTAAAAAGTACTTTATTATGAAATAACATCCAAAAATGCTAACACATTTTAGCAGAAAATAACATGGAGACAACAAATAACAAGGACAACATATTTCTTGCCCTTGATATTTTGACAACTCACAAAAAAAATATATATGAATAGATATGTTACCATAAAAGTAAGAGTCCCTGCAAAAAATGACTTCACTGGGGAATAGCAGAGAGTTATAATCCAGGACAAGAATGCTATGGCAAAACTGTAGGCAAGTCTGGAGAACAAAGGACAAAAATGCTCTTTTACAGAGGAAAAGGGGGTTAGTTGGGAGGGTGGTTATACACAAAAAAAGCCATTGGAGTAAAAAGGGAGTTGAAAGTATAGTGGCTTTTCTTTGGATGAGTTATGAGCCTCTCATTCATTGAGCTATTGGTGGGGGAAGAGGAAAATCATTTTTCTTTCTGCTGGTGTAGTAAAGTAGTATCTAAAGTAGTATAGATTTGCAAGGTGGGTCTCTTCTTTTGGGGGCTGCAGTTGATGACAGCTGGTAGGGCATGAGAGCTCCACCTGCTGGCCTCCGGATTCCATTCTAAATGTGGTTTCCTTTTTTTAGTTTTCACAGATAAATACATATATAAATTTTTATTGTTTAAAATCCTAAAATCTGTTTATACCACGATTATTACTAGTTCTAATGGCAGACACTTAACTCATTTAAATTTAGAGATCAACTTTTTCTACACTTCAGTGTTTTGTTTTTGTTTATTATATTTCAATTTTTTTATTTGTTAATACTTTTTCTCTCATTTCATCTTTTTCACACTGGAGGTTTATTTTAGAGAGTAAGTTTAAATGATACTAATGTAAAAATCTTGTTTAATCTAAGCATACCTTTTTTTCTTTTTGTTAATTTCAAATTTTTGGTTTTACCACTCCGTTGTATTCATAGGGCAATTTTTATGATTGTTAGTTTTCATCTAACTCCTTATTAGACTTGATACTGAAAGATAACAAATCTATGCATACAAATGGGCTCCTGATCTCTATCTCTATTTTTTTAATAATAAAGTATACTTTAAATTAAAAAAAATGTGCACAGACTGACAAATTCCAGATATTTGAGAAATTAATGACCCATAAAATGAATCTACAAGTCTCAGCAGTAGAGATTAGAGGACAAATCATCAAGATTGAGAATGTTGTCTCACTAACTTTTCCCTTCTAACATTAGAAATAAAAATCTCCATTGGTTTGAGGTAGGAAGTCCAGAGTTTTTGAACCAGGTTGCCTCACTTAACTTATTGGTTGTCTTCATTCATACAATTTTCTTGAGGTCCCCCAGAATTGTTCCTCTTTCAGTCTCCACTTAAGGTGTGATGCCACTTCCTGCTAATACCACCTTCTCTGGAATAACTTTAAAAAATTAAATAAAAACACTTTCATACAAGTATGAAATATATTTTATTATAGAGAGTAAATTAAAAGTACTAAAGAAAAATGAAAACAACATGATTAAGATTCAACCAGATTTTTTCCAATATTATTCATTACAGTCATTACAGTCAACTAGAAATATTTTTGGTATTCATCACTTAAGAATTCATAGGACTATAATTTGAAATGAATATGAGCACAACTGCAGAAGCAAAAAATAGCACGATGTCTCAATTTAAAATATATTCTCTTTATTTCTTAAAATTTTCATGAATGTTTTCTACTAAATATCATTTTTAAAATGCTATAAATACTGGAAAAAATAACCCATCCTGTTGTCCCTTTGCTAGTATTCTATACCAATACAATATGATCTCCATTATAATAACCTACTTTATGAAGATTAAATGCTTTTGCAATTCAAACATGGTAAAATTGGCTTAAAGCAAAATCAAACACTAGTTTGCTGGTTCAGAATTTGAATAGTGGAATGAGAAATCTCTCTTATATTGCTATTGTGCACTGGTCAGCTAAGAAGTAATTGCTTTTTATAAGGCAAATTTGCTTTTACTTTTCTAAGGTAATGAAATGAACCTGAAACATTTCCTTTGAAATCAAAGTCACTATCCCTGAAATGTCACCAGACAAATTCCATCATATAGTTTCAGCAAACACATAATGAGAAAGTTGGGCCTGGAGTTGATTGACAGAATTCTATTAGAAAGCCTTCTCATTCATTCTTCTATAATTATCTGTGTTGTAAATCAATACTGATTTCATTTCTTCATATTTGTGTGCTGCTGTGATGGAGGAAAACCCAAATCATACGTGTTTCTGGGAGACATAGCTAACACAGACATGTTCTGATGGGTTAAGATGCCCCCAACTAGAATCCTGCCCTGTCTGTGATATAGTATATAAATGCAAAATGATCCAGTGTGACAAATAGTATTTTAAAAGCCCTTAACAACAACAACAACAACAACAACAACAACAAAAACAAAGCAAAACAAAAGCATATAATTATTAAATGTATAAGAGAAAAACAATTGTTTAGCAGTATTAATTTATATATAAAGCCAAAAATAGGAGCTTCTTTCTAAATGAAATATGATAGCTCACATTGGTCACATTCTTGACTTTTTAAAGATAAACTGTAATAGATAATACATCCATGTATGTGCTGAATATAAGTGTGTAAATTGCAGTATATTAAAGTGTTTAGTGGGATTAGGATTATCTATAATGTAAATTTAGCCATAACAGATGATGGGTAGGATTGAATAGTTCAAGATCAAATAAAAGATAATAGATCAGAATAGATAAACAAGAAATTTTTGGATATATTCTGTATTAAAATATTCATGTGAAGTGGTACCTAGACAATTCTTCATTTCATTTTCTGAAAAGTAGATAGTTTATGATAGTTGTATTACACAGATTTTTTTCAAAAATGTAAACACCATAAGGATGCTTTAATTTATACAGCTTTTCAGCATATGATTTTGAAATAATTTCTTTACCTGAGAAGAAGTTACTACATATAATGATTAAATGGGCTGGTAAGCAATTTTCTCTTAGTTCTTTGTAATGTCTCAACCTTGGTGAACTATTTTGTAAAAGCATGATGTTAGTATCAAACATCTATGTGAATGGAATAGAAAAAGTTAGCATAATTGAAAAGATAGTAAAAAAACACATAACATCAGGCAGTGCAAATACTTTTTAGCTAATGTCAAATCATTACTCCAGTCACATTTTATACACTTATTGAATTTTCTATTACCTAATGTTACACACAACTAAAGGCATATGGTAATGTAGACATCTCTGAATACTCAGTTAGCTACAAGGATTCAATCTCTATAAATTTCATATAATTTGGCCTGATCCCAGGACCTGTGGTAATGGAATGTTCTACTTTATTGATTTAATTCACACTTTGAGATATGAATTCTTCCTTTTCTTCCAGCTTAAAACTGAGCAAGACATACTTCTGTTTCATACTTCCAAACATGATGTTTATAATCACATGATTTATAGCTGTAAACACTTTATATCAATAATTATTTTTAAGTTTTAAATGTATGCAGCCCCGTAGAAATAATCAAAGGATCATTTTCCCTAAGTAACTGCTCACTTATAGAAATTTCCTCAAAATGCATATGTACCTAATATACTATTATCTATAATACCAATTTGTTCTTCAAAGTGTGTATTTACATGGAATAAACACTGTAGTGTAAGGAAAGAGTCCTGGTAGGAAAACTGACATAGGAGAGCATGACATTAACTGTGTGATGTAATATACATCTAGTTCATGTAACTTCACTGAATCAGTTTATTTATACTTAAAATATAATAATAAGATTAGCAATAGCCTCAATTCCTTTATTAATCTAAGTTGCCATCACTTTCATTTGATATGTATTCTCAGCTGATATGTTTAGGTGAATTTTTACATTTCCCAAAACAAATTATTCAGTTACCCTGTATCATCTTTCTAGTTACAAGTCTACACTGAAAAACTAATGTATATAATTGGAAAGGTCTGTGGCTACATAATGAAACAAATTAGCAAGGACATGGTTTGTACATGATCTATGCAGACATTTTGAAGATCTGACTTCAAAACGACTTTTCAGCTTGAATGAGGCAATCAAACTTAGCCCTAAAAATTAATGAAAACATCCATTGTTCGGCCAATTTCTATTAATTGCTTATATAAAATACACATAAAATAATACCACCTGTCCCAGACTGCAATGTGCCTGAAAGTGTAAAATGCTTGATTTCAAATGTAATCTGAAATTTCATAGATGGGAAAGTGCTTAATATATTCTCGAATAAAATTAGATGCTTTTCTATGAGAAGCAAATTTCTAGACAGCTCAGTCATTTTTTTTCAGGTCAATTGTATTATTTAGCCGCTGATTCCCATTAACAAAAGGGACACTCACTCAGCATGTTGAGTGCTCTCTCTAAAAGGTCATTTTGTGATGACTATAAAAGTATCATCTATATATGCTCAGGTAAATTGTTGAAAGGAATAACACCACTTAAAACACTTGATTCTCAATTTTGTTTTCAAGTGAGATCAGTCGGTAAGATTTTCCAATATGTGATCTGAGCTCTGCTATGCTAAGTTGATATTTAAAAAACAAAGGTAGTTAGACTACCTGCATGGAAGAAAGCTAAAGTAAAAGTCGGTTTATTTCTAATTGCAATCTCTAATCTATTACACCTGCTTTCAGTGTATAAGGGGCTCTGCAAAGATCAATTAATTGCCATGAAGTCCTGATATAGCAGGGCCGGATTGACCCAGGAAAAAAAGCAAACATTAGCCTAAAGACTTTTTTGAGTGAAAAATTAGATTTCTGTAATCTGAGAGCACTTTCCACGGTCTTCATTAGATGTCTTCTCTGTAGAAAAGTTGTGTATTTTGACTCTAAGTCAGGGTGTTCAGGATTTTAATATTTATTTAAGAATCATAATTAGGTATTCAAAAGTATTTTTTAGCCCAATTCAGGTGAATATTCATATAGTTTTAGAATTTGTACTTTGATTCTTTGCTAAGAGAAAAAATAATTTTTTCATATTAGAAATAGAAAAAAATGATAACTATACTTGCAGACATCTTAATAAAATTTATTCAGAATACATTAAACAGATTTATCTCTCTGTGTATTTATGAATATAATAGATACCACTAGTGTATTTCTAGAGTCTAGTCAGCTTTATAATTGAGGTATCTATTTGAAATAAGATGTGTGAAATAAAATGCATAATAAGTGCTAAAATTGTTTAATTTATAGTTATAATAGTTTTTTTTCTTTAGTGATGGATTGAAATTAATTATGCTAAATATGACTTTTGAGAATGATTCAAAACTTACTCCAAATGTAAATAAATTCATTGTGATTCAATATTAAATATATTTGTTGTGGCATTTGAATAAGTCAAATTTTTTTTATCATATTTTTATCACAAAAGATTTTGCAATAGTAAATAATTCAGTAAAAAATATGCATAAAGAATGAGGGCAAAACATTGTTGAGAAATAGATGGTTAAAATAATTTTTTACTTTGTTTATCAAAAAAATTTACCAGGAGCCACTGTTTAATTGGTTTGGATGGTTTGATAGTAGAAAAATTCCTTTTTATTTTACAATTTGTTTCAAAGAATGATTCTGTACATTAGGTATTTTTCCCATTTTTTCCTTTCAGAACAGAGTCTATCAAATAAAAACATTAATATCTGAAATTTTTTAATGCATTTACTGAAATTGTAAATGGCAGTAGTGAGAAAAGTGAGATAATAAAGCAATCACATTATGTGCACTACCCATTGCCCATCTTTAGGCTGCAGGGAACAGCTAGAGCAAAGAGCTCTCACTCTGAATCCCTTAATAGTTATTCTGGGAAGTGACTGTTGAGCAGAACCTAGGTGCCAGAGCTGGATGCACTTATAAGCATTACTCCATTCCATGGCCCAGAAAAAGAGATGCTAGCTCCTACAGAGCCCACATGGGAGAGAAATATTGCCTCCATGCTGGAGGATGGTGGAGCCTACCCATGAGGGGATGACTGTAGATAAGTCTACAGATCTGTGAACGCTGAAGGGAGTCTGAGTTAGTATATATAAGTTTTTGAGGGCTACTGTAACAGAAGACCATAAATTTGGAGGCTTAAAACAACAGAAACATATTCACTCACAGTTTTGGAGGCTGGAAATCTGAAATCAAGGTGTGGGCAGGATTGGCTCTTTCTTTGGGGCTCAAAGGAGAATCTGTTTCATGCCTCTCTCCTAGTTGTGTTGGTTGCTAGACAACTTTGGCATTACTTGGTGTTGTGTGTGACTGGACCAGCCCTTGTAGTTCTTACTGTGATTGCAAGCTGCCTTCAGTAATCACCACCAGGAAACTTTGATAAAAAAAAAATGTATATTACTTACAAGTCCTGGAAATTAAGTGGCACACCAGGGGCCACACAGCCAGGTTGCAGGATGAGACAGAGAGAGTAAGTGAGCACAGGCCTGGAGTTCTACACTTATTGGGGTCAAGGATGGGGTTCTAGGGTTTCGTGGACTCACTCTGTATTGGTGAATTTAAAACATAAGAGTGGAAATTTAAAGCACAGGAAGAGAAAACAAATCAAGTTGCCCAAAAGGTGAGAGTTATCCAAATCAACCAAGAGCTTTAAAACAAAGAAGGCTGGTTGGGAGTGGGGTGGGGAAGGCTGGCTCTTTATCTGGTCCTTTGTTTGGCAATGTGTTTATACAATAGCGATCTCTGAAGTGCATGCCTTGCAATCAAAGTTTGAGTCAGGTACTTGCTTTACAAAAAAGAAAAACAAATCTCAGGGCTTACACTACACTTGATAGTGGCCACAAAACTCCTTGCTCTTCCTCTGTTGTCACATGTTCTCCCTGTGTGTCTGTTTCTGTGTCCAAATTTACCTCCTCTTGTAAAGAAAGTAGTCATTGGATTAGGGTCATCCTTAATCCCTAATGCAATATGACCTCAGTTTAACTTGATCCCATCCACAAAGACCCTATTTCCAAATAAGATCACATTCATGATTCTGGGGATTGGGGCTTCAGCATGTCTTTTGGGGATACAAAATTCAACTCATAATAGTCATCAAGGAGAAGATAGCCAGTGCTCTCCAGGGGCATTACATGAACGAAACAAAGAGCATTGTGTTCATAGCTACAGACTACAACATTAGAAACCAAAAGAGATTTCAGTAATGAGGCAGACAAGAAATGTGGCCTGGACCACACCATTTGAGGACAACAACACAGTCTAAGACCCAGAACAAAATATAGATCCAGGCAGGAGGTCCAATGCTTATTATAGCTAGGGGGTTGTTTTGAAGAAAAATAATACAAGATTGTGATTCTAAGATTAGAAATAAATGCAAATATTTATTTAGAAAGAAAATTTCAAAATTACAGTAAATAATTTTCAAAAGGCTGAAAATACTACAAACATCACAGAATCCAGAAAGATAACATAACAGAAAACATACCTCTATAACATTTATCTGCATATTATAGCTTCATACTCCTTGATCTTCTATTAATAATCAATGTAAATATTTTACAGAAAGGATAAGATGGTAAATTATCTTTTCTGTAGAAGAGGTAATCAAAATTTTACTTTTTATTTGTGATGATTTAGAAAATCATTGTGACAAGAATATTACTGATAATATCATTTCAATATTCAGAACTGCTATCAAATGTGAGAAACATTTCTTTCATATATGTACTATAGGAATTCAGAATATTGTTAAGTTATCTTTTTCTAGTAATTAAGTTTAAACACACTTGCGTTGGTTATAAATATCAGTCATTTTGGTTATTGTCACTATTGGTTACATGTCGCTATTCTATAGGGCGTGGTATAGAGGACACTAGATTTTTCTAGAAGCTTTTCCTACACAGAGATGCCTAACCGTACTTTAACTGCACACAGACTTGACAGAAGAGCAGATATAATTTGCTATATCTAAACAAAATGTATCTTCAATGTAACCTGCTCTTAGTGAATCCTCATTTTCTACAGCCCTTCCCAAAGAGATGTGTGATGTAAAGAAAGTTGGAGAATAAAAATTAAGCAGCCTTAACAAGTTGCAGCTAAAATATCTTACTTTTGAACATTTTATAAAACTGTATGTCCATGTGAATATGAATGCTCTAAGGCATATTGGAGGGCTTTAGAAGTGGTTCACACAGGGAATCTGAGACATAAGTTATATCAGTTCATGGTAAATCTGCCTCTGACAAAAGCTTCTTTTTCAAGATGTTAAATATGACATATGTGGTACACTGTCACATATTTTTAGTCTTAGGAAAGAGAGGACCTTTTAGAGAGTCTGAGCAATTTCAAATGGAACTGTTTAGATTCAGATGTAAGCTTTACAGAAGGTGGAAAAATTTAATACATTTTCTACTCTAGGCAAATCAGCTTTAGACAGTATAATATTACATCTCCTCTAGAAACACACAAAAAGTAACAGTTAAATAAATAAATAAATAAATAAATAAATAAATATCTTATTGAAAAAAAGATCTGTTAATCTTACATAATGCAAAGGATATGATGTAAAAAAATGCTAAATAAAAATAATATAATCCAAGTATATAGTAACCAACCCAAAAAAGAACATGAAGGTAATGAGCTTCAAGAATAATTATTGAATGAGAAATTGAAGTATATTTCAGGTGTACCAAAAATATGGAGGCAAGTGTTCTTTATATCAATAAGAATATATTAAGTCCAGCTGATAATGTAAGAGGAAAAAGAAAACAAGGAAATTACAGCCCAAATATAAAACATAGTAAAAATAATGGGAGAATTAGAACAACTGGTAAATGATTAGAAAGAATCATACATACGGAAATATTATTTCACATACCACAAGAGTTGGGACATGATACTAAAGAAAAAAATAATAATGAAAACATTTAGGCTAGATAGCTAAAATGGTTTATATATTTAATATATATAAGATACTGTTCAATAGCTTACCAATTTTGGATACTGTATAGACAAAGCATAGGAATCTCAGTGTAATAAAAGAAAACAGAGATCACCATATTGAAAAAGCCTAAATAGAGAAGAAAATGTTATGGTGTAGGGAGGGGCAGAGTGACAGAGCATAAGGTAAGATAGTAAATCTTTTTTACTGCAAAGTAAATCATATTCATAAAATATTGACTAAGTTTTATAAAGCAATAACACATGTTTAAATTTATTATTTAAGGACACAAAAGTAACCAGAGAGAAACCAAAAATAAACTTGTGATTATATTTGCAGAAGGGTTTGGGAAAGAATGGTTAATAGGTGAGAGTGGTTGATAGGAAGGAGTAGGGCCCAGGAGATTTACATTTGCATTGTCTTATTTTGCTTTTCTAGAATCTTTATCTACAAGGATGAATGATTTTGATAAATAAATGTGTATGCTCTCTGTGTGTATAACTTTGAAAACAAACTACAACATTCTGTAAGCATTGTTAACACAAAATGTACAAAATTATTAGAAATCAACTTTACCATTAGTTTCTGAAAGTGTTACAGTATTTAAAAATACAGTTTCAATTTTCAGTAGAATAAAAAAGGTTAATGAGCTTTAAAAATGACTAAGGCATAAAATATAATCTGAATTTTCCTTAAACTTCATTACTTGAGATTTCCCATAGTGATCCATGAATGGGGTTATTACTAGGTTTTTTTTGTTTTTGTTTTTGTTTTTTTAAATTCAAGTTAGTTAACATATAGTGGAGTATTGGCTTCAGGAGTAAAATTTAGTGATTCATCATTCACATATAACACCCAGTGCTCATCCCAGCGAGTGGCCTCCTTAATGCCCAACACCCATTAGCCCATCTCCCCACCCACCTCCCCTCCAGTACCCCTCAGTTTGTTCTCTGTATTAAAGACTGTCTTATGGTTTGCCTTCTCTTCCCTTATACTCATCTGTTTTGTGTCTTAAATTACACATATAAGTGAAATCATGATATTTATGAAATCATGATTTTCTCAGACTGATTTATTTCACTTAGCATAATACACTCTAGTTCCATCCACACTGTTGCAAATGGAAAGATTTCATTCTTTTTGATCACTGAGTAATATTCCATTGTTTATAGATACCACATCTTCTTTACCTTTTCATCACTCAGTGGACATTTGGGCTTTTCCAATAATTTGGCTGTTGTTGATAGTGCTGCGATAAACATAGGGGTGCATGTGCCCCTTTGAATCACCATTTTTGTATCCTTTGGATAAATTTCAGTAGTGCAATTGCTGGGTCATAGGGTAGTTGATAGGGATTGCATTCAATGTGTAGATTGCTTTGGGCAGTAGAGATATTTTAACAATATTTGTTCTTCCAATCCCTGAGCATGGAGTGTTTTTTCCATTTCTTTGTGTCTTCAATTTCTTTCATACACTTTCTATAGTTTTCAGCACACAGATCTTTTAGCTCTTTGGTTCCTAGGTTTCCTATAGTTTTCAGTGCAATTGTAAATGGGATTGATTCCCTGAGTTCTCTCTCTGCTACTTTATTATTGGTGTATAGAAATGCAACCAGTTTCTGTACATTGATTTTATATCCTGTGACTTTGCTCAATTCATGTATCAGTTTTAGCAGTTTTTTGGTGGAGACTTTTGGGTTTTCCATGTAGAGTATCATATTGTCTACAAAGAGTGAAAGTTTGACATCTTCTTTGCTCATTTGTATATCCAGGGCTTGGCACATTAGGAGGTGTTTGTGGAGTGTGTTGTGTGCACTCTGATATTGGTATTTTGGCTGCTCTATCCCACTGGTAAGTCCTCTGCAAAGCTCCTCTTTGCTTATAGTGGTGGAGTGTTTGGACCTTCAACCAGGTGTGCTTTGATTTGTTCACTGAAGTAACTCTGGAAAAAAAAAGGAAAGGTTCAGAATTGGGGAGGCTGATACCATACCAGGAGATAAATGAAAGAGGAGAAAAGACCAAGCAGAGAGTTAAAAGAACTATAAAGCTTAATCCAGAGAAAGAGAAATGACAATAAAGAAGACAAAGATATAGAAAAGATGTAAAAAGTATAGACTAAAAATGCCTGATTAAACAAACAAGATAGTAGCAAATTGAATTCAACAGTATATTAAAAAGAATTACTCACCATAATCAAGTGGGATTCATTCCTGGGCTCCAGGGCTGGTTCAATATTTGCAAATCAATCAATGTTATACATCACATTAATAAAAGAAAGAATAAGAACCATATGATCCTTTCAATAGATGTAGAAAAAGCATTTCACAAAATACAGCCTCCATTCTTAATAAAAACTCTCAAAGGGGCGCCTGAATGGCTAAGTTGGTTAACCGTCCGACTTTGGCTCAGGTCATGATCTCGCGGTTTGTGAGTGCGAGCGTCGCATCGGGCTCTGTGCTGACAGCTCAGAGCTTGGAGCCTGCTTTGGATTCTGTGTCTCCCTCTCTCTCTGCCCTTCCACTGCTCATGCTCTGTCTTTCTCTGTCTCAAAAATAAATAAAACATTTAAAAAATTTTTTTAAAAAAACCCTCAAGAAAGTCAGGATAAAAGGAGCATACCTTAACATCATAAAGCCATATTTGAAAGGCCCACAGCTGATATCATCCTTAATGGGGAAAAACAGAGAGCTTTCCTCCTCAGATCAAGAACATGACAGGGATGTCCACTCTCACCACTGTTGTTTAACATAGAGTTGGAAATCCTACCCTCAACAATCAGATATCAAAATGAAATAAAAGGCATCCAAATTGGCAAAGAAGAAGTCAAACTTTCATTCTTCACAGATGACATGATACTCTACATGGAAAACCCAAAGACTCCACCTGTATTTTCTAGAGTGGATACAGGAATTACGTGAAGTCACCGAATATAAAATCAATGTACAGAAATTGGTCGCATTTCTATACACAAATAATGAAGCAACAGAAAGAGATATTAGGGAATTGATCCAATTACAACTGTATCAGAAATTATAAAATGTCTAGGAATAAATCCAATCAAAGATGTAAATATCTGTACCCTGAAAACTATAAAAAGCTTATGAAAGAAATTGAAGAAGACACAAAGAAATGGAAAAACATCCCATGCTCATGGACTGGAAGAACAAATATTGTTAAAGTATCTAAGGGTGCCTTGATGGCTCAGTCAGTTGAGCATCTGATTTTGGCTCAGGTCATGATCTCATGGTTCTTGGATTTGAGCCCTGCATCAGGCTCTGTGCTGACAACTTAGAGCCTGGAGCTTGCTTTGCATTCTGTGTCCCCCCCCCTCCCGCCCCTGCCCAGCTTGTGCTTTCTCTCTCTCTCTCTCTCTCTCTCAAAAATAAATAAACCTAATTTTTTTTTAAATACAAATAAATAAAATGTCAATAGTACCTAAAGCAATCTACACAGTCAGTGCAATCCCAATTAAAATAGCACCAGCATTCTTCACAGAACTAGAGCAAACAATCCCAAAATTTGTATGGAACCACAAAAGACCCTGAATAACCAATGTAATGTTGAAAAAGAAAACGAAAGCTGGAGCCATCACAAACCCAGACTTTAACCTGTATTACAAAGCTATAATCATCAAGTAAGTATTGTTTTGGCACAAAAACAGACACATAGATCAATGGAAAGGAATAGGGAGCACAGAAATGGACCCACAAATATATGGCCAACTAATTTTGACAGAGCAGCAAAAAGTATCCAATGGAAAAAAGACAGTCTCTTTAGCAAATCGTGCTGAAAGAACTGGACAGAAACATGCAAAAGAATGAAACTGGACCACTTTCTTACACCATACACAAAAATAAATTCAAAATGGTTAAAAGATCTAAATGTGAGACAGGAAACCATCAAAACCCTAGAGGAGAAAACAGGTGGTAACCTCTTTGACCTTGGTCACAGCAACTTCTTACTTGACATATCTCTGAAGTAAAGGGAAATAAAATAAAAAATGAACTATTTGGACCTTATCAAGATAAAGTCTTCTGCAAAGCAAAGGAAACAATCAACCAAACTAAAAGGCAACCAGCAGAATGGGGGAAAATATTTGCAAATGACAAATCAGATAAAGGGTTAGTATCCATAATCTATAAAGAACTTACCAAGTTCAACACCCGTACAACAAAAAATCCAGTGAAGAAAATCTATGGGCAGAAGACATGAATAGACACTTTTCCAAAGAAGACATCCAAATGGCCAACAGACACATGAAAAGATGATCAACATCGCTCACCATCAGGGAAATACAAATTAAAAGCATGATGAGATATCACTTCACACCAGTCAGAGTGACTAAAATTAGCAATTCAGGAAACAACAGATTTGGCAAGGATGTGGAGAAAGGGGAATCCTCTTGCACTATTGGTGGGAATGCAAACTAGTGAAGCCACTCTGGAAAACAGTGTGGAGGTTCCTCAAAAAATTAAATATAGAATTACTCCATGACCAAGCAATTATACTATTAGGAATTTATCCAAAGGATACAGGACTGCTGATTCAAAGGGGCATATGCACCCCAATGTTTAGAGCAGCACTATCAACAATAGCCAAATTATTAGATGAGCCCAAATGTCCATCAACTGATGAATGGACTAAGAAGATGTGGTATATATATACAATGGACTACTACTCAGTGATGAAAAAGAATGAAATCTTGCCATTTGCAACAATGTGGATGGAACTGGAGGATATTATGCTAAGAGAAATAAGTTGGTCAGAGAAAGGCAGATATCACATGGTTTCACTCATACATGGAATTCGAGAAACTTAACAGATGATCATAGGGGAAGGGAAGGAAAAATAAGAACAGAGAAGGAGACAAACCATAAGAGACTCTTAAATGCAGAGAACAAGCTGGGGGTTGATGGGATTGGTGTAGTGTGGAAAACGGGTGATGGGAATTAAAGAGGGCACTTGTTGGGATCAGCACTGGGTGTTATATGTAAGTGATGAATCACTGATTCTAATCCTGAAGCCAAAGCTACACTGATGTTAACTTGGGAATAATAATAATAAAAAAAAAAAAAGTGGAAAAAGAGAAAGGAAAAAAAATGGTTTAAAGTTTTTAAATGAAAATAGCATAAAAGAAAATAAAGAAAACAAAATAGAATAAAAAAATTGTTCTTCCTGTATCCAAGAAAGAAAAAGAAAGGAAAAAATGAAAGCAACATAAATAAAAACAGAAGCAAAGAAAATGAATGATAAAATAAATGAAACCTGAATGAAGCTAGATTTGATTTCCCCTAGAAATGAAACTTTGCAGCACACTATGGTGCATGGGTTATTTCTAAAAGTATCATTAACTGAGAAAAGTCTGAGCTAGTCATTGTTTATGGAATCATATATATAACATTTTTGGTGGTGCTGGTTTGAAATCAAAGCTAATAATTTAAATCTGTTAATGCTTAATGCCTCTGATGCTCATGGCATAGAAATTTGTTTAGAAATTAATTTAACACATAAATTTGATAATAAATTTCCACCCAAAGAGTTTCACAAATAATTCATATTTCTGAGATATTTGTATTTCTTTGTATGCATTGCCCTATGTGTTAAAATGACTGCATATATTTTTAAATATCAGAAACCTTCTATAATTTCAGTAATATATTCTAGTAAGATTAAGATCAACCATGAGTAACAAAGACTCAAAATAACAGCCACTTAAATAAACAGAGAAATTTATTTCTCTATTACATGAAAATCTAGTGGAAGCTTTCATGAAAGTTATTACACAGAAACTTACAATTGGAAAAATTCTATCAGTGAGGGAAAGAAAATGAGCAAGCTGGATTAAAATAAAACAAAATTTTGTTGGAAACATTGATGAGAAATCAGGCATCCAACATTTAAAAACTCAAGTTCGTGGGGCACCTGGGTGGCTCAGTCGGTTGGGTGTCCAACTTCAGCTCACGTCATGATCTAGCAGTTTGTGGCTTCGAGCCCCACGTGGGGCTCTGTGTTGGTGGTTGGAAGCTGGAGCCCGCTTCAGATATGGGTCTCCCCCTCTCTCTGCCCCTCCCATGCTCATGCTCTGTCTCTCTCAGTCTCAATAATAAATAAATGTTAAAAAAAAAATCAAGTTCTTGGAGAGAATGGAGAACACTGAGATGACCCAACATCAGAAGCCACTTTTCCTAATATATTTGTTAATTGAATATATGAGTCACAGATATCAAGCAGAGAGCAGTGGATAAGAGTTTGAGGCAGTATCACTTGACCAGAGAGATAAATATTAGATACTTTTTTAAACCCGAGGGGATTTTTTAGTTATATTTTCTTAAATTTTTTTTAATGTTTATTTATTTTTGAGAGAGAGACAGAGTGTGAGTGGGGGAGGAGCGGAGAGAGAGGGAGACACAGAATCTGAAGCAGGCTCCAGGCTCTGAGCTGTCAGCACAGAGCCCGACCCTGGGCTTGAACTCACAAACCGCGAGATCATGACCTGAGCTGAAGTCGGACGCTTACAGACTGAGCCACCCAGGCGCCCCTCTAGTTATCTTTTCTTAATTGAGATATAATTGACATAATAGTTTCAGTTGTAAAACATAATTGATATATGGATATTTGCAGAATGATCACTACAATAAATCTAGTTAATATCCATATAGTTATTTTTAAGTTATTAATTTACACTGTGGCCAGAGAATATACCTTTAATTCTTTCAATCATGTCATAATAGCTGAGGTTTGATTTATGAAGAATAAAGTTATATATATTATATTCATATTTTATATCATAAATATATATGATATAATAATATATAGTTGTTCCTTGTGTACTTGATAGATGAGGCTTCTGTTAGTTTATATATTTTAATCATGTCATGTATTATTCACATTTTTATATACCTACTGATTTTCCTGTTTTTAGAATAATTAAGAGACATTTTAATTTCTTTTCTATGATTATGGACTTATGTAGCTTCATTTTTTTAATTTTGGCAATTTTGCTTCATATCTGTTGATACCTAATTTTTGTATGCATATGAGTTCAATTTGTATATTCCTGTTGCATTGGACCTTCATTGTACTAACACATTTTCCAGGTTTTGTCTAGCCATGCTAGCCTCTAAATCTACTTTGTCTAACATGACTCTAGCTACAGCAGCTTTCTTTTGGATACTACTAGCATGCTTAATATTTTTCTATATTTCTACAGTCTTTCTCTTACCTTAATTTTCAGTTAAGCCCCTTGAGAACAGCATACATTAGGTTTTATGTACTTAGCTTTTTAGTTACATTTTAAAATTTTATATATTTAAAAAAATTTAATGTTTATTTTTTTTATTTTTGAGAGAGAGAGAGAGCGACAGAGACAAAGTGTGAGCAAGGGAGGGGCAGAGAGAGAGAGAGCCAAAGCAGGCTCCAGGCTCTGAGCTGACAGCAAAGAGCCTGAAGTGGGACTTGAACCTATGGACGGCAAGCGAGATCATGACCTGAGCTGAAGTCAGATGCTTAACTGACTGAGCCACCCAGGTGCCTCCAAATTATATATATATAATTATCATTACTGATTTGAGTTGACAAGTTTCCTTTTTTTTTGTTTTCTATTTCACACCTTCTACCTTAATATCACTTTTTCTTTCCTTTTTAAGCTTCTTTTGAATTAGTTGAATAATTATCTATATATTCCTTTATCAACTTACTATGTGTACATGTTTTTACTTTCTTTTTGGTATTTATTCTACAAATCATAAGAAGGATGCTTAATTTTGGGGGGAGGGGGTCAGGAATAGAATTTAGTGATTCATCACTTACATATAACACGCCATGCTCTTCCCAGCAAGTGTCCTCCTTAATGTCCATCACCCATTTAGCCCATCCCCCCACCCAATACCCCACCAGCAACCCTCTGTTTGTTGTCTGTATTTAAGAGTCTCTTATGGTTTGTCTCCCTCTCTGTTTTTATATTATTTTTGCTTCCCTTCCCTTATGTTCATCTGTTTTGTATCTTAAATTCCACATATGAGTGAAATCATGTGATATTTGTCTTTCTCTGACTGACGTATTTCACTTAATATAATACACCCTAGTTCCAGTCACATTGTTTCAAATGACAAGATTTCATTCTTTTTGATCACCAAGTAATATTACAGTATGTGTGTGTTTATATATATATATATATATATATATATATATATATATATATCACATCTTCTTTATCCATTCATCAGTCGATCGACATATTTGGGCTTTTTCCATACTCTGGCTATTGTTGATAGTATTGTTGGGGTACGTGTGCCCCTTTGAAACAGCACACCTGTATCCCTTGGATAAATACCTAGTAGTGCAATTTCTGGGTCATAAGCCAGTTCTATTTTTAATTTTTTGAGGAAACTCCATACTGTTTTCCAGAGTGGCTGCACCCCTTTGCATTCCCACCAGCAGTGCAAAAAAGATCCTCTTTCTCTACATCCTAGTCAACATCTGTTGTTGCCTGAGTTGTTAATGTTAGCCATTCTGACAGGTGTGAGGTGGTATTTATTGTGGTTTTGATTTGTATTTCCCTGATGATGAGTGATGTTGAGCGTTTTCTTATGTGTCTGTTAGCCATCTGGATGTCTTCTTTGGAGAAGTGTCTCTTTATGTCTTTTGCCAATTTCTTCACTGGATTATTTGTTTTTTGGGTGTTGAGTTTGATAAGTTCTTCATAGATTTTGGATACTAACCCTTCATCTGATATATGTCATTTGCAATCTTCTCCCATTCTGCCAGTTGCCTTTTAGCTTTGCCAGTATCCTTTTAGTTTTCCTTCGCTGTGAAGAAGCTTTTTATCTTGATGAGGTCCCAAAAGTTCATTTTTGTTTTTGTTTCCCTTGCCTCTGGAGACATGTCAAGTAAGAAGTCGCTCTGGCCGAGGTCAAGGGAGTTCTTGCCTGTTTCCTCCTCTAGGATTTTGATGGCTTCCTGTTTTAAATTCAGGT
The DNA here is from genome assembly GCF_018350195.1 of Panthera tigris. Classification (NCBI taxonomy): domain Eukaryota; kingdom Metazoa; phylum Chordata; class Mammalia; order Carnivora; family Felidae; genus Panthera; species Panthera tigris. The sequence continues at coordinate 88,836,909 of NC_056667.1, read as the reverse complement.
CTTTCATCCATTTTGAATTTATATTTGTGTATAGTGTAAAAAATGGCCCAGTTTCATTCTTCTGCATGTTGCTGTTCAGTTTTCCCAATACCATTTGCTGAAGAGACTTTTTTCCATTGGATATTCTTTTTTTTTTTTTTTTTTTTTTTATTTTTGGGACAGAGAGAGACAGAGCATGAACGGGGGAGGGGCAGAGAGAGAGGGAGACACAGAATCGGAAACAGGCTCCAGGCTCCGAGCCATCAGCCCAGAGCCTGACGCGGGGCTCGAACTCAGGGACCGCGAGATCGTGACCTGGCTGAAGTCGGACGCTTAACCGACTGCGCCACCCAGGCGCCCCCCATTGGATATTCTTAAGAAGCATTCTTAATTTATAACATCTACTAGATATTATAACTTCAACATTTCTAACACCTAAACATAGCCTAATAAACTGCTTAAGAAACAAAGTAAAAAGATCTTCTAAGAAACCAGAGAAAAAAAACACCTGCCAGGAGCAAAAATAAGGATGATAATTAATTTTTAGCAAATATTAAGTAAGCCAGAGGAAGCAATAAGATTTATTTAAGTGCTGAAAGAAAAGCTAAAATATCAATCTAGAATTTTATGCCATGTCAAAGTATTCTTAAAAATTTGAGACAAAATAAATGCAAGGGAAAAAATACTAAGGAAAACTGATAGCAACTGTGTCACACACATAAAAAAACAAAATTAAAAGAAAATTGGAAAGAAAAAAATTCTTAAAGCAGAGGAATGTAAAAAGTAATTAGAAGCATTACAAAGAGTAAATAAGTTTGAGTAACTGTTAAGTAGACAAAAACCAGTAATGTCTAATGTAATTTAAAACATGCAGGTTCAAAATCATGAGAGAAATTTAAACATCTGAAAGGACATTAATTCAATTCGATTCTACTAACATCCTAGTATTGTTTTAGAAGTGGTAAAAGTAGTAATTTAAGTAAGAATGTAGTAACTCAAGGATGTATACTGTAATTTCCAGGGTAACCACTAAGAGTATGGGTGCGTGTGTACACACTCCCACACACACCCCACACATGCACACAATGAAAGTTAAGACAAGGGAAAATAGAATAATAAAAATATTTTTTTAATCCATAAGGAGACAACAAAGAATACTAGAGAACCTAAAGAGGGAAATAGCAAGACTATACTATAAATTGAGAAATGTTAGTTAAAATGTACTGAAGTAATAATATCAGGAACAACAAGTAGGATATATACATAGTTCTTAGAGATATTGAAAATCACAATAGGAAGATATGTTGAGGGGCACCCAGGTGGCTCAGTAGGCTAAGTGTCCAACTTCGGCTCAGGTCATGATCTCATGATTCGTGGGTTTGAGCCCCGCGTTGGGCTCCGTGCTGTCAGGTCAGAGCCTGGAGCCTGCTTTGGATTCTATGTCTGCCTCTCTCTGTCTGTGCCTCCCCATCTCGTGCTCTCTCTCTCTCTCTCTCTCTCTCTCTGTCTCTCTCTCAAAAATAAAATAAAACATTTAAAAAAAGAAAAAAAAAGATCTTGAAAATCCTTATGGCAATATATTTGATTATTAAATAATCAGATACATTTCCAGGAAAAAAAAGATTATAGGTGATATGAATATTTAGTTCTATTAGAGAATTTAAGTCTGCATATAAAAGCAGGTTGTCAAAGAAATCTCCAGGCCTAAATGGTCTCATTGTAATTTTTCCCCAAACACTGAAGAAAGAAACTATACATAAATTCTATGGGAAAATAGAAAATGTGAGAAAAGTTAACTCATTCTATGAGACCATTATCACACTGGCAACAACAGTTTTACAAGGACATTAAGAGAAAGAAATACAAGCCAATCTTTATCTTAAATTTAGAGGAGGTCAAAGTACTAAGTGAACTGTTATAAGCAAATCTCATATTGTAAAGGAATTAACATTGTGCCTTGACCATATGGGTTGTTTCAGGTTCACATGGTTGCTTTAACATTAGAATATCAAGCAATGTATTTCACCATATTGACAGTTTTAAGGGAAGAAACCATTTTAGTAGATGCAAAAAAAAGCGTTTGACAAAAAAGAAAAACATATTAAAACAACTTTTTTCTCAGCAAACCAGGAAGAATAGGGAACATCCTTAATCTGATAAAGAGGTTCTGCAAAGCAAAACAAAAAAGTAAACAAACAAAACCTTACAGAAATTACATGCTGGTTACATATGTGTGTTCATTTGTGAAAATTTCATACATTTAGTTTTTGATTGATCGTGTTGTTGTGAAAGATAAGGGGCAATTTTACAATGACATAGCTGAACATACTTTCTATTCCTTCTTTAAAAATTTTGTATACCAGAGGCACCTAAAGGTAGGCTACTCCATAAATACTGAGGTCCTAGGCAGCCTGTTATTGTGACAGCATATTTTATAAAAAACCATAAATAACACTGCCGGCAGCATATCAGAGACAATTATCCTGTACCATCGGCCCCATTGTTTTGATTTAGTGGGGTCTTATAAGCAAAAGCAATACTTACTTGTCACATCTAACTGCAGGAGTCTAATATGTTTGAAATTTTTCTCAGGGTTCATTATGTTTGGTTTTCTTTCTATTATTTTAATGCTTGTTTTGTGTTTTGAAGGTGTACACAGAAAGTCTTAGGAATTTTCTGCCTTTCATGAATATAAGAAAGGTGTGGAAGGTGCTAACTAGTATATATAATCTGATCTTTCTGATCTTTTTTTGGAGGAGAGTGGAGTCTGGGAAGATATAAGAGTTTCATATACATCTTATATGTATATGTATTCATGTACATTTGTATATATTGTATCCATGATTTAATATCTCTAAAAAAGTTTGCATTTTAAATATCCAGCCCTACCCCCAAATTTTGCTTATAGATAAAGGACAATTTTTCAACCCAATTCCATGCTCACCATTTATATTTGTTCAATTCCTTCTCTTCAGCCCCTAATATGTTGTATGTGTTAAAGCAACACAAGTTTCTAATCTGTGTTTGCCAAGTTCACAATACATACTTTTTTTATGATGAGGGAATAAGAAAGAGTTTAAAAATCAAATGATAGAAGTAAAATAAAGTTTTATATACAGAATTTAAACATATATTTTCCTCACATTATACTTTGACTATTGTTTACCAGAAGTCCCTAAACACATGCCATGCTGCATGGAAGCATATGGTTCAATGCAAGTTCCTGAGCTCTTTCTGGATCTAGATGGTCAAAGTTTAAAGAAAAAAAGGCTTATTTTCTGCGAGAGAATGAATTTTTCTTATTTATAATTTAAGTGATTCCTTTGTTCCTACTTCTAAAATAAAACTTATGTCATACTTAAGTTTTATTATGTAGCTTCTACATGAATTATGCAACTAAATTTCAAATATGTCAAAAAAAACTAGTAATTGTTATTTTTACATGAGTGCCATAATGCCTGCAAGTGCCAATATGAGCCTACATTCCTAAAATAGTCTTCAGATAGAAATTTTAATATATGTCTGTAATCTTTAGCACTAAAACTAAAGCTATTATCTTTCCTGGTGGTCATTTTCTTTCTACATTCCTTCCTTTTCCCCTCTTTCCCTTTCTCCTCCCTCCCTTCTTCCTCTCCTTCATACTGGTAAATGAAGAACATGCTTGCAAGTTAGGTTAGAAAATCTTTGTTCATTGATCTATATTGTACTCCATTCAATACATACTCTGTATTAGGCCTTGAAATGGGTGCAAAGGTAAATCAGGTTCTCTGCCTCACGAAACCTATGATCTATAAAGGGCGTAGTAATCTGCAAGTTCAGTGGAAGGTAATAGATTCAATGGGCCATAAAATAGAATAAAGGCTGTTCAAAGAGGAAAAGGTTTCTTCTAAAGAGGACATCAGAAAAGTTTCAATGAAAGTGGTATTGGAGCTGAGCCTTAAATAATTGATATGGAAAGGGATAATGGTTTTAGGTACATAAGAAAAAATAGTGTAATAGTGCATATAAAATCATTGAGAGATATCTGTAAGTGTACAAGTTATGAATAAAAGGTCACCATGAAGTGCTAAATTTGTTTTAAAAATTATTTAGTTTTGTAAAAATTGAATACTTTTTATGGTTTCACAGGTGTATACATATGTCAAAACTTATCAGATTCTACCTTTTAAATACTTGCAGTTTATGTCAAGTGTGCCTCTACAAGCTGGAAATTTGTAAAGCATAAAATGTCCTTCCACCTCAAAATTTTAATATTTAAAGACGACAAGTTTAATGTGGGCTTATTCTATTGCACTCCACAGAGAATCAAAAGCAAAAACCTGATTTTTTTTGTTTATGAATATAAAAGTTGACTATATCTTAGCCTTAGGTACTGTGTTTCAGTTTACTGAACTGATAGATATAATAATACAGGATATTTTTAACTGTTGGTATTTATTAATAAACGGTTTATTCCTTACTGTCTTTCCATTTTGCATTTGCTGTACACACTTCAAGTGACATATTTCAATAACATAAGATTTTCCCAGAGGAATTTTCTTCCACATTCAGTGTGTTGATGACATCAGTGACTCTTCTAAGTGATTTCTATGTTATATTCATTGTGATTTCTCTGTAAACAAAATTGAAGCACTTACTCATAGGATGAATTTCAAGATTTTCAAGCCTCCACTTTATTGATATTTTCCTTTTGGTGGTGACATTTATATTCTAGGAGTTAGAAGGAAAAGATGCTGAGAAATGCTTATTCTAGGCAACTTGTAAATTGAGATATATCTCACCTCCATGATCAAGAGGTTTTTCCTCTGTCACTAACTTCAAGTCTATGATACTCTTGCCTCCTTTGCCAGACCCTGAGTTCTGAATTAATCCGCTTGTCCAGTGATCAGAATTCCCTCAAACTTCACTCTGCTACCTCAAAGGGTCATTGTGAGGGGGAATGAATTTCATTTATGATGATGACAGTCAGCTATTATAAGCATCTTTTCCTACATTGCCCATCCTTACAAGCATCATGTGTGGTCATTACTTTAATGAGCCTTATTTTATTTTATTTTATTTTATTTTATTTTATTTTACTTTACTTTACTTTACTTTATTTTATTTTATTTTATTTTTTATTAAAGTTTATTTGTTTTGAGAGAGAGAAACAGAGCACATGAGCAGGGAAGGGGCAGAGAAGGAAAGAGAGAGAATCCTAAGCAGGCTCCACACTGCCAGCACAGAGTCTGATGTGAGGCTTAAATTCACAAACCATGAGATCATGATCTGAACCAAAGTCAAGAGCCAGATGCTCAACCGACTAAGCCACCCAGGCGCCCCAACTGTCATTTTATAAGTAAGGAAATTAAGGCACCCAGAGAACTTAGGTAAGTTTCCCAAGGTCACAAAACACATAAAATGCAGAAGTGAGATTCAAAAAGTCTAGTCTTATACTTGATCATGGTTTATACTATCTTTCAGTAAATTTGAAAAATATAAATCAATATATGAGTTAACTAATATAGTCTCCTACACATATTATAATGCTTTAACACCCAGATAAATCTAAAATTTTCCAGAAGTTTAATTAGTAGCCCTGTTAATTAGAACTTTTAAATATTATGGCAATAACAATGGAGAAAATTGTTTTGTTATGTTACATCTTTGGTTTTGGGACATGCTTCTGTTGACCACATAAATCTAAAACAGCCTACTCAGCTGACAATCGGCTTACCTATAACTCTGATACACTTCTTCCACTTTTCTTCTTAAAAATAGTTATGAAAAGAAAATCATTTACTTACTATATAATACATTTTAATCAAACAGGAAATAAATATTGTGATAATAATTGCTATTATTATTATAAAGAATACATCATCACCAGCCTCTCATGACATTACTCCACCTCTAATACCAATTTGTACAGAGTCTCTACTTCCTGTAAAACATCATGAAATGCTCATTACAAACCAAACATCCTAGCATTTATCTTTGGCATTAATATCTATCTCAATGTAAACAGATAAGGAATTTGAAGCTTATACCTTTTAAGGAAATTTTAATGTCACACAAGGATTTGGGTTCATTAGAAGAAAATAACTGGCCATTAGAAAAATTAAAAATTTCAGCACTTTTCAGGGCAGCTGGGTGGCTCAGTCAGTTAAGCGTGTGACTTCGGCTCAAGTCATGATCTCGGGTCCGTGAGTTCAAGCCCCATGTCAGGCTGTGTGCTTATAGCTCAGAGCCTGGAGCTGCTTTGGATTCTGTGTCTTCCTTTCTTTCTGCCCCTTCTGCACTCATGCTCTCTCTCTCTTTCTCTCTCAAAAATAAATAAACATTAAAAAATTTAAAGAAAAATTTCATCACTTTTCATGTGCCTGTTGGCCATTTATATGTCTTCTTTGGAGAAATGTATATTTAGTTCATTTGCCCATTTTGTAATCAAATTATTTACCTTTTGTTTATTAAGTCATCACACTTACTACCAGGGAAATGCAAATCAAAACCACAATGAGATGTCATTTCATACCTGTTAGGATGGCTATCACCAAAATATTTGGTGATGATGTGGAGAAAAAGGAATCCACATCCTGATGGTGGGGATGTAAATCAGTAAAACCACTATAGAAAACAGTATGAAAATTCTTCAAAAAATTAAAAATACAACTCCCATTTGATCCAGCAACTCCACTTCTGGGTATACAGCCAAATGAATTCAAATCAGGATCTTGAAGAGATATCTTCACTCCCATATTCATTACAGCATTATGCACAATAGATAAGACACAGAAGGAACCTAAATGTCCATTTATGGATGATTGGATGAATAAAATGTGGAATACACATACAATGGAATATTACACAGTCTTTCAAAAGAAGGAAAGCCTGCCATTTGTGATAACATGAATGAACCTGGAAGACAGTATGTTAGTGAAATAAACCAATCACAGAAGGACAAGTAATACATGACACCCCTTTTATGAGGAATCTAAAATAGTAAAATTCCTAGTGGCAGAAAGTAGAATGGTGATTTCCAGGGGCTAGGAGAAGGGTGAAATGAGAAAGTATTAGTCATAGGATTCAAAGTTTCAGTTATGCAAGGTGAAGTCCTAGAGATCTACTATACAGCATAGCGCCTTCAGTTAACAATATTGTATTGCATACTTAAAAATTTGCTGAAAGAGTAGATCTCATGTTAAGTGTTCTTATCCTATAATAATTGTAATAGTATTATTAATATATTATTATATAACATTATTATATTAATATATAATTATTATTATAAATAAAAAGGATTGGAAGAAAATTTTGGTGATGATGGATCTGTTCATGTTAGATTGTAGTGATGTGTTCATATCATTTTGAACATACGTTTGTTTATATAAACAAAATCTATTTGTGATTGTTATTTATTTGTTATTTTAATTTAATAAATACATACATTTGTTTATGTCAATAAAAAGAGTCCTCATGGTTATGGATTTAGAAATTTAACATCTAACTCATATATTGTCACAATGTGTAAATATATAGAAGTAGTTATATAAAGAAACTGGAAACTAAATTATTAATGCATAATTTTCATATAGAATGAGAGCACTTACTTATCAATAAGCCACAGTTAAGTGGCACATTATTTGTCATTTCCTTATATTTCAAATACCAATTGTTAATAGTAAGATGAATCAACACTTTGATCTCAGTTACACATTATTTTAAAAACTGCTTTTCACCTGAAGCCAAGACTGGTTACACAGTATTTGGAAAAAGAGACTAGAAAGTCATATTTTGCTTTTTTAAAAAAAAGTGACAACCTGTGGTACAGAACTGTAACATTTCTATAGTAGCAAACTCTATTAGGTGGTTTATATGCTTCTCAAGTACGGTAGGTAAAAGCATGGTCCTTTGCCTGTTGCTGAATTTGGCATTCTTAGGAAGTTTTCTGCTACTGATAATTAATGTTTCTAATAAAATCAATGTTTTGCTAACTGTAGTTTGGTGACAACATCAGGACCTTGAAGGGATAAGAAGGAAAAGAAACGAGGAGGAATATAACAAAGAGGAAGAAGTGGAAGGGGAGGAGAAGGAGGCACTTGTTAGAGGAAGAAGAGGAAGCAAAGAGGAGGAAAAAGATGTAGAAAGTAAATGATGTAATACTAAAAGTTGACTAGGACAAATAGCAAAGTGACTCATGTGCAAGTACCAAAGTAATACTGGGCAATGCACTTTCAGAATGAAAATAAATGATAATCTGTAAAATGTATTGAACTGTGATGTAAAATTTAACTTTAGTTACCTGAATATCTGATATCTACCTAATAAATTTTATTTATATAAGATAAAATAAATAATATAATAATGAAATTTATGACATGATCCTTCTCTAAGAGAGATCCAATGTCAAATTGGGGAACCAGAAACACACACAAAAAATAATAATGTTATAACTGACTTCCCTTAGTCATATACATTGGTTCATAACCTCTTTGTGAGCTTCCTGGATATAATCTGAAAGCAGTCCCCATTCATGGAGGATAAGGAGAGAGGGAAGAAAGAAGCAGATCACTCCAGATTTGTAGGTGGCAGTTTTATTGAACAAGGGAACTTATTTACCAGGCTTATCTTTGCAAGCTGCCAAATGAGTAGTTTTCTACACCAGCCCACCAAATCTTAAAAGTGGATTTAGTCACAAATACTGTCCAGATCTTCTCAACATCACATTGTTTTCTCAAGTCTGCATCCTTGAAAGTGGCTCCCACTGTAGGAATGGTGGACACCATACATTCCAAGAACAGAGGTTGGAGTAAGGAGCCTTGATTGCTCAGGTCCAACTCGAGTGTCAACTTGTGGTCATGTCTTCTTGATGACCTCCTCCAATAATACACAACAGCAAATCCTGTCAGTGAAGTGCAGTCCATTTGCAACCATGCTATTCCATTTCACCACTGACATCTCATTTCAGATTCATTACTATTTGCTGGAATGTCAAAGCTAAGAGTGATCTCCCTGCTTCCGCACTTGTCTATTCACAGTCTTTTCACTGTGTTGCAACTGGAATAGAACTGTCCTGTCATTGCTTTGAATCCCCTTCTCTGCAAAACTCCAAAGTCTTTACCATGTCCTCTAAGCAGTGATCTGAACTACTTCTCAACTTTGTAGCCTTCCTCTTTCATGTGCTCCAGTCACAGAAACCTTTTGTTCCTTTAATAACCCAGGCATGTCTTTACCTCACAGTCTTTGCACCTATTTTTTCCTCTACCTAAAATATTCTTAATTTTTTAAAAATTTTTATTTATTTTTGAGACAGAGAGTGAGACAGAGCATGAGCAGGGAGAAGGGCAGAGACAAAGGAAGACACAGAATCTGAAGCAGGCTCCAGGCTCTGAGCTGTCAGCACAGAGCCCAATGCGGGGTCGAACCACGAACCGTGAGAACATGACCTGAGCCAAAGTCGGACACTTAACTGACTGAGCCACCCAGGTGCCCCATAAAATATTCTTAGTGCAGCTATCTACAAGAGTCTCTCCTTCATGCCACTTGGTTCATCTATTTCTACATTTACAGTTGAGGGAAACAGATCAAGTAACATACCAAATGACAAAAAGTATGTATGACAATGTGTGACACAAGTTAGATGAAAACTTAACTTTCCCAGACAAGTAAATAATCCAGTATAACAACTTGCATCATAATATGTTAATTGATATTTATTTCAAGGTCATTTTGTAGTTTGAATTTACATAGAAGTTTATTTTATGGTCTCATTTCTGTAATTGTTGCATATCAGCTTAATTTTGATTCTACAGATAATAATATTTAATGAATGGACAAAATCATAGAGATTAGACCAATTTATTCCAAATTTTAAAATCTACTCTAAATCAATTCCTATAAATACCATAGAGTTCACGAAAGCCATCAATGATGGGAAAATCACTACTTCATGAAGCGTTTTTTTTTGTCTTTTGCAGTCTTTTTGTTGAAGCCCTGATGCAAAATTCTTCCTTATATTGAGGTGAAATCTAAATTCCTGAATTTTCTTCTTTCTTGTTTTTGTTGTGGAAGTGTAACTTTCCTTGCTTTCAATTAAAGCAGTGTGTGTATTTTGCAAATTTTGTTTAAAACCTAATTTTACTAATAATTTTTACATAACTAAAGATCAACACGGCTGTTATGGCCAATTTCTGTAATGACTATAAGATTAATTTCAGATCTATTTATTAGTTCTCCCTTTCAGATATTGCTCACACATAATATCAAATTATATTATGAATTCTCCAATCTCTAAAATTTTGCCCCTCTGCAAATCTTCTGGAAGGTGAGATGCCGTAGGCAACAAGTTGTCTATGCTCAAGACATTCAGGAGCAACCCAATCAGCCTTCAGCTGACCTCAAGTCATTCCAAGTCAGTCTATCCCTAGATTATTGTGACTGGGAGTCAATTTATTCTTGTATGCCACTGAGGATTTGCGATTAATTAAACAGCACTGTGTGCAATATATACCTAATACAAATAGTTAAAAAGTTTAATTGGTAAATAAATTTTCACATGATGTACTCTAAAATATGATGTTAAAACTAGAATAGAACACAGGTAACATTTATGTACAGGAATTATTTCAAAGCCTTTCATGCTTTAATTTATTCAATGGATATTTATTACCAGACAGTAGAGATGCCAAGATGTTGCCAACATATGTGTGCCAGGACAAGCCATGGGAAATAGATTTAATCATTTCTTCATCAAAAAAAATTATCAAATTTGTTTTGCCTAAGCATCAAAATGGGTGCTTGTTAAAAATTGGGAATATAATAACCAATTTTCAGACTCAAATTTTTGTGTGCAGTTTAAAAACTTCTCTGGCAAAGTGTACTCCAGCTGATTCTAGTATATTTTGTTTTCAGATTACACTTTGAGAAACACAGATTATAAAATGTACAAATGGACCTAAAAGTTAAAAAAGATCAATGGTGGAGCTCTAAGGAAGACAAATACTTAAAATATAGGAAGAAAAATAGGCCAAAAAAAATTGAAGAGGACTAGTCTTAACATTATTGTTCAAATGTTACCTTTCAATTAGGCCTTCCCTGGCACTTTATCAAAAATTTCAACCATCAAGTCTCTCTCTGAGACACTTTCTAGCCCTCATTTCTACCTTATTTAAAAAATTTGGTTGTCATAAATTTCTGATATGATATTATTTAGTTCAAATAGTATATTTAACAATATATTTTTCTTGGGTTATTACTGTGTTCTGTGAGAGCAGGTATTTTCTCTACTCAGTGCATTATCTCCAGTACCCAGAACAGAATCTGGCACAAATTAGACTCTCATTATTTAATTGTTGAGTAATTATGAGTTAGAAGGAAAAGCAGTGTTTTGTCTAGAAGATCTTTGTCGTTCCACAGCTAATAGCCTTTGCACCCAATTGTCATCAAAGCAAACCTTCATATAGATGGGCGTCTTCTCAAAAAGAAGCTATGGAATAAAGAGAGAAGAAATAACAAGAAATAATGAGTTACACACCTAGATGGTTTGCTGCCTGTTAAATTGGTGTATCTGGAGAGCAAATTCATGAATGTTTTTGGACATTTTAAATATAGGTATTTTGGAAGGCTGAATTCCAAAATGGACTAACTTTCGTCCCTTAATCCCTGGAATGTGGCTATAATAAGATGTCATATTTGTAATATTTCCAATGTAATTAAAATTAATAACCATTTGACTTTGAGTAACTAAACATGGAGATTCTTCAGATGAGTCTAGTCTAATTACATGAGATCTTAAGTCAGACAGGTTTTTCCTTTTGGTTGCAGAATAGGAAGTCAGAGAAAACTGAAGCATGGTAAGAATTTGACACCGCACTGTTATTTTGAAGATTTGGGAATCCATGTGAGAAGACATGACCCTAAAGATTTATACAGCAATGAGAACATGTGGATACTTTTTTTTTAATTACATTTTTAAAATACAACAAAACTCTTGGAAAAAGTAAAAGAGAGCTAAAAATCCATAAATCCAAGAAATTGAGACACTTCCCAAAGTAAGTTGACAATATTTAGTCATTTTTCCCTGGAGACATTTTCAAATTGTGGGCAAGCATAGAGAATCTGGATTGCAAATATCAAAGAAGAAACAAAACTTTTTAGGAGTTTGATAAAGCTGATAATCTAGAAATTGAGGGGACACAAAGAAATGGCTGGCTTCACAGGAGACTGAGAAAGTAGAAAACAAATCTTCAAAAAGGCAGAGTGAAATCACATCCAGTCTTGTGATACTTATGAACCCAAGACTTGACAGAGTGGGCACTTATTTTAAAAACATTGTCAGCAAGACATGTGCACAGTTGTGAAGCCACAGGACCAAGGGAAGACTGTAGAATAGGGGATAATCTTTCGATGAGAATTGAATCTCTTGTAATCTTTTGGGGTAAAGGATATTCACTTGGAAAGCTCTCAATCAAAAGCTTGTGAGAGGCATTTTTACAAAAAAAGACAAACCAGAGTTATACAAAGTCTTATCAAGACTACAACAAAGGCCAACTCATCCTAATTTCTGATTGGGTTTAGGTGATTAGCTACTCAGGTATATGTCTTAAGGAGGAAAGGTAAACTTTATTAAGTGTAATATAGTATTATCTAGAACCTCTAGAATTATGTCATTGCACTGACTGGTAGAAAAAACTTCTAAACAAGGTATGAATAAGAGAAAATATGACTAACAATCAAGGAAAAGGGCAGAGAACAGTTGTACTCACACCAAAGATCCATATAGTAGAATTAAAAAATAAGTACTTAAAAATTACTATGATAATATGTTAAAGAACCTAGTGAAAACATAGATGAAAAGTTCATGAAATTTACTAAAGTATTAGAACCTCTCAAAAATAAAAAAGAATCAGTTGACACTGCAAAAAGAAAACAAAATCTGATATCTGAAATTATGAATAGTGGATAGTTTTAAATGGACACATTAGAATAAAGTGTCAGTTACCTAGGAGAAGGTCCACAAAATACACAAACTGAAGCAGTAAGAAAAAAAAAAAGTAAAATAGAACAGAGCATAAGAGATATTTTGGACACTCTTCAAAGGTCTACTATAATTACAATCAAAGTCTTGGAAGGAGTATTCAAAAGAATAATGGCTAAGAAGTTTTTTAAATGGTAAGACTCACAGGTACAAGAAATCTAATTACACCTTAAGCAGTATATACAAAAAGAAAGTTTAACGAGGCACTTCACAGTAAATCTGCTGCAAAGCAAAGAATAAAAAAGTAAATCCTAAAAGTCAGACAGAGGAAGAAAGATACCTTCCCTTCAAAGAACAATGAGCCATAAGAATGACAGCTGTCTTCTCACCACTAATGATGGAAGTCAGAAAGCAGTGGAATGACATCTTTGTATTTCCAAAGAAAAAGTACTGTCAACCTAGAATTCTATAACAAGTGAATATATTCTTATCCTTCAAAAATAAAAGTGAAATAAAGATGTTTGCAGACAAAGACTGAGGGAAGCTGTCAATAATAGGGATATAGTTAAAAATAAAAGTTTAAATTAAAGCCAGTTCTTCAGGCAGGAAAAAAACCTATCTAAAATGTGAACATAGAAATAGAGAATGGAATTAAAATACACCGACAAAAAGGTAAATAAATGAGTGAATAAAAATTGTAAGCACCCATAATGTAATATATATATAAACCTATAAAAATATTTATGCACAAATTACAAATTAGTCAAGTGAATGATGGAATAGTAAAAAACTTTTCAAACCAAAAAAATTTGAAATAAAACAAAAAGAGAGCACTATTATAGATACAATGGGATAAGAAGAAAACAAAGAGCTGGATGATATACTTAACACAACTTCACAATAATTGCATTAAATGTAATAAATATTCTAATTATAATATTAAAAATGAGATATTGTGTCACAGAAATTACAAAAGAAAAAACAAGATATAAATATATGCCGTGTGGAAGTATGTCAATAAGACATAGATGGGTTAGAAGTAAAAGATTAAAAACATATATGCTATGCAATTTCTTATTATAAAAGAATTGTTTTAATGTTTATTTGAGAGAGAGAGAGACAGAGACATAGTGTGAGTGGGGGACGGGCAGAGAGAGGAAGACACAGAATCTGAAGCAGGTTCCAGGCTCCACACTGTCAGCACAGAGCCGGATGCAGAGCTCGAACTCAGGAACTGAGAGATCATGACCTGACCTGAAGTTGGCGCTTAACCAACTGAGCCACCCAGGCACCCCACAATTTCTTATTATAGAAAGCTAGGGTATCTGTATTATTACCTACATATTTAGGAAAAGAATGGCAACAGATAAAAATATTTTATGATGATAAAAGTCAACCAGAATATTTAACAACCAAAAACAGTATGCATATATATAACTAATTATAAAACTTCAAAATATGTTATATATAAATACATATATATTATGTATATATTTACTGTATAGATATCATTATACATAATATCTCCAAAAATATTATGTGTATTATGTGTGTGTGTGTGTGTGTGTGTGTGTGTGTGTGTGTGTATACACATATATATATATCCAAAATGATTTGGGGCGCCTGGGTGGCTCAGTCAGTTAAGCATCCGACTTCAGCTCAGGTCATGATCTCGCGGTCTGTGAGTTCAAGCCCGGCGTCAGGCTCTGTGCTGACTGCTCAGAGCCTGGAGCCTGTTTCAGATTCTGTGTCTCCCTCTCTCTGACCCTCCCCCGTTCATGCTCTGTCTCTCTCTGTCTCAAAAATAAGTAAACGTTAAAAAAAAAAATTAAAAAAAAACAAAAAAAAACAAAAATGATCTGAGATATAAGTAAAAGCTAAAATTTGAAACTTACACACATGGAATCAAATCATTACAATCTTTGGAAGATCATTTTAGGACTCAAAAATAATTAACCAAATATGAAAAAGAATAAAAATTAAACTTTATCTAAGTTTTCTGCTTTTCAGAAGGCATCATTAAGAAAATACAAAGGCTAAAGTCAGGCTGGGAGAAAATTAGCAATCCATTTATTTAATAGACAAATAATATGTATCTAGAATATCTAAAAAACTCTTAAAACTTAATAGCAAGAAGATAACCTGAACAAAGCATTTATAAAAAGAAATTATATACATGTCAATAAATACATAAAAAGATATTTGACATAATTAGGAACATGTTATTTAAACGAAACTGAGATTCTACTCCATTCAAATATGGTTGAATTAAAAATAAATAAATAAAGCTACATATACCAATTGTTGGTGGGGACATGAAACAATAGAATGTCTCATAAAATGTGGATGGGGATGCAAAATTTTAACAACCTCTGAGTAAATTGGTAGTCATTTTTGAAGTTAAATGTAAAGTTACTATATGCACCATTATTCTACTCTTAGATAATTCCCCAAAAGAAATGCTAATGTGTTCATACACAAAGTACTTGTGTAAAAAAGTTCATATTAACTCTACTGGATAATCATTAAAACAAAAAGGTGAATGAATAAGCAAATTGTGGTATATCCATACAATAGGATTCTACTCTGAGTTAAGAAATAACAAACTACATATAGTTTCACTCTTATGTGGATCCTGAGAAACTTAACAGAAACCCATGGGGGAGGGGAAGGAAAAAAAAAAAAAAGAGGTTAGAGTGGGAGAGAGCCAAAGCATAAGAGACTCTTAAAAACTGAGAACAAACTGAGGGTTGATGGGGGGGTGGGAGGGAGGGGAGGGTGGGAGGTGGGTATTGAGGAGGGCACCTTTTGGGATGAGCACTGGGTGTTGTATGGAAGCCAATTAGACAATAAATTTCATATATTGAAAAAAAAGAAATAACAAACTAATTTACATAACAATACAACTGCATCTCAAAACTTATGCTTTGTAAAAGAAGCCAGACACAAAATAATTGAAGCTGCAAGTTTCTATTTATCTGGCAATCAAGAAAAGACCAAACAAAGTTATAGTAACATGAAGTAGATTATTTCCTAGTGCCAGAGGTTATAAGAAGTTGATTGCAAAAAGGCACGATGGTACTTTCTTGGGATGAAGAAAGTGTTTTACATCTTAATTTGGTGATAGTCCTGAGTGTATACATTTTTTAGAACTCATGAGACCTATATTGAAAATGAATGCATTTTAAAATGTAAATTATATCTCAATAAAGCAGATTTTTTACAAAAGACAACAGATGTGTTAAATAGGAAATAATAAACTGGCAGCGAAATGAAATATCAATTATTTAATAAATGGGATGGATTTAATACAAGTAAAAGGTTAAAATATTTATTTGTATTTTGCTTATTAAACATAGACTTTAAATAGACAGTAATATGACAAAAAGAACCTCAACACATTTAAAATAATTTAAATCATGCAGACTTAAAGACACTTTACAAAGGAGTATATTCACATGGCCAGTAAACATATGAAAATGTTCTCAGTGTCATTAATCACTAGGGTAATACAAATTAAAAACTATAATAGATAACATCCCACATTCACCAGAATAAAAATACAAAAAAAAAAAAAAGTAAGTTTAGGTGAGGATGAGAGGAAACTGGAACTTTCACACACATCTGGCTGAACTGTGATTTGAACAACCATTTTAATCATATGCTGAGAGGTATACATATAAAGGCTAAACATGAGACTCCTCAATCATCCAGTGTATTCGTTTTTATTGCTTCTATAAAATACTGCCACAAATTTAGCAGCTTTAAATAACACAAATATATTATCTTACAATTCTGTAGGTTAGAATCCATGTCAGATCTCAATCAAGGTGTTGGCAGTGCACAGTTCCTTTCTGGAGGATCTAGAGGAGAATCATTTCCTTGTGCTTTTCAGTTTCTACAAACTGTCATTTGTTGGCTTTTGGACTCCTATATTCATCTTCAAAGTCAGCGAGTTTACATTCCACTTTACGGTTCTTCTGTAATCACATTTCTCTTTCACTTGGAACTCAGCCAAGAAAAGTTCTCATATCTTAGCAATTCTTGTGAATAAATTGGGCACATCTGGATAATCCAGGATAATCTCCCCATATTAAGATCTTTAATTTAATCATATTTGCAAAATTATTTGCTATTTAAGGTAACATATAGTTCCAAGGTAACAAAGGTTCCAAGGATTAAGATGTGGACATCTTTAGGGGGGCATTATTCTAACACATCCATTAACAAATCCAATGCTAGTTAGGTTTAGCGTTGGATCGAAGACTAGCAAAGAGCATACATGTGTTAATTGAAAGACCTAAGTACTCGAATGTTGAGAATGACACTGTGTAATACCTAAATAACAAACTACTCAAATGCCTATCAGAAAACAATGTATCAAAAATTGTATTATATTCAATGGAATATAATGTAGAGTAGAATATTATGCTGGAATAATATAGAACAATAATAGAAAACATCCATAACTATGCACAAACATATGGATGAGTTTGAGAGACATAATGTTGAGCCAAAGGAGTTAGACACAAAAGAGAATCTAGGCATCATTTAATTTAAAGTACAAAAACAGATAAATATAATTTATACTCTGAGTGGGCAGAATAGGAATTATCTAAGAAGTGATACAGTATAAATGAGGGTCTGTGCTGTTAATAATATTGTTTCTTGCTATGGATGTGGATTTAACAGGTATGTGCAATTTGTGAAGTTTCAGAGAGTTGTTCACTACTTTGTACAGTATATTATAGTTAAAGAAAATGTTTACAGTTTTTTTTAAATCACATATTGTTTAGATCAGTTTTCAGCACAAATAATAATCTATGTCATTTATTAAGCTCTTATATGAACTGCTATAGTAAGTACTTCTATTTCTCAAACCAACTGTGCAATTTTGGTGTTACTGTTATTTTTCTGTGAGTTTAAGTAACATGACCAATGTAAAATAGACAGTGGTTGAGGTCAATTAAAAACCTTACAAATTTGGTTTCCAAAGTCAATGGGTAGGTATATAGATCTTGAATGTATTTATTTAAATATTGTAATTACTATAAATCTAAAATTTTCATAGATTATATAGATATAAGTATCTATATCTGTCTCTATCTATCTATATATCTATGTGTATTCATATATCAGAATGGCTAGAAATGTGAAAGTTCTCTAAGGTCAATTACTCTTACAAAGTATGATAACAGAATAATCACCCTGAAAGATGTCCATGCTCTAATCCCCAGAGCCTCTAATATGTTTTGTTACATGACAAGGTGGGGGAGAGATTAATGTTGCAAATGAAATTAAGATTGCTAATCAACTGACGTTAAAATAAAAAGATTATCCTGGAATACTTGTGTGGGCCCAATGTAATCACAAAGTCCTTTAATGTGGAAGAAGAAGGCAGAAGGAAATAACAGGGTCAGATGTAAGGATGCTACATTGCTCTCTTAAAGAGGGGGCCAGTAGTTGGAAAGGGTAAGGAAACAGAATCTCCCCTACAGCTTCCAGGAAGAACACAGCTCTGTCTATACCTCGATTAGCCCAGCAAGACCCATTTCAGACTTTGGATGGCCATATATGTAAGATTATGAATTAATGTTGTTTTAAGCCATGAAATGTGTAATAATGTGTTATAGTAGCAATAAGAAACTACTGCACTAAGTTCATACTCTAATTTGAAGTGGATGCTTTACTGCCATTACCCTAGTTATCTGCCTGCTTCCATCCAGTTACCCTAATTACCTGCATGCTTCCATATGGCTGTTCTCTCTGGAAAGGAAAGTTCACAATTCATAGAATTTTGGAGAATCCCTCAATTAAATATTTGAAACAATGTCAACAATAGTGATTTTCTGTGGCATGTGACTTACTGAAGAAGGCAGTCAATTGTCTCTAATATTAGACACAATTAGTTCTGTTGGAGCTTGGGCTGCATGAAGAGAAGAACCCTACGTTGTGAAAAAGATCTAAAATTGCAGAAAGTGGAGTTGGTAATCAATTGACTGAAACAAGTGCCATAGAACACTTATAGCAACAGAAGAAAATTCAAAGAAATATTTCTATAAATAGGGTATAATATTCAGTAAATGTTCTGTACTCTGAATAGCAGAACCCTCAAATTATTTCCAATCTAAAGTTGTAAACTTGTTAAATATACAGTATAATGCAAACTTTGCACACTTGGATAATATAGCTAAATGATTCATAGATGAATAAAGTATAGTCAAAATGTTCGGCTGTTCATTAAACATTAAAAATTTTTTTGTTTTTTTTTTTTGTTTTTTGTTTTAGACTAGAGAATTGGTCAAATTGGAACAAGAAAGTGTAGACATTACCTGCAGGAAACAGCTCCACTCCAGGTGTAGCAACTCTGAGAAGCATTGGCAATATTGGAGGTAGGTACAAAAACCTTGAGCAGTCAACATTTAACTATTGCTGTAATCAACCTAAACAAGAAGTCAGCCATGGAAAAGGGACTGAAATTGTAGATTCTGGAAAACCCACATGAATAATATAGCTTGATCTTATGGTCTGGAAAAAAAGTGAAAGGTAATGTTTCAAACTGAAATACCCTACTATAGAATGCATAATTTCAGAGGGGAAGAAGAACTATTAATATGTAGAGCAGTCATAAAATATATCGGGAAGAAAATGGCTTATTTAGCTCTATGCTATGATACTATTTAGATTCCCAGTGGTAGGTGAAGAAGTGCAATCTGTCTGAAAGTTACAATGTCCAGATGTGACCTTCACAAATTTAATTTCTTTTATTCTTCTGAGGAACTGTCTTAAATTTTTAACTGCCCTACTTGTCAGCACCACCTGCCTGTACATTGTTAGCCCCCAGAAGATTCATTTCACTGATCACTTCAGAAACATAGTCTTTTTCATTGAAAGGGAACATACTTTTTCCCCAAAGGGACAATGGTAGTCATATCTCATCATTTATCTGAATAGTAGGTAAAGCTTAACCAATTCTAACACTGGGCTGCATCAGTTTAATATAAATAAAGAAAGATTTAAACATGTACTCCACAGAAAAAAATTAATAAGAAACATATATGAAGACTTGGATTGCAAAGCTAGGATATTCAAATTAATAGAAACACCTTATAACTTGAACAAAAATGGCAGAAACGAGGAAGAATATAATGTTCAAGTTACAATTTATGTGAAGCAGAAACGTAATTCTTGAGCTGACAAGGTTAATTAGGACTTTATTATTATATCCTATATCTATATTACCTATATCTATCTATAGTCTAAATTAAACTGAAGTGAAATGATCATATCTAGTTATGGGAATATCATTATTGAAGTAATTTACTTCTATGTTGTTACTGAGTCAAGCATATATTAAACCCCTCTTTCACTTATTTATGAAAATGAATAAACATAATGTTTTAGTATGTCTTCAATGGTAATGCTTCTATTTTTCAGTTTTCACAACTCATAAGGAAACTGAGGGGAGGAATACCACAGAGGGTGAGGCTGAGGGAAATTTTTTTCCATAGCAATATTTCTTTTCAATTTGAGAACAAAATAAAGTAGAAAACTATCCTCTTTTGAAGAAGTAATTTATGTAAGGATTTAAAAGGGTAATCAATGAAAATGTTGTTGGGTGAATCAAGGAGACCTTGGGCCCTAAGGCCTCAATCCAGCCCCTTCAGAGATGTTGCCAGAGGTTCTTGGTCTTGCCAGAAGAAAGAATTCAAGGGCAGACACAACACAGTTGATAAGCAGTACAACCAGGAAAATTTATTAAAGTAAAAGTACACTCTGGAGATGTGAGAGTGGGTGACCTCAAAGGGGAACGGAGCCCACTGGGGTTTGGGCTTCTATTTTTTTATTGACAGTTGTTGACAAAGGGGTGAAATTTTCATTTCTTGAGGCAACGATTTCTTGGAAGCAGGGTGTGTCTTCCAGGAATGTGGGTTATGCGCTTTTCCTTCCTTATTTGGTGAGGGTTTTCCCGTCATGGCACCTTCAGAGAGGAGATTTTTGTATGTTAATATAGTATAATGAAGGAATAATATGAACTTTGGCCTACTGTATCAGCCATCTTGGGCCTGTCTCCTTTGATGGTGTTTCTTGTGGTTTTGTTTGGAGTGTTGCCAGGACAGGCCCCTGACTTCCTTACAGTTGGCCATGATTTCCTTTTTTGCTGGAGTCCAGGCATCTTGTTAGAACCTAACTGCCAGAACTTTAACAAAAATATGGATTTTCTAACAGATTCTTATATTTTGCTCTATGAGATGAAAAAGATTCATTCTTGATATCTAAATATCTCTATATAGATAGAGATATATTTCTGTTAATTACTAGAGGAAGTTTAAGTATCAATGTCTCAAATGCTAAAGCAACAATTGCAATTAGAACCTATCAGTATCAACTACCTCAATGTAAAATAAAGAAGCAGATAAATCCAACACCAAAGACATACGGACAAGGTTGCATTCATGGAACATTGAACATGGAAAATCTAAATTTTAATTGCATGCTGAATAAGCTACCCTTTCTGCAACTGAGGAAGAAATAAGAAAATTTTGAGAAATGTTCTGAATTAGAATGTGAGATCAGAGTAGAGGCTTTATCCTGGGGCAGGAAGCAGGCTGTAAAAGCTATGATAAGAAAGAAATTGGTGGAGTTTGCTTCACTTCTTTCCATCCATTGCCGTGGGAAAATGAGTTACATCCCATATTAGCAGTAACTCAAGTCTCCAGTGCTAGTGTATTCCAGAGTAAAATCAGGGCTGTAAGAAAGCCCTGGAAACATGAAAAGCTGATAAAAACATTGGGGCTGGCTAGATGAAGATATGTGATTCTCTTCCCTCTCCAAACCTCAGAGCCTTGTGAATTACAACCTATGAAGTGTTTCCCCCTAAACTGTGTATCCTTTGAAAACAAAGATCTGATTTGAGGAGTTATTTTCCAGAATTTCAAGTGATAAACTATTCTGATTTCAGGATGGGGGTTGGGATGGGGGGGTGGATCTCCATTCAAGGGTTCATATATAGTGTCCTACGTCTTGAGTTTTTCAAGCTGACCCGGACTGCAGTCTGGCCTATCCCCAGTACTCAAAAATCTCATCAACATAATCCATGCTTTCCCTTAAACTTCTTGTAAAGCTGTAAAGCTGCTAAGGCCAACACATTATGTTCTTAGAAGGTCTATTGTTTAAGAGAAGCGATTTGTAGGACATATCCTTGAGATCCTGAGGGGAACATTTTTCTAACAGAATAGTTCCCTGAGGAACCATCTTATGCCTTTCTGACATTTTATAAAGTCCCATTCTGCACTTCACCTTTGCTCTAAAGCCTTTTCTTAATTTGAAAACATGGGAAGACCTGGAAATGTGAAACTTAATTTTATTTTTGAACTCTATAAATACTGTTTTTCTATTTCTTATAAATTTTACTTAAAAATGGAATAATTAAATTTCAGCTCATCTCTCTCATCTATCATTTTATCATAGCCAGTGAAAAATTTCAAGTGGTGATTTAAACATTCTACCTTGAAATATTTGCTGAATCATTAGTCATATTTTCTATTTTTCAGGTGATATGGTTTATTTTTCTATAGTTCCTAACAATTCCCTATTAGCATGCTCTTCATATTCTTTTAAGCTTCTATTGATCTCTTCTTTAAAAAAAAAATAATGTTTATTTTTTATTTTTGAGAGACAGACAGAGAGAGCACGAGTGGAGGAGAGGCAGAGAGAGAGGGAGACACAGAATCTGAAGCAGGCTCCAGGCTCTGAGCTGTCAGCACAGAGCCCAGTGCAGGGCTCCAACTCACAAGCTGTGAGACCATGACCTGAGCTGAAGTGGGACTGAACCACCCAGGCACCACCCCCACCTCTGATCTCTTCTTTACTAACACCAAGCTTCTGCTAAATGACTTCCTGAGGTTCTTTTCACTTTTGCTAGCACTCTCCAAATATTGCTTGTTTCACCCAACCACCTGGTCCTTAAAAAACTTCCACATCCAGGTACAACAAAAACCACTCTCAAACTCAGAGGCACACATTTTTTTGTCTCCTAAATATGTATTTTGGCAGGGCTTAGCAAAGAATATTTCATTTCCACTAAACTCATCACAAGATGACAAATTAAATATATGATTATAATTGTAGATCCTTGTGCAAAATGTTTTCCCCTTGCTTATCTATCAGTTTTGTTTCATGTATCGTAAAGCTCCTTGTTATATGTTTGACCATTTAGGATTGTTACGTCCCTCTAGATGAATTGATCCCCTTATCATTAGGATAGAACTTCCTTTATCTCAGGTAAATAAATGTCTCTTCTCTGAAATCTGCTTGAATATTAGCATACTAACTCCAACTTTACCTTTGAAGTAGGTAGGTCTTTATATTTAAATCTTCCTTTTTTATTTAATTGGGGTGCTTAGACTGCTTCCATTTAATGTGATTACTGACATGGTTAGGTACAAATCTATCATTTGCTGAAATCTCTTCTTTGTTCCACTTTTTCTTTTTTTCTGCCTTCTTTGGAAATAATTTAGTATTTTTATGATTCCATTTAGTTTTTTTTTTTGTGGCATATTAGTTATAATCCTTTTTTTTTTAAATGTTGTAGTTTCTCTAGAGATTATAGCATTCATCATTGAGCTAACAGTTCAGTTCTAACCAATAGGATACCATTTTAAGATAGTATCAATAGTGAACTTTGCAAGTGTATGTTTTGATTTCTCACTTCCTGATATTTATGGGTTTTTTTGGGAGGGGGGTTATTAACTTTATATGTAAATATTGCCTAAACTCCACAGTGAATTGTTATTTTTATGTATTATTTTATTTTGAATAATATATTGCCTAAAATAGATTTAAGTAATAAAAAAAATTATACATTTACCAAAGTAGATAGTATTTCTGATGCTCTGCTTTTTTTTTGTGCAAAACCATTTTTGCATCTGGTGATATTTTCTTTCTTCCTACTGGATTTCCTATACTTTCTTTTATAATGTGAGTCTTCCAGGAATGAATCTTTTACTTTTTGTATGTTACAAAACACCTTCTTAAAATTATTTAGTTTTGAAATATATTTTCACTGGGAATAGATTTAGGCTGGCAAAATTTTTTTTTTCCTTACAGATATTTAAAGTTGTTGATTTGCTCTCTTCTCATTTGCATCCTTTTTGATGAGAAAGCTGTTGTCATCCTTATCTTTATTCCTTTGTATGTAATGTGTCTTTTGCTCTGGCTGCTTTAATATTTTCTACCTATCACTGGATTTGAGTGATAGATATGATGGTGTTTTCTTCATGCTTCTTGTGTTTAGGGATCATTGTAGTTCTTAGATTTGTGTTTGTCATTTTCATCAGTTTTGGGAAATATTTTCCTGTTATATTTGCAAATGTTAGCCCCTGTCACATGTCAGGGACTTGAATTACATGTTTTAGGCCACTTGAAATTGCCCCACAGCTCAGTGATGCTTTTTATTTTTTTACTCATTTTTAAATCTCCATTTATCATTTTGGATAACCTCTATTGGTATGTATTTAAATGCACTAATCTTTTATCCTGTAATGTCTAAGCTGCCATTAAGCCCATCAAGTTCATGTTTCATGTCAGATTAGGTAGCTTCATATCCAGAAATTTGATTTGAATCTTTTTTTATATCTTTCTTGTCTTAACATATTCGATCATTTCTCTAACTTTTTGTACACATAAATATAGTTATACTTAGTGTTTTAAAATGTTCGACTGCTAGTTCTATTATCTGCGTTATTTCTGAGTCAGTTTACCCTAATGACGTTTATCTTCATTCTGGCTTTGTAATGCTTTTTTGGGAAGCAAGCTATTTTTTATTGGATTCCATACATTGTGATTTTACCTTGATGAATGCTGGGTATATTTGTATTCATATAAATGTTCTTGAGCAGTAATTCAGTATTATTGTAAATGTTGTTGGATACAGTTAGTTTGATCCTTTTGGGTCCGGCTTTAAAAAACAACTATAAGTAAAACTAGACTAATTACTCTCCACTAGTGATGTGAAGCCTTTATGAGGACTACATTTACTCTTGACTCCATGAATTATGAAATATTCCAGCCTGACTGATAGAAATAGTCACCATGCTCAACCCCATGTGAGTGCTGAGCTCTGTTTCCTCTAATCCTCTCATTTGGTTCTTTCACTGGATTTGGGCAATTTCTTCATACATATGCATAGATCAACACTCTGCTGAATGATCAGAGGGAATGGTCCAGTCCACAGATCTCTGGAGTTCTCTGTGCAGGTCTCTCCTCCCTGGCACTCTGCCCTGAAAATAGTAGCTGCCTGGCTTTCCTCAGACTCTCCACCTCTTCAACTCAGACAGTTTGCTGGGTTTTGCCTGAGTTCCTTTTCCCTGTGCATTTCCTGGAAATTCTCTTCAGGTAGGAACCCAAGGCAATAATAGATCTGGAATTTTTGTCTTGTGTTTCTCAGGAATCACTGCCCTTTGTTGCCTGATGTTCAGTGTTTTGCAGACCGTCATTTTATATATATTATCTGCTTTCCTCTTGTTTCAGGTGGGAGAATAAACCTGTCCCCTTTTACTCCCTTTTGGTTGATTAACCTCAAGTCTTCTCTCAAAAATAACTCAAGATAAAACAGAAAAGCAAAGAGCTGGTCTCAAACCTATAAACCTGGTCTATTTCAGTAACTGCTATATCTCTGTTTCTCTCAAATTCTTGGATTCTTCAGTCATTTTCACTGCTTTTTCACTTTCTTCATATCCATGGCCATCACTCCATTGACTTCATTATTTCCAAGGTCATCAGAGATACCATTATTGCTAAACAAAATTAAACATAAACATTAATCTGACCTCACCTCACTTGAGCTCTTTGCAATAACTGAAACAATTGGCCAGTTCTTTTTTTTTTTTAATTTTTTTTAATGTTTATTTATGTTGAGACACAGAAAGAGCATGAGCAAAGGAGGGGCAGAGAGAGAGGGAGACACAGAATCCAAAGCAGGCTCCAGGCTCTGAGCTGTCAGCACAGAGCCCGATGCATGGCTCAAAATCATGAACTGTGATATCATGACCTGAGCTGAAGTCAGCCACTTAACTGACTGAGCCACCCAGGTGTCCCTGGCCAAGTCTTTAAAATATCATATCCCTTGACACTCTTTCTACTTCCTTGAACATTCCATGGTAACTTTTGTGAATCTTTATGAACTTATCTGTCTTTACTGAAATGTTGGCAGTCTTCAGATTCTTCATTAGATCTTCATTTTCCCTCACACTTTACAGTGAACACTGGAATTCATCCACTTACCTTAAAATGATGATTTTCAAATTTGTTTATCTGCCATCCTTGTTTCTAATTTGTTGCTTCTGCTGTAACAACTACAAATCTGAGAAATAGCAATTATTCTTACCTTCTTCTTTTTCTACCCATTTATAGAAAATAACCAAGTCTGAAAATCTGTCAAATTAGTCCATGAATCCCATGTAGCTTCTAAAATCCACTATTATTTCTTAAATTGCTTGAGAGAGATCTTCCTAATTAATTTCCTTGCCTCCAGTTTTATATTTCTTAAACTTATCCTCTACATTGTAGTCAGAGTTATCTTTCTTTAACAGCTGTTTGATCATTTCACTACCCTGCTGAAAACCATTCAATGTGTCCCTGTTGCTTTTAGATAAATACCCAAATCATTATATCTGGCCTAAAAATTTTTTACATGGTATGAACATTCCTCATGTTTTCATCATATCTCATCAGTGACCTCTCTTTTCAATCTATATTCACCAAATTTAGTGACTTCAGACATGCTTTATCTCATTTTCATTCTCCTGCACTTATTTTTGATGTGCCTGAAATACTTTCCACTGCCTCATCCTGTCATCTTTCATCTTGCAAATATCCATTCATTTTTCATGTTGCATATTCCTCCTCGAGGCAATCCTCACGGATGCCCAAAAAACAATTAGCTGACTTTCCATATATTCATGTAATATATTTGGCCTCATATATCATATTTTGTATCATTTGATTAATTGCCTTTTCTTCCCTGTTTTGCTTCAGTAAAGATAGACACTCTACTTATTTTATTTGCTCCTTTAAATATACCACATGATACAGTACCTACCACAAAGATAACCCTCAATAAATGTTTTTGTTTATCAAAAAGTGTTGAGCATCTACTGTAAGTCAAATATTTGTTGTAAGCACTTATGTTACTTCGAAGACAAAAATCGCTGCTTTTATGGAATTCATATTCTATCTGGCTACACAGACGATGAAAAAGAAGCATAATAAATGGATACTGTTATATTAGGCCATAATATTATAAACATTACAATGGAAAAATAAAACAAACCAAAATTTAGAGCATGGAATGATCAGGGAAAGACAATGGGTGAGGGAAGGAGCAATTCCACAGAATTCTCACTGAAAAGGTGAAAATCAACAAATAATTGAAGGAGATAAGGTATTTATCTACATATTGTACCAGGGAGAAAATATAAGTAGAAAACAAACCCTTAAATAAAGTGTGACTGCTGTATTTGAAAAATAGGAAGGGACTCATAGTGGTTGGATGAGAGATAGCAAGAGAGGAAATCAGAAAAGTAAGAGATCACATAATTTAAGGACTTTAACTTTTACTCTGAGTGAAATGGGAAACAATGGCAGAATTCTCAACTGAGAAGCTTACTTATACATAGCTTAGACATGATCTTACTTATGTGTAAAAAGAACTCCTCTGACATTTGTGTTGAACAGGAACTTCAGGGCAGGCTGAGTGGCTCAGCTGATTAAACACCTGACTCTTGATTTTGACTCAGGTCATGATCTCACATTTCATGAGATCAAGTCCTGAATCAGGCTCTGCGCTAAAAGTGAGCCTGCTTGGGTTTCTCTCTCTCCCTCTCTCTCTGCCTCTCCCCCACCACCCTCAAAATAAATAAATAAACTTAAAAAAAAAAAAAAGAACATGAACTTCATAGATATAAAAGTAAATATATGTTTTCATCTTTGAAGGTATATTAAGTTTCTATTGTAACAAATTAATACAAACAGTGTCTTAAAACAACACAAATTTATTCTGTTACAGTTCTGGAGGTTAAAAATTCTAAATCAGTTTCACTGGGCTAAGATCAATGTATTATAAGGACTGCATTCTTTCTGAAGGCTCTAGGGGAGAATCTATTTCTTATCTTTTCCAGCTTCTAGAGTCTGGCTATATTTCTTGGTTTGTAGCCCCTTTACAAGCAACGGCATCACTCTGACCTCTGCTTCCATTATTACATCTCTTTCTGTGACCCTGACCCTCCTATTCCCTCTTATAACCCTTGTGATTACATTGGACTTCCCCACATAATCCAGGATGATCTCTCCATCTCAAGATCCTTAATTTAATAAGGTATTCAAAGTCTTTTCTGCCATGAAGGTAACAAAAGAACAGATTTGGGGGATTAGGAAGTTGATGTCTTTGGGGAGGGGTATTATTTTCCCTACCACAGAAGGCTAGCATAGTTATCTAGGAAAGAGTTTGCTAATAGGACCAGAGCTGGAGAAATAGATGCAGTAGAAAGACGGATGCCTAGGTGTAGAAATAGAAATAGAAATATAGTTTTTATTCAAGTATAGCAAACATCTGGTAAAGTAGGTCATCTTAAGTATATATTCGATGAATTTTAATACATATAAACATCTACTTAACACCTCTTAGATTGTGTTGTAAAACATTTCCAGAATTTCACAAAGCCCTTTCATTCCTTCTTCCAGTAAACCACTCCCCTCAAAACAATCACGACACTATTTTGTCATCTATTGACACAGATTAATTTTCCCTATTTCGATATGTATGTAGGCTAAACCATACAGTTTATATTATTTTGTGTCATTTTTATTTATTTACTTATTTATTTATTTATTTTTATTTTATTTTTAATATAATTTATTGTCAAATTGGCTTACATACAACACCCAGTGTTCATCCCAGCATTTTGTGTCATTTTTAAATTTTAAAATTATATCTGGAAGGTTCATCCATGTCATTGCTAAATAATATTACACTGCATAAATATAGGATCATTTCTTAATTTATTAATGATATTCAGACTTGGGCTTTTATGACTAATTATGGTATGAACATTCCTGCATGGGTCTTGTGGTGAATAGAAACTGAAAACATTTCCCACACCATAAAAATCAATTCCACATGGATTATAGACCTAAAAAGAATAAATATTCTACAAGTAAACAGGGGAATATCATTACCACATATAGAAAGGTTTTTAAGCAAGAAACAAAAATTAATAATCATAAACAAAAGACTGGATAAATTGGTTATATTTCATAATTAAAGTCAACAAGATTTCATGACAAAGGGAACATGGATTGTGAAAGAGAGAATCAGATTTGTTCCTAGGTTAGGTTTGAGTAACCGGAAGGCAGATTCAGACAGACAATTTGAACTAAGGTTTTGGAGATGGGAAGCCACTTAATTTTGGACATATTGAATTAGATAATCTATTAGATACACAAGTGGAGATATCAGATAGACAACTTGACATCTGACTATGGGGTTTATAAGAGTTGTCTCAACTATAGACCTAACTTTGGACAAGAGAATGTGCAAAATCACCAAGATGGTGTGTAGAGATAGACAGGAGGAAAAAAAAAAAAAATCAAGGGACTTACTTAAATCCAAGATATTCCAATGTAAAAAGGCCTAAGGGGGAAGGAGGAGACAAAATCAAAAAAGATCAGTAAAATAAGACCAACTAGTCCTCCAAGGTAAGAGAAGAAATTTAACATTGTTGAAGGAGTGATAAAATGTTGTTTTGTGCTCAAAAAGCTAAATCTGACAGTGTGTGGATTGTGGTTATGCTTATAAAAATAGTTGCAGTGGAGAGGTGGCAGCAAAATCCTGTTAGGGAATCTTGATTGGAAAACGAGACTAAAAGAATTAAAGACATTAGTATAATCGGTGGAAGTAATGAAATGGGGTGTTATTTGGTGGCAAAAGTGTGCTCAGAGAAGTTTTGTCTTTGTTTTAGCTGGGGGTTAACTGGAATTAACTAGTGTTATGATTTTGCCAGAGAACTACAACAAAAGTGAAAGGTGGCCACGTTGTCAAAAGTGTATGGAAGGGAATTATTTTAATTACTGAACACGGAATTTAAACTAGGTAAGTAAGGGGGTGAGGATGTCAAAGGATATGGCATAACGAAAAGAAGATAGGGCTTTGGATAACAGAACTAGTGTGGTGGGAGAAATGTTAGGTTTGTGAAGTGGGTGAATTGTAAAGATAGGAGACGGTTATCAGGAGTGAGATGTAGATTATGAAATGATTGAGATCTTTGGAAAGAAAAGGCCTAGCTTTATGAGCATAGAACTATAAGGCTGATGTAGAGTACTGGATCATTGGAGGAGGGGGGTGTAAGAAACAAGAATCTAGGATATGGAAACTTTATCTACACTGTGCCTTTGGAAAGTACCCAGCACTTTTATGAGAGTAGTGTTGGAGAGAGTGACAATGAGGACCTAAAAATCCCTGAATAATAAGGACAAATGATCCAAGTGTTAGTTAGTTAGTAAGAACAGTTAGGCATAGTTACTTATATCATCTAATGATATGCGATTCAAAACTGGATAATTTAGAAATAAAGAAAGAACAACATTCAGAAAGCAAAAATGAGCTAACAGGACACTTACTACACCTGATGCCCACTGTAACAAGTGATACAGGAAGAGGAAACAGCCATATCTTCAGGGGGCTTCAGGGGACAAAACATCCTGATAGAAGATACAGATAGAGGGGGGCAGGTTTTTAACAGACCTGGCAAATTAAGGGGGAATTCAGAGAAGAAATCACTAATTAGCATAGAGAGCAAGATTAAAGTTTGAGTGTGCAGTGAATGCAGGGGACAGAATCAGGATGTACTGGGCTTCAAAGGGATAGGATGGGAGCACGAGAAGCAAAAGATGACCTGGGATTCAGGGACTTGCTACATTCATTGTTAAAATCAAGGAATAAGATCATGATGATCTTAGTCCTGATGGATTCAAGGAAAATAGCAGTGAAGATACTGACTGAAGATACTTAGCTTTGGAATTGGTGGTGGCAGTAGGAACATGAAGACTCATGCACATTGTCACCTGTACTCCTCTCTCACTGTTACTCTTCAGCCCTAATCATGGGTGGGGGGAAATGAATGACTTAGTTGCTAAGAAAATTTATCTTTAAAAAGGAAAACCTACACAATATTTCAAAATCAGATGGAATGTAATTTCATACAGGGGAAGTTGGATATTCTAAAAGACCAGTGGCTTTTAGGCTATTGCAGCATGGATATTATTACCTCCCTTTTAATGTAAGAAAAGGTTTGTACTAGTGTATCCTTGGAAACCTCTGTGAACAGGCATTTCAGGGATGGCAGTCAGCTTAACAAGCCACAGTGGTACACAGGCAATTCTTAAGAGAAAAGATTTCTAGTTGAGAGAGGTCAGCTCTGTTTCCTACGGGCACATACTTCTTGATTCCTAGTGGGGAATATAATCTCTCCTTCTCTGAATCCATAATACAACTGTCTAGGGTGAAGGAGAAACAATGCTGTAATACCTTAAGACCAACCAGGAACATAACCAATGAAGAAGTGATGGATGAACTGCAGAATTCTTTCTAAATGATGCTTTGGAGATGAGCTTTTCTGTCACCTTTTACAAGCTATTATTTAAAAGAGAACATGTAAATATGTGATTTTTTGTTATAGTAATATAAAGAATAAATAAAATGAGAATGTGGTGATGGAAGAAATGTTACCATGATTTTGAAGACTGGAAAGTGACAAACCTCATCACAGATTAAATCACAAAGAAACAGAAACTAGAAGAAAGATAACTGAGATGAAATGATTGGCCACAAGCAGTGTTAGTCAAGGAAACAAAGAAAAAAGAATGTCTATATATGAAACTGTCAGACTGAATGGAAACATTATTATTGGTTTCCAACTTTTGTGTAAGTGTGGAGCAAAATGCCAAAGTCAAAGCAACCAGCCAATTATGGAGTTAGTGAACTTGAAAGGGGAAACAATTTTGAAAAAGTTTTTTCTAAGGAGGATCTTGAAAAGTTATCATTTACCAGCATAAAAATATCTTCAGGGCAATTATCAAGAGAGTGGGTAGATATCATTACAAAAAGGAAAAGGTTAGAGAGTTGAGATAAACTTGTTATCTTTGTGTTATTACTCTTTGTTATTTGTAAGAGTGTTACATCCCTGGAGCAGAAAAAACAATTTAAATATTAACAAGTAGAACATTCATCAAAAAATTCTGGTAATGGAAGAAATAACCCCAAACTAAGACACAGCAAGGGCAATTGAAACTATATTATACATTTGTAAGAAACCTTTATGTTTTTTCCAGTCAAAATAATGATACATGTTATGGTAAATTTTGGGAAAAAATAAATGAATATTATATCTTAAGTATACTAATTTAGGAAATTACAGATTTTGGAATCACATGAGAATACTGATGTTTATCACAGGACAGCTTACACAGCACTCAGAGATTATTTTTAAACAGTAAAGAATATGCATTAACTGTTTTGCTACTGGAACTGTTTAAGGTTCTCTAAGAATATAAATATTACTAAAAATGTATTATTACTATCATAAAAGACATGTGCAGCTCCAAACTAAGCTATGCTAAATCTTAGAAAATGAGTACAGTTATTGAAAAATTAAATTAAGGGTGCCTGAGTGGCTTAGTAAGGTAGGCATCCGACTCTTGATTTCCGCTCAAGTGACGATCCCATGGTTTGTAAGATCAAGCCCTGCCTTGGCTGTGGGGCAGCGTGGGGCCTGCTTGGGACTCTCTCTCTCTCTCTCTCTCTCTCTCTCTCTGCCCCTCCCCTGCTTGCCTGTGCATACAGTCTCCCTCTCAAAATAAATAAACATTAAAAACAAAATAAAGCTTAAATTAAAATTTTGTGGGGGTGCGTGGATGGCTCAGTCAGTTAAGCATCCAGCTTGGGCTCAGGTCAAGATCTCACCATTTGTGAGTTGGAGCCCTGTGTTGGGCTCTGTGCTGACAGCCTGGAGCCTGGAATCTACTTCTGGTTCTGTGCTTCCCTCTCTCTGCCCCTCCCCAGCTCATGCTCTGTCTCTCTCTGTCTCTCAAAAATAAAAAGAAAATTAAAAAAACATTAAATTAAAATTTTGTGCATAAAATGAAAGTTAACTGGGAGATCTTCACATGAACAAGCCTGGGGCAATGGCTTACACGGCATAGGCAACATAACAGGGAGAGGCCCAGAAAGAAAAAAAAAAAAAAAGTATATTGTGGGAATTGTTGTGTGGTTCAATACTTAGAGTACATAGCATAAAAGAAGTACTTTGGAATAAAGTGCACTGTATTTTTACTTCAATCCTAATTATTCTCTTTTTTTCAGAGTCATTATACTGCTGTGTGTTCTTCAGAAAACCATTCACTGCATTCATCAAATGTATTTACCTATTTAAAATAATCAAATATACATTGACCTATTTAATATCTAAGAATGATATAGTAATTAATTGAGGTAAAGTTCTCACATGTAATAAATTAATTGTATGTATAGAGTAGAATATTATACTGCAGTGAAAATGTATAATGATATCTCTATGTGTTAATATGAGTAATTGTCAGGAATATAATCCCATGGAAATAAAAAACATGTGGCAAAAGGATAGATTCACAATAGACCCTTCGGTATGAAAAACACAAAATAATAATGTATGGATTACAAAGACATATGTAAATAAAACTATAATAAAGAGGAAAAACATAAAAACAAAATTCAGGGTAGTGGTTGTCTCTGTAGAGGGGGAAGAAGATGATAGGATCAAGAAAGACAAAAAGGGATATAAATTTATTATAATGCTCCATTTCTTGAGCTGGATATTGCATAAATAAATATGTGTTAATTTCAATGTAATTAATTTCATTGTAAATTCAGTGTAATTATGTCTTACACAAATTTTGTGAATGTGATTTTGTATGCACTTACATGTAATAAAAATAATTTAAAATTAGGTGAATGACTTCATAAATACTGATAGAATAAATAAAATAAACAGTTCACAAAATTATTGTATGAAAATATCCAGTATAAAATATAGGGATGGAATGTTTTCAAAGACTGAATGGCAGATCTGGAGCAATAGGATAGTAGATTAAACTTAGATTTTTGTAAGGTTAAATATCAGTAGGAACCTACTTTCTATTAAGTGTTACTATTCTTTTTTTTTTTTCTTTTTGGTAAAGCTTGATTCTTCTTGTATATACTATGTTTGGTAGTATTATCCCAGACCACTTAAAAACTTGTGGCTTTAAGAGAAGCTTAGAACTAATTACAGGACTTTTGTAAATCATCTGTCTAGAAATAACTAAAACTTGTCATTAGGTGTAGAAGGATTATCTGATGCTACTGTCATAAACTTTAGTGCTAGCTCTATTTCAGACACTATAAACAGAATCTTGAGGAAGTCAATCTCTCTTAATTTTTTAAAATATTCCATTCAATATTCAATGAGTTTATTACAGAAGATCTCATCAAAGCTTTTCTCTAGCTTAAAGATTCTATGTATTTCTGACCTTCTAGGGTATTAAGGATTGAAACTGCCTCTTTGGGGACCACCTTAATTTTTAATTACTGTACTGATACTACTCTGAGACAGAATGCTGTTATGCTTTTATCTGCATCACTCACTGAGAAAATGCAGTGTTAAATAATGATGCACGTTTTAATAACTCATTGAATAATGGCGCTAGTAACTCAGGAAGTTGTATAAATGAGAGAAACAGTAACAAGTCTCTGTAATACAAGGGCCAAAATGAGGTATCTTTGATAATTCATTGTCCTGCTATATTCATATTCAGTTTAGAATTATGGTCTCACACCATTATATATGCATCTATAATTTATTATTAAGAAAATATGATGGGTAAGGTTAATAAATGTCCATAAGAATGTTGGAAATGCAATTAAATTATCTTCATTTTGTATATTTAGTCTGTTTTAGACTTGAAATGTATTGTCTATATCTTCTGTTTACAGCTTTTTTCTTGGAAAATGCAGATTAACATGTAAATGAAATTTATTATACAAAGCAAAAAAAAATCATAGCTTCATTACTCTAAGAGAAAACAAAATTAAGCTACATAATTTTAGACTTTTATAATATGCATCCACAATTACACGAGAGAAAACCCAGAAACCTATAGGTATTAGAATAAATAAAAATACTACTTGGTTTATACTTATATCTATAATTTCTCCACTTGTAGGTAAATGTTAGGTAAAGTATATGTTCTTTTAATGTTTATTATTGTTCCATTAGTTTTTTTAATTGAAATTTTCTATATTTCAAAAGAAAAATGATTCAAATTTCCAAAATGAGCCTATATTAGCAGAAATAAATATTTAATTTAATTTAAAAATGTTGTCATTATTAGGGGCACCTGGGTGGCTCAGTCGATTGAATGTCCAACTTCGGCTCAGGTCATGATCTCACGGTTTGTGGGTTCGAGCCCCACACTGGGCTCTGTGCTGACAGCTCGGAGCCTGGAGCCTGCCTCTGTTTCTGTGTCTCTCTCTCTCTCTGCCCCTCCCCTACTCGTGCTGTCTCTCCCTGTCTCTCAAAAATAAATAAGTAAAGTTGAAAAAAAAAAAAAAGGAATCACTGGATCACTGGGACATCTCTCAGGGATTCCCATGTCTGTTCTCAACTGTGAATGGGAAATTACAGCAACCACAGTCTGAGAAGGGCACATGATTCTATGAGTCAGTCCCCAGGCAAAGCACTTTGTACTAGTGAAAGTAAGGATTGATGTACAAAGTAGAGGTATTAGTGAAGACGGGAAGTAATCTAGGAAAAGTGGTAGAGGAGGGAGGTATTGAATATCAGTTTTAGCCTTGAGGACTACTACAGCAAACTGTAGTACAGCTTTTCTCTCCAACCTCCTTTTGACATTTTACAAAATGTATTTTGAAGAGCCCTCTGGAAAAATTTGTGACAGGTTGGAGCAAATGGAAGGTGAGATGAGAGTGGACTGTAATAAATATCAGTGTTCTCCCAAATCCTCTCACTGAAGCTGCTCTTGTGTCACAATCCACCCCATCCCTGCTGCCTTTCATTTCCATTGGGAGCAATTGCAGCTCTTTGTTGGAGCACTGTCTTCGGGCTGCTGGAAACTGCTTCCCTTGCACCTAGGAAAGACACAAAAGTACCTAGGGCTTTGCAAACACCTGGGCATTCCTAGACGAATTCCTGACAGATGGGCGAGTATGAAGACTCCAGTCCCTTTGCCTCAGGTCAGGACAACTCTGAGTTCTTGTTCTGGGCTACACTCCTTGTGATAAAGGCTGAAGTTTCCATCTGTGAGACTTTGCTG
Organism: Panthera tigris; assembly: GCF_018350195.1. Lineage (NCBI taxonomy): Eukaryota > Metazoa > Chordata > Mammalia > Carnivora > Felidae > Panthera > Panthera tigris. The sequence goes on along the minus strand of NC_056667.1, from coordinate 88,800,575 downwards.
AAGAGAAACCCCATTCTTTGATTCATCCATTTTACTGAGGTGTTCCCCTCTTCCCCTAAAGGTTTCCGTAGAGGATATTTCTATTAGAAAGCATGTGCCTATGAGATCTTTTCTTGAGATTCCCTTAGATTACTCCAGTAAGTAAGGCATTAATCTGCCCAAGCCCAAATGTAAATAGTTTCTTCCTCTTTCTAACCAACAACGATCTGAAGCCCGTTAAAACTAATTGCCCCTCCAGATTAATGTGGATGCTATAACATATCTAGTGTGATATTTTAATTCATAATAAGAAATATATATTAGGTCTTCATCTCTTTTTCTGGTACAGAGCTCCTAAAACCCCAATAATTTCCTGAGAGGAGACCAACAAAAGTGTCTTTTGTTATGTTAATGAGGTGACCTTTGACCTCACCGAGGATGGAGGGCTGGTTGCCAGGAGAATCAATCATTTGATCAGAGGGTTAGAACTTTCAGTCCCACCCTTCTAACCTCTGAGGAGGGGAGACTTTGGAGGTTGAATCAAGTGCCAATGGCCAATGGTTTAATCCATCGTGACTCTGTAATGAAGTCTCCCTAAAAACCTCAAAGAAGGGTTTCAGAGAGCTTCTGGGCTGTGAACACAAGGACATTCCAGGAGAGTGACACACCTGGGAGAGGTCAAGAAAGCTCTGCATCCTCTTCTCTTGCCTTGCCCTTTGCATCTCTTCCATCTGGCTTCTCCTAAGTTACACCCTTTATAAACCAGTGGCCTAGGAAGTAAAATGTTTCTCTTGAGTTCTGTGAGCTGTCTTAGCAAAATGATCAGTCAGTAAGAGAGGGCCATGGAAACCTCTGATTCATAGCCAGTCAGAAGTACAGATAACAACCTAAACTTGTGAGTGACTAGCTTTGAAGTTCAAAGAGGGGATTGTTGGAACTTCTAATCTACAGATGATTGGGCTTGTGGCTGATGTCCCAAGTGGCAAGGGGGTGCGGTGAGGGCAGTCTTGTAGAACTGAATCCTTAACCTCTGGAATCTGATGCTATTTCAGGGTGTCAGACAGAGTCAGAAATGACTTGAATTCTGGGACGCCTAGCTGGTACCAGGACCATTGTTTGTTGGTCCCTTCCACAAACTGGAATCTTGATACTTTATCTACATTTAATCTTTTTTTTTTTTTTTTTTTTTTTGAGAAACACAGAGTCTGAGTCGGGGAGGGGGAGAGAGAGAGAGAGAGAGAGAGAGAGACCCAAGCCGACTCTGAACTGTGTGGAACCAAGTGGGGCTTGATCCCATGAACCATGAGATCATGACTTGAACTGAAATGAAGAGTCATATGCTCAACTGACTGAGCCACCCAGACGCTACAATTTAATCTTATTTTAACCTATAAATGCATTATTAACCTTGGATCTTAGTCAATATTGTTTTTTAAATAATTTATACACATTTACTGTTATATGCTGCATTCTGGATAATTTATTAAAACATAATTTCCAGTTACTTATATGCTTTCTGACTTTGTTGTTATAGCTGCTAACTAATTAGAGTATAACTTACATTAGAAAAAGTAAACAAAACAAAACAAAAAACCCTAAGCATGCAGCTCAATAAATTATTACAAAGTGAATAAAAAGACACAACTAACAACTAGGTTGAAACACGTAACTTTGCCTCACTAAGAAGTCCTTTTCCTTCCCCTTCCCATATACTCACCTTCTTCCTCCCCATCTTTAATACTATTTCAAAATGACTATTTTGAAGTTGTATAAAAAAAAAAATTGAATCTTACAAAATATTTTTGTATCAGGCTTTTTTCAGTGAAAATATTTATGAGATTTATCCACATTTTAGCTTGTATCTGTGGTTTATTATTTTTATTGCTATATAATATTTCCCATGTGTAAGTATACCCTCATTTACCTGTCCTACAACACATTTTACTATTGATGGGATTTATTTTCAGAATTTCTGTATTATAGATAAGCATTGTACCCATCTTTTGCTGCAAGGGGTAGACATTTCTTTTGAGCAAAGATCTAAGAGCAAAGGTTTGCTGGGTCCAAAAGCAGATATTGACAAATAATTTTCTGAAGTCATTGTGTTAGGTAGACACTAGACCTGAGCAGTGGAAGGAATGCTGGAGGCAGAGTCCCAAGTCCTTGAAGGGGAATTATAGAGACATGAGCTGGAGGCAAAGACAGTGATAGATAAGCTGTACATTAAAAACCCCTGGGCACAACATCCCAAACTTAAGGCTTCCAAGACCTTGGGGCTGACAGATCCAGAGCCATAACTATGGAGCTTGTCTTCTCCTCCTCCACCTCTGCCCGAGGGCAAACCCTATACTCATTACATTATAATACGTTTGCATTGCAGTTATAGCCCCCTTCCCCCACCAGAGAGAAAGGCTGCCTTGATGGTTCCAGTACAAACTTTATAGGTTTGTGGGAGTAGTTCACCCAAATGATTGGAAGCAACCTCCATTAGAGACCACCCCAGTGTACTTCCCAGCTCTTCCCATCCCAGAGAAACCCATTAATATCGAATTCCAAAACAATCTAGGGGCCGGTTCCACCTCTGGGAACCTACCCATTCTCCAACCTTGAGAGTGTACTTTAACAAACTGCTTTGTGCTTGCTACTTTCCTTCTGACTGTCTTTATTCCAGCATGGATCTCCATGGAAATCTTATAAATCATCTCCTGGGGAATCCAAGGACTGAGAACTCCACTGGTAACAACTGTACCGATTTATACCCTTTGCTAGTGGTTATTGAGCATTCTTTTGTCTTTCAGATACTTGAGAACACTGGCATTGTCAGTCAGCCTTTTGAGTGTTTGTCATCTAGTCTCATTTGTAATAGTGTCCCATGTGGTTATAGTTTGCATTTCCCCAATGATGACACTAAGTCACATTTTTGTATGTTTACTAGCTATTTGGACATCCTCTGCAAAAGGTCTATTTAGTTTTCTTGACATTTTCCATTGCATTATCTGTCCTTTTGTTTTGTTTTCTTTTACTGAAGGCTCTTGTCATTTATAATATTACAAATATGTTCTTACATTCTTTGGCTTCCCTTTTCACACTGTAATTGATGCCTTTTAAGCAAGAATTCTTAATTTTAACTCTAGAAGGTTTATTGGTTTTATCTCTAATGTTTATATCTGTAATCAACCTGGAACATTGTAAAACATGAGTATGCAACTAACCCCTCATCATGGTTTGAGGAGATCATTTTTCCTCCAGTTTGCAATGATATATTTTCCTTAAGCCTAGAGATTAGATATGTGTCATTCTGTTTTTGTATACTCCACTTCATCCACTGGTCTATACTTCTACCTTTAGCCCTATAATCACAATAACTTACACACTGTATATCTGTACTCTTGGTAACTGTTGAATAACTCCAACTTAGTTTACTTTTCAAGAGCATTGTGACTATCATTGATTCTTTGTATTTCCTTATACATTTCAGCTTGTTAAGCTACCTGTTGTAATTTTTATGTCAGTGAATCAATAAGTTAATTTGCAGAGAAATAACACTTTAAAAATTGAGTCCCCAAATCTAGGAGAATGATATATACTTCCATTTGTATTTCTTCTCCAATATTATTCAATATATATTTTTTCCATATAGAGGTCTTATACATTTATCATAATATTTACTCCTAGATATTTAATAATTTTGATATTATTATAAATAACATCATGTATATGGCTTCATTTTTAAAATGTGTATTCTGATTCCATTTAGTTTTTGTTTAAAAATATATATACAAACAATTTCCAGGTTATTTCCAAATTTATTTGGTAGTTTATTATCTCCTGTTTGCAAACTCACTTTCTAGTTTTAAACATGACAACATATTTATTCAATATTTTGTGGCAGACTATTTCAAGACCTAACGCCTTTTCCTGATGTGTTTTGTTGATTGTCACAGACAGTGCCTTATTTATGTGTGAGGTGTGTTTTTTGTTTTGTTTTTTGTTTTTGTTTTTGTTTTTTTAATTTAAAATTGTGATCTCATTTTTTCCAGGAACTTTATCTGTGGGGACACTTTGAAATCCAGGTTGAACCTTGGTTCTTTCAGAAAGTATTTGCTTATGCTTTGTTTCAATCACCTGCAAGCACTATAATAAATTTAAAACAAATTTTGCAGTTTGGTGTCTTTGAAACACTCATTCACATATAGGATAACTTCATTAATTTTCTAACATGACTCAAAATTTTATGTTTTTCTTAGGTATTTACTAATATACTATTTATTAAAATGTGCATTTTCTGCATGAACAGCTTTGATAATTCTTTTTCATGATTTCTAGATTAATTAGATCAAAGATAGTTCATATTGTCAATTCTATTACATGGATACCAGCAGTTCACGGAAATGTGATTTTTATAAACTGCTAATTTAATGCGTTAAATGCTTTATTTAGCATTGTAATCTTACATTTCCTTAATTAATAAGATGGTTAAAAGTTTCCCATATGTTCATTTGCTCAGTGTATTTCCTCTTTGGTGGATTTTGTATTACCTTTAACATTATATTTATTGTGCCCTTTTAAGAGTTGCTTTTGTAAATTAAGATGTCATTATAGAGTGGCTTTTTCACAGGTTGCTGTAGCAATAAATGACTACCACTGCACTATGATATCAGACTTTCCCTTGAAAGCCTAAGCTAACTTTTATTTTAAATTACTTTTTCATCTTTTAATATTTTATTGCACTTTTAAATCTTGAATATTAAATGTCAAGCCTTAAAAATTTAGGAACAATATGTATTTCACTTTTCAAAGTTGAGCCTATTTTTAAAGGATTTTTTAAGGTAAAAAGATGTTTTGTGGCTACAAACTGATCTTAAGAGTCCAAAAAAATAATCTGACTGTGAATTTTAACTCTATCATTTAACAGCTTTTAAAATTATAAGTTGTGCAAGAGAAACAAAAGCAAAAAAAAAAAAAAAAAGGCAAAATTTGGTGAGACTACACCAAAATAAAAAGCTTTTGGACAGCAAAGGAAACCATCAACAAAACAAAAAAGCAACTGGCTGAAAAGGAGAATATAACTTCAAATGATATATCTGATAATGGATTAATATACAAAGTATATAAAGAACTTACACAACTCAACACCCAAAATACAAATAATCCAATTACAGTCAGAGGACCATAATACACAATTTTCCAAAGAAGACATACAAATGGCCAAGAGACACTTGAAAAATGCTCAACATCACTAATCATCAGGGAAATTCCTATCAAACTCAAAAGAAGATATCACCTCACACCTGTCAGAATGGCTAGAATAACAAAGATAAGAAATAACAAGTATTGGCAAGATATGGGAGGACAAATACCTTCATACACTGATGTTGGGAATGTAACTGGTTAATTGGTGTAACCACTATGGAAAACAGTATATAGACTCCTCAAAAAATTAAAAATAGAAATACCATATCATCCAGTAATTCTTCTACTGAGAATTTACCCAAGGGAAATGAAAATACTAATTTGAAAGAAATAATGCATCCTTATTTTTATTGTAGCATTATTTACAATAGCCAAGATATGGAAGTAGCCAAAATGCTCATAAATAGATGAATGGATAAAGAAGAATGTGATATATATATACACACACACACACTATATATTCCATTATAATGGAATACATATATATATACTATATATATATACATTATATATATATATACTATATATAGTATACTATACTATATATATACATTATATATATATAGTATACTATATATAGTATACTATACTATATATAGTATACTATATATATATATAGTATATATAGTACTATATAGTATATAGTATACTATACTATATATATAGTATATAGTATACTATATATATATACTATATATATAGTAGTATAATGTATAGTATACTATAGTATACTATATACTATACATAGTATATAGTATACTATATATATATAATGGAATATTAATCAGCTTAAAAAAGAACGAGTTCTTGCCATTTGTGACAACATGGAAGATCTAGAGGGTATTATGCTAAGTGAAATAAGTCACAGAGAGAAAGATAATCCCATATGATTCCACTTACATGTGCAATCTAAGAAATAAAACAAATCAACAACAAAGAAAAAAAAGAAACAGACTTATAAATACAGAGAATAAACTGCTGGTTTCCAGATTGGTGACGGGTAGGGAGATGGAAAAAATAGATAAAGGGAATTAAAAGGTAGAAACTTTGAGTTATAAAATAAATAAATCATGGAGATGATAAGTCCAGCATAGGGAATATAGTCAGTAATAAGTTTAATAACCTGGCATGGTGACCAATGGTAATGAACACTGGGTAATGTATAGAATTGCTGAATCAGTATGTTGTACACCTGAAACTAATATAATTTTTAGTGTCAATTACACTTTAATAATAAAAAATAAACAAAGCAGAGGGAAGTAAGATTAATAGATTAAAAAATTATAGGTCACTCTAACCTTTAGTTTCTATTTTTACAACTGTGTAATAATGTGTTCAAGCATTTGTTTAACAAATTTTTACTGAGTAGTGGCTATGTGCCAAGCACTGTTATAAGCTCATAGAGTGAATGAAATACACAAAAATGTATGTAATTTATATTTATGTTTTATTTATTTAACATTTTATTTGTATTATATTTATAATATAGAATTTATATTAGCCCTAAAAAGTAAATTAACAGATTATGATGCAATATGTAAATAATAACAATGTTGTGAAGAAAAACAATGCAGAGAAAATAAAGAGAAATTTATGGAAGCTACTTTTTTGGTTGGACAATCAGAAAAAGCCTCTCTGAGGAAGTGATGCTTGAGCAGCTCTCTAAACAAAGTGGACACTGAGCTGTACATACAGCCATTAGAAAATTAGTTTAGTGGAGGAGAAAGGGAAACAGCAAGTGTAAATTCCCTGAGGTGGAAGTATGATTATCATGTATGAGAAAAAGCAAGAAAACTAGCAGTTGACAAAAGTGATTAAGGATGGTAAGCATGCTTAGAGCTGAGAAAGGGCAGACCCTGGTTTAATGAGGCCTAACAATTAAATAATTTGGGGCAGTTCTCTTAAGAATTGCAAAAAAAAATTATAAGAACAAATTACATAAGAAAGTGAATATTGGGACACCTGGGTGGCTCAATTGGTTGAGCATTCAATCTTGATTTCGGCTCAGGTCATGATCTGAGGGTTGTGGGATTGAGCTCTTCATCACTGCACTGAGTATGGAACCTGCTTGGGATGCGTCCTCTGTCTCTCTCTCTCTCTCTCTCTCTCTCTCTCTCTCTCCCTCCCTCGGCATCCTTCCTCTACTGGCACTCTCAAAAACAAACAAACAAATAAACAAACAAATTTAAAAGCAAAGTAAATATTTAATTAGATTGAAAAATATTCTAGATTTAAAAACTCATAATACCACAAATGTTTTTCCATATAACACAAATAAACATAGCTTTGTGCTCTGTGGCATCCTCAAGATGTTTTAGGATTTTTCATATATTTATCCAGTCTGTAAGCCCGTCAAATGTAAGTAATATCTTTCTTGTTGAAAAAAATTGCCATCCAAACAATATATTCAAACGTGGTTTTGAAAAAATGCTAGTGAAGAGCTGATATACTTGACTATTATTATTAAAAATCATGCATTTGGGGCGCCTGGCTGACTCAGTCAGTTGGGCTTCCAAATTTGGCTCAAGTCATGATCTTGCAGTTCATTAGTTCAAGCCTAGCGTTGGGCTCTGTGCTGACAGCTCAGAGCCTGGAGCCTGCTTCGGATTCTGTGTCTCCCTCTCTCTGCCCCTCCCCCACTCATATTCACTCTCTCTCTTTCTCTCTCTCAAAAATAAATGAAACATTAAAAAAACAAAAAAATTAAAATCATGCGTTTAAACATAGCTGTTTGGTTTGGCTCTCTGTAAATATAAGTGGGATAATATGTTAAAAATACTGGCTTTCCATGAAATCATTGCTTTTTTAAATAGTCATGATAAAAGAATTGTTATACACCTCAAAGGATACATAGAATTAAGTTCTTCACCTTCACATGTACTCTTGATCAGCCAGTTAATATCTGTCTTTATATTAATTTTCATCTTCAGTCTGCTTATAATTTTCCAGTTTGGGTGCATCCTGATCATTTGCTTTTCTGCTGTTCATTATCATTTCATTATCTGTAGTTTCTTGACTATAATGATGTTTTCCTTTACCTTTGTAATTTTGAACATGAGATTTTTTTAGTTCCATTGCTTTATAAAAAGAGACACTTTTGATATTTAGAAGTTTTTGATAACTTTTTTTGCCTGTTTATGCTTTTAGTTTCTATTTGGATAATTCCTTCCATTCACATTCAAATTTTGGTATAAATGATAATTATGAAACATACAAAAATTTATATTAAGACATGATCAAGAGCATTTAAAATTTTGACTACATAACGTTGAATTGTGTGATCAAATTCCTATTACACTATATACTTGACTTAATTGATAGTTATTGGAGTTTTATCACTTGTACACTTGTTTCTCAGTCAGTTTCCTCATATTAGCAAGGTAGCATGCCATATTATTGGAACGGCCAAATTTTATCGAGAGAATTGGTGAGTCAAATATTCCAAAAATTCCAAAAATTCCCATGGCCATTCCATCACTACCAGCAGGGAAAATTGTTTGGAGGGAAAGTCAGAGAAGAAAAGACGGTAGTCCTAACTTTCTACTCTTAAAATATCTCTCTTTTGCCAAATTATTTTTTAAAAGACATTAAAATGTTAAAATGCACTGCTGGAGACCCACACAACACTGGCAGGAGGTTGTACAAGTGAGGAAACCCATAGCTTACGCTTCGGTAACTTCCCAGAAAATTGGCATATAGCAATAATTGGAAGACAAACTCAGTGGTCAAGTTATATTAGGTCAGGTAGGAAATGTTAAGAGTCTGGGGTTGTTTTTAAGATTAAATTATGCAACACTCGGAATGTTTAGAGAAATTTCAAGCAAGTGCTTAACACATGAAAACAGTCAAATGATTACCATAATCATTATTATTAGACCACAAATAAACTAATATAACTATTTTAACATGCTTTCTAGAATATACTCACACACATACACACTTATGAACATCTATATAATTACATATTCAGTTATATAAAGTTTAAAGTGTCTTTTATTTCTCTCTCTCATATATATGTGTACACACACACACACACACACACAATATGTAACATGCCATCTGTGCATACTGCCAACTTCTCCTATCTTCACAGGGCAGAAAGAGGTAAGAATCAAGCTCTCTAGTAACTTTTATAAGGGCACTAATCTCATTCACTAGGGCTCTACTCTTATAACTTCATCTAATCCTAATTACCACCATAAGGCCCCACCTGTTAATATCATCACAGTGGTGGTAGGATTTTGACATGAACTTTGGGGAGATGCATTTAGTCCAGACAGGTAACTTGCCCTCTCAGCATGCTGTAGCTTAACTCCAAATAATCATTTCTTTTTTCACATATTTATATTTCTAACATATCTGTATTGTCTTAGAATTGAGAAAATGCTTAAAGAAGGGGCAGGGATCTGAGAAAAGCCTTCTCATAGCACAAAGAATTCTTCAACCTGACTTACGTGATGAGTTGATAATATACACATAATTCTCTTAGTGTCGTAAGTGTAAATTGATGCCCATATAGCATATAATCACATTTTGTGCCTTTCCACATTTGGATTTTTGGAAACAATGAAATTTTAATATTCTTAGAAGAAAGATTAGACTATAAATCAAAGTCAAAATGATTTTCTGGTTTATGTCCTGTTGTGTGGGAGGGAACTGAAAGTTATTTAGAAACTGTCTAGGTCTCTAATTACATTGTTTTTGCACAATTTTTAAATTAATCAAATTTTCCACTTGGATAGAGTTTGAATAGAATTTTTTTTTATTAACATCTAACAAAAACAGAAAAATAACATAACAAAAGGGAGATACGGACTTTGGAAAACAAATGTTGAAAACAATTTAAGCCTAATTGTGAAATGAAGAAAGCCAATTTTCCTATAAATGACTATTTTCTCTATATTTCTACTTTATAACTACTGTGTTATGAGAATAAATATGTTATTTCAGAGGAAATACAAGTCTGAAAGCAAGTTTGGGTTTTAGTGTCCATGTAGGGAAAGATAACATATTTCAAGCTCACATGAACTGAGACTAATAAATTCAGAATCCTTAGTGAAAGGATGCCTGAAAAACTTGGCCTATTATCTCCAATAGGAGATATGTAAGATTGTCACAGTCAAAGCTCTGAATAGGAAAAAATATCTCATAGGAAATCAGGACTTCAAACTTAATCCTAATATAATTCTGAAGTAAAAAAAAATGTCATGATCTCTGAAACAGAGGATACCCAAATTCCTCCATAATAATATATAACAAGTGATTTTTATAGTGATTTTTCTGGAGCCCAGATCAGATAAAAAACATAAACAAAAATTTCAAAATTAAGTTTTTTATAATTAAGAACCCATGATAGGCACTCTTTCATACACATTAGCATAGAAACAGAAACATAGATATAACAAAATCTGAGTAAAGTGATTTATTATATGCTATTAAATTTAAAATGTTTAAGTTAGATATGCAATTGAATTTTACTTGAACTTCCTGGAAGCTATTGCAAAAGTTCAGGGTGAGGAAAAAAAATGGCCAATAAACTAAAATTACATGATCATCATAGAAGCACAACTGGTATAGGATTTTTAAATAATATATTTGGTATATGTCTATTATATTTGATAAATTATATTTGATATATGATAATGTCACAGGTATTACAAAAGACAAGACTAGAATTTATACAAATGATCAATTATTCAAAATAGCTTCAATAATAAGACTATAACTGTGTTTCTATTATGGTCTTATTGATTCAAAATAATTTTGGATTTTATATTTTTCCAATAAGTTTGTAAACCATTTTATTTGTTATCGTTAAAGTCTTTATTTTACCATTGTCAAATACTTTTTAATGTTCATTCCTTTCTTATATTTCTGTCTGAAAAATAAAAGCATTTTGTTTGACTGCAAGTTTAATATAAATAATATTTTTTGCCTTTTTCTAGGAGCTGCTTTACTTTTTGTATGCTCCAAAGATTTCTTGAGATTAAAAATGAGTGAAATTGATTTAGAAGAACATACATTCAAAATAAATGAAAAGTCATACATCAAAGAGTGATTCGTTAACATTCTTCTTATAGCTTTAGGCATTAAATCATCATCTTCATGTCCAGTTACCTTATATTAACAACTAAATTTGAAGGAAATGCAGGTGCTTCTTCAGAAAAATATTGTCCTAAGATTTTCATTTGGATATGGACATCATCTTCATGATGTGGGTGGTAAAGTCCAAAAACACGTTGAGTTAGCTATATGTTCATCAAACCTTTCTTGGAAAACTGTAGTAAAAGGTTTTAGTCTCCTATGTGTACTCTCTTTAGGCAGAATGGCTCAGCCTCTATTTTGCATACGTAATTTGCATACCCAATTTACAGTTTCCTACCTTTTCTACTTATCATGGCGACTGGCTGTTTGGTGATTTTGTGCACATTAACAAAACCACAAATGGCTAGCACATCAAGTTCTCGGGCATGAACTCACATGATGCCTCTCAAACCATGAACTCCCACAGTGAGCTGATACTAGGCACTAATGGCCAATTACAGTGTATTATAGCTTATTTTACTGTGCGCCTCACTGAAAGGGAGGTGTTAATTAGTTCTAAGCATCTGAAAAGTGCTCAGAAAAGAGATAATCATAAATTATTGTGAGTTGTCTATCATATTTAGCCATATGTAAAAGATCATTTTTTTCATTATGTAAATATCTCATGACAGAAGCTGAAAACATAAAAAGGAAATTTAAAAAACCCATTTCATTCTTTTTCTCCAGTTTTAAGCAATTTTATTATAGTATGTGTCTTTATTCAGTTGCCTTCATGTTTCATGTTTTTATTCCTTGGTATTGTTTGACCTTAGAGCTGTGGGTTTGTAGTTTTCACGAATTTGGGGAAAATTTTGACCATATTTCCTCAAATATTTCCTGCTCTTCCCCTCTTTGGGACCCACATTATATGTATCTTTAAAGTTGTCTTACATTTAACTGATGCTCTCTTCTTTCTCTTTCCAGTCTTTTCTACCCCTCTGTTTCATTTTATGTACTTTCTACTTCTATGTCTTCAATTTCATTAATTTTCCATCTATTTTTTAATCCTCACTTGTTTCTCTATAGTCTATCTTTCATCTCAGTCACTAATTTCCATATCCAGAAGTTTCATGTGTCTAATATTTAATTTTTTATTTAATACATGTAGTCTTTCCTGTACCTTGTTGAATACAAGGAATAGAGTTGTAATAGCTAATTGAATGCCATTTTTTCTAATACTATCATATATGTTATTTCAGAGTCACTTTCCACCAATTGACATTTCTCTTCATAATGGATCACATTTTATGCTACTTTGCATTGCAGGTAATTTTTTGATCAGTTGTCACTCAATAAGAATATGTTGGTGATGGTTCTTTTGTATCCATATTTACTTTATGCATATTTTTATCGGTAATTTGTCTATGTGTATTATTGAGATTTGTTATTGGATGAAGTTAATTCATAACAGCTTGATAATTCTGATTTTGCTTCAGGTTTTGTTTAAAGGAACTAGAGAAGCATTTATTTTAGATCTAATTGTGCCCATTCTTGAAACAACAGAATCAGGGCCATGAACAGATATAAACTTTGGAGATCCTTCTTATTCATTTAGGTCCCAGACCCACCTTTCCCTATTAGCCCTTAGAAGTTCCCTCATAGGCATGGGTTGACCAGTATTCAGTTGAAGACTTGACCAGGATCCTCTGCATATCTTCAGAGCTTTCTCTTTGTGCATCTCTCTCTAGACTGCTACACTGCCCTGCAAAACTTAGCCACTTCAGACTTTCTGGACTTCCAGCTCCATACTCTCAACTCAACAGTCTCCAAGTTCCGCTCAGCTTCTCCCTTTATTCTCAGTGGCCTGAAAACTCTCTGAAGGTAATAAACAGACAATTATACATTTTGCTACATTTGATTCCCATCTGTCTGGGAACACTATTCTTTATGTGACAACAATGTTAAATAACTTGAAACTATTGTTTCACATGTTTAGTCTGTTTTTAAAAAATATTTCAACCATAAGCACAAATTCAGATTCTGTTATTTCATCCTGGCTAGAAGCGACAGCTTTTCCCATCATATTATAAGATAAGTAGTAATAATAAATAAAAATATAGGAGTGCCTGGACAGATCAGTCAGTTGAGCAGATGACTCTTAATTTTGGCTCAAGTTATGGTCTCAGGGTGGTGGGATTGAGCCCCACATTGGGCTTCACGCTAGAAATAGAGCTTGCATGGGATTCTCTCTCTCTTTCTCTCTCTCTTCCTTTTCCCCTCCTCTGCTCTCTATTTCTCTCTCTCTCTCTCTCTCTCTCTCTGTAAAATAAAATAAAATAAAAATAAAATAAAATAAAATAAAATAAAATAAAATAAAATAAAATAATAAAGAGTTCTCACCCAGATGGCAATGTAGGAGCCTCCTGAACCTACCTTCTCACATAGACACACTGAATCAATAGCTACATATAATCATTGCTCCTTGTGAAAGAAATCCAGAAAATCAAGGAATCATTTCCAGAAAATCAAGGAAAATGAAGAAACAGAGGAACATATTCTGAATGAAACAATAAGAAATAAAAAAGAACTTAATAAAACAGAACTAAGTGATTTATCTATTAAAGAGTTCAAAATAATGATCATAAAGATGCTCACTGAGATTGGGAGAAATGAATGAGCAAAGTGAGAATTTCAACAAAGATAGAAAATATAAGAAAATACCAAATGGATATCACAGAGCTAAAAATTGCAATAACTGCACTGAGAAATTTAATAGAGGGATTGAGTAGTAGACTAGATGAAGCAAATACAAGGATCAGCAAACTTAAGGATAAGGCAGGCAAAATCATCCAATCAGAACAAAAAGGAAAAGAATGACAAAGAGGATAGCTTGAGATGGGATAACCAATATTCACATAATAGAAGTCTCAGAAGTAAAAGAGAAAGAGAAAGGGGTAGAAAGCTTATTTGAAGTAATAATGGGTGAAAACTTTCCTAAAATATAAAATATGGCAGAGTAGAATAAAAATGTAGAGCTTTAAAATGAATTCAAAATTATCATCTTAAAATAGACTGTAATCACTCTAAGACATTTTATGTAAGAATCCTGGTAACCAAAAAACAAAAACCAATAATAGATTGACAAAAGAAAAAGAGAAAGGAATCTAAGCATACCATTACAGAAACCCATCAAATCATAATGGAAGAGAGGAAGAAAGGAATAAAGGGATTATAAAACAGCCAGAAAACAATGAACTAAATGGCAATATTAAGTCTATACCAATCAACAATTACCTTATATGTAAATGGATTAATTCTCCAATAGAAAGATATAGAGTGGCCGAATGGATGAAAAAGCAGAATGCAAGTATATGCAGCCGATAAGAGACTCACTTCAGCTTTAAAGACATAGACTGAAAGGGAAGGGTAGAAAAAATATATTGTGTGGAAATGGAAGCTAAAATAAAGCTGAGATAGCTATACTTATTTCAGAGAAAATATACTTTAAGACAAAGACTGTAATAAGAGACAAATCCTCAAATAATGATAAAGAGGTCAATACAACAAGAAGATGTAACATTTGGAAATATTTATGCACCAAACCTAGAAGCACCTAGGTATTAAGAGAATATACCTGAATACAGTAAAGACCGTATATAAAAAGCCCACAGCTAACAGTGGAAATCTGAAAGCTTTTCCTTCAAGAACAGGAACAAGGCAAGGATGCCTGCCCTTGCTTCTTATTCAACATAGTATTATAAATCCTAGCAAGAGAAATTAAGCAGGGGAAAAAAGGCATCCAAATCAGAAAGGAAAGAGTAAAATTGTCTTTATTTGCAGATAATGTATTATATACCAAAAGCCCTAAAGAGTTCACCAAATAATATTAAGACTAATAAATAATTGCATTAATGTTGCAGGATACAAAATCAGTAAATATATATATATATATACATATATATATATATATACATATATATATATGTATATATATATATATATATACATATATATATACTGATATAGTATGTATTTTTATACACCAACAATGAACTGTTACAAAGAGAAATTAAGAAAACAATCTCATTTACAATAGAATCAAAAACAATAAAATAGTAATAAATTTGGCCAAGGAGTGAAAGATTTGTACACTAAAAAGTGTAAGATAATGATGAAAGAAATTGAAGATAAAAATAAGTGGAAAGATATTCCATGATTATAGATTGGAAGAATTAGTGTTGCTAAATTGTCTATATTACCTAAAGCAATCTACAGGCTCAATGCAGTCTCTGTCAAAATCCTAAGTGTATTTTTCACAGAAATAGAAAAAAACAATTATAAAATCTTTATGGAACCACAAAAGACAGTGGCCAAAATAATCCTGAAAAAGAAGGATGAAAGAAAAAATAGTCTCTTCAATAAATGCTGTTGGGAAAACTAGAGAGCCACATGCAAAAGAATGAAACTGGGCCTTTATTTTAGACAACAAACAAAAATCAACTCAAAATGGATTAAAGATTTAAATGAAAGATATGAAACTATAAAATTTCTACAAGAAAGCATAGGAAAAAACTTCAGGATGTTGGTTTGAAGATGATCTCTTGTCTATGACACCAAAAACACAAGCAACAAAAGCAAAATTAGACAAGTGGAACTATATCAAACTAAAAGGCTTATGCACAGCATAGGAAAAATCAGAGAGTAAAAAGGCAACCCACAGAAAGGGAGAAAACATTTGCAAACTAAATATCTGATAACGGAATAATATACAAAATGTATAAGGAATTCATACAACTCAATAGAGGAAAAAAACAAATAACCTGATTAAAAAATGGCATAGGAGGGGTGCCTGGGTGGCTCAGTTGGTTAAGCGTCCAACTTAAGTTCAAGTCATGGCCTGGCAGTTTGAGAGTTTGAGCTTCACATCAGGCTCCACACTAGCAGTGTGGAGCCTGTTTGAGATTCTCTCTCTCTCTCTCTCTCTCTCTCTCTCTCTCTCTCTCTCTCAAATAAATAAATATAATTTTATATAAGAAAAATAGCACAGGACATGTCTCCAAAGAAGGCATACAAATGCCCAATAGATATATGGATAGATGCTCAATATCAATAATTATCAGGGAAATGCAGATCGAAACCATAACGAGTTACCACCTATACCTGTTAGAATGTTAGAATGACTATTAAAAAAATGAAAGATGGTGAGAATGTGAAGAAATTAGAGTGCGATAAAATGTAAAATGGTGCAGCTGCCGTGGGAAATAGTATGTAGGTTCCTCAAAAAGTTAAAAATAGAGCTTCTGAGTATATACCCTAAAGAACTGAAATTTGATCCTGAAGGGTTATCTGCACCCCTATGTTCATAGTAGCATTATCACTACTAAGATATGGAAACAACTCGTGTTTATTAACAAACAAAAATATAAAGAAAATGTAGGATACACATAAAATGAAATGTCAATCAGCCTTAAAAAAGAACAAAATTCTGCCATTTGTGGCAATATCCCGATTTTTGCATTACTGTGGTTTGCGCCACTGTAACTGTCAGTTAAAATCAAGATTAAACATCTTGAAATAGGAAACCATGTCTAGAAACACTTTTGTGCTTTTTTTCTGTGTGCTTTTCCTTAACATAAATTCAAATATATTAGTAAGGGTCAAATTATCTCCATCTATTGAGCAGAATTATTCACGGATACACCTGCTCATTTAACCACATGTAGATGTGATTTTTAAGATGAAACCTAATTAAATATTTCTTACTTTTAAAACCAAGAAAATGCAATAGCACATCCCTGAAGGACCAGGGATAACAAATGGAAATTTCTAAAAACCTACTTACTGAGATACAATGGGCACATGTGCCAAGAGTCTAAGCCATTATTATTAAAATATCTATTACAACAAAAAGATCTTATATTCTCTGGAAGCAAAGAATGTACCGGAAGATAAAGTATTTAACAGTTATCTTTATTATTTTTAGGCAGATTCTGATAATTATTTTGCTGATGAAAGATGCATTTTTTTTAATTTTTTTTATTTTTTTGCTAATTCGGGTCAATGGCATATATGGAGAGTTGTGATTGATCTAACCTCGTATTCCTTGTTGGCCCATATCTGGTATCTCACACTGACATACAAATCCCAGACCATCTGGCTACTAGCAGAACAGGTCAGAGGTCAAGGACTGTTTTAGCATAGGATAGTATGCCAGCTGCCTTGTCACAGTCTTTTATTGTTATTTTCATCTCTGTTATATGAAGGTGTCATTTCCTGTTGCCTTGGAACCTTTGAGATACAACAGTCTTTGTTTCATAAAATTGAATCAATTGAATAAAACTGACCTTTTCAAATGTTGCACGAGAGTAAAATAGTGCAATTAGAAAATAGATATAATGTATGTAAAGAATGATGATGATATATTAACATTCCTTGGTTAACTATAGTAATTCTCCAAACATCATTTTTAAAAATTATACTTTTCAAAAATACTTTTAAAGAGATTATTCTTTATCCAGCAAAATATTAAAGAGTAAACAACTTACCAAAGGACAAGACTCTTTCAGATACATTCGTGGCTATGAACGACAAAAAAAAAAAAAAAAAAAAAAGTAACTTTGTGCATGGGAAGATGTCAAACTTAAAAAGATGAAGCTTAAATTAAACTCTGGTCAGTAGTAAGGATTACTGATTTTTAAAAATTACAAATTTTGGGGTGCCTTGGTAGCTCAGTCAGTTAAGCATCCAACTCTTGATTTTGGCTCAAGTCATGATCTCACAGTTCATGAGTTTGAGCCATGTGTAGGGCTCTGGGCTGATAGCACAGAACCTGCTGGGAATTTCACTCTCCCTCTCTCTCTGCCCCTCTCTGGTCTCTCTCTCTCAAAAATAAATAAGTAAAAATAAATTAAAAAAAATAAAATTACAAATTTTATGCTAATTGCAATGCAAATGGATTATGTATTATAATGTAAGCATATTATTTTCTACAGAACAAAATTAGGTTTATTAAAATTGTTAAATTGCAGTGTTGCCATATATATGAATAGGAAATCAGTTTCATAATCAAATATAACCAGACACATTTTAAGGGATTTTAACATTTTAGCTCATTTAAATATTATTGCTTATTTAAATGTCATTTCTTTTGAGACTTTTTTATTGAATTAAATACATGACATCATGTATCTAGCCACATTCTAAAGTGACATATTAATGCTATATATAAATATATATGTAATATCAATGATTAATGAGTAATTTTATAGTTGTCTTTCAAACTTTTCATAAAACATTGCATTATAATGTAATACATGTATCTTTTGTAAAGGAGTATTAAAAAATACCGATAGGTTCCAAAATCATTCTGCTTTTGTCATTAATCTAATTTATTCACATAGTTAATATACTTCTACCTTGTGTCACATACTGTTCTACATTATTAGGATCCTTAAGTCAATAAACACACCAAAAATTCATGGATAGTAGAGTAGGTTCTTTTTGATATACGAAATTTATAATAGTCAACAGGTTGATTTCAGTGGAAAGGAATAAATGGATATAAAAAAATAAAAGGAAAAACAATTTATCATTCTATTATAAAAATAAGTGAAGATTTGAACACAATTGAACCTAAAAAGAAGTAATTTAAAAGGGTGACAACTTTTAAGAACACAGCTGCAAAGAAATAAAAATTAGGTATATTAGCTGATTTAAAAGAAAATGAATGATTTTTAAATATTATCACAGTCTCTACATATCATAAATATATATCCATACACATAAAATTTTATATAATATCTGTAGTCTCAAAACAATGTATGCAAATAATATTGTTACAAATTGAATCACATATAAAATGTTTGACAAGACTCATTGTTCTAAGTAGAGTGGTGGCAAATCTTTCTCCCTCACTCACTCCTTTCTTTCCTTTTAAGTTTCGGGGCACCTGCGTGGCTCAGCCAGTTGAGCATCCAGCATCCTACTTTGACGCAGGTTGTGATCTCATAGTTTCAGGAGTTTGGGCCCTGCATCTGGCTCGCTGCTGTCAGCACGGAGCCTGCTTAGGATCCTCTGTCCCCCTCTCTCTCAGCCCCTCCCTGCTTGCACACTCTCTTTCTCAAAAATAAAATAACATTTAAAAATAAGTAAGTACATTTTATATCCATGTCTTATGATACTATCTCTGTGTTTAAGTATCCTAATTTGGGGGCACCTGGCTGGCTCAGTTGGTAGTATGACTCTTAATCTTAGGGTTGTGAATTCAAGCCCCATATTGGGTGTAGAGATTACTTTAAAAAAATCCTCATTTGTCAAAGAAATTTTCCTCTGTAAGTTTAATTAATGTAGCTAATGTACAGAGTTGTTTTTTTTTTTTAATATAAGTATGGTGCATTATACTTTTCAATGCTCTTTTAGATCTGCTTTCTTCATTTCCAAAACTACTGTTCAAAGAAAGATGGTATGTCATGGGATCTTATTTTAACTCCAGGCCGACTTTGGGTATTTGAGTTTCACAATTAATATTGCCAGTACTGCCATTATTCTACCATTCTCTGAACATTAATTTCATATTTAAACTTGGCTAGACTAGGCTACCCAATGTTGTCAAACATTAGTCTAGATATTGCTGTAAAGGTATGGTTTAGATGTGATTACCATTTATAATCAGTTGACTTGAAGCACATCAGATTACTCTTCATAATGTGAATGGGTCATTTCAAGACCTTAAGAGCAACACTGAGGTTTTCTGAAAAGGAAGGAATTGTACCTCAAATACACACCATAGAAATTCCTTAAACTGACCCTCTTTCTTTTTCTCTCTCTCTTTCTCTGCCCTCCCTCCAATTCAGTCTGTTTTTCTGGAGAACCTTGACCTAATGGAGATGCCAAAGAATAGAATAAGAGTGTAAATCCTGATCCTACTTTTTAATGTATGAGTTGGCTTGCATTTAACAAATTCTTTCTGCCTTTATGCGTTTTTAAAATTTGTGAAAGTGATGTTTTGACCATTAAATAAGATAATCAAGCGATGTTCTTAACATGGCACCTACTACTCAAAAATTGTTCAATAATTTTTATTTCATTATTATCTTTATCATAATACTACTGGGTGTAAAATGATAGAAACTAAGTAAATATTCCTAATTTACTATTTTCTAGAAATAATTTAGCTGAAACTCACAGAATGTAGACACTCTAACATACACAGTCCTGTTTTCCACTAATGTTAAATCCCAGTTGGATAACAGACAATGTACATTTTTTTGACAATGTTCATTTTAAAGAGTTATCAAAGTAAACTGCCTATTAATCCTCAATTTAAGAATTTAAAACTATTTAGAAACAAGATTTTCCAGCTCATGACATTTTAACAGGTCTCAGTGGGTGGATAAATGAAGAAGGAAGGAAGTCTGTTTGTTCCTGGCCAAATATTTTCCAAAGAATATAGTTACAGTAAAAGTTGTTTAAAATTACTCAATCTACATTAATTTAACGGAGCCTCCTCCTGTGCTTGATGACATATTAACATATTTTAATCTTTCCCATACTTTGCTTATAAGAGGCTAAGTCATCTTCAAACTATTAGAATTTACCTTGCAAACATGTATTTCTTTATTTTAATAAGATTTTAAGTAACCATAAAAGTAGGTTGGACATAACCACCATTTCTAAAATGAATCTGAACTTGATAATTTAGTCTAATATACTTTTTTAAGGATGGAAAGTAGAGTGGGGGAAGCCTAGTTCGTAATTAGTTCTGTATCTACTACAGCAGATGGACCACACTGTGATCTATTTCGGAGTCATAAATCTCTATGACTCTTCTGCTGATGTTAAAGCAAGGCCTATTTGGCAGATTATAAGGCTCTTCCAAAAGATATGAGTGAAATTTTCTTGCTTGCTTGATCACAGATCAGTGGAAATGAGCACAGTATGTTCCATGGTATAATTTACCAAATAAGGCTGCCTATTTTAATTTTATTTTTTCAAGACCAGATTGAGATTATTATGAGCATCTGAGCCAGCACCAGCCAGTTGTGTTATAATGTTTAAAATATGTTTTCATGTTTACTATAATTTTATAAAAGAAAATTAAGCTTGTGAGATAAGAATGGGAGCTCACGGAAAATATGTTAGCAATGTGTCTATATTAGGAATGTGATTAATTTTAAATTATGTATAACATTTTGGACAATGCAGCAAGAGACATGCAGTTTCATCTCTGCTCCTTACTGTGACACCTTGGGTAGGCTCCTCATCTGAGCTTCCTGTTCATCTATAAAATAAAGAGTTATTGTCACCAAATCTGTTCATTATTTTTAAAAACACTCACTTATTCTGAAATTACATAAAATGATAATAACAACAAAACAGTAACAACAGCAACAGCTTGTGTTACTGATCAGCTGCCCACTGTCAACTACTCCACCTGGAACCACTCATATGTTAGCTCACCTTGATCTTACCAACAACCCTAACTGGATATAATGCTCATTTTATAGATTAGGAAGGCCATGTATTATTTTTCTATACACTTAAAGAGTGTTTCTAGTATTGAGGCTATTCTTCATGTCCCACAGATATTTTTTACGTAGAATGATAAATTTCAAATTCTCTTTTGTGCCCCATACCTGAGACCACATTATATTTGGTCAAGTCTCCTAAGGCTCCTTCTTGCTGTAAAGTTTTCACTAACTTTCCTTGTTTTTGATGATTTTCATAGTTTTGGTGGATACTGGTCAGGTATGTTGTAAAATGTTCCTCATTTCGGATTTGTATGATCTTTTTTTCTCATGTTACCCTGGGGATATGTGTTTTGGGGAGATGGACCATAAAAGATAAGTGCTAGATATATTTTATTTTAAAATGTCATTCTTTTTTAATAGTATTAAGGGTATATAATATCAAAATATATACAGGATCTGATTGTGGTAAACTAATCAAAGAAGATCTAATATGTGGATATATATTGTGAATTTTTTTTAGCTTGCTTGGCTAGAGATTTATCAATTTTATTGATCTTTGTAAATAATCTGCTTTTGGTTTGTTGATTTTCTTAATTGTTTTCCTGTTTTTAATTTCATTGATTATCTGTTCTGAATTTTATTGTACCTCTTAGGCTTATTTAACCTTACTCTTTCTGATTTTTTTTTCTTTTTCTAATTTCTTAAGGTGGAAGTTTAAGAAGTTTAAGTTGATAATTTTAGATCTTTCTTATTTTTTAATATATGCATATGATGTAAATTTTTCTCTCAAGTACTGTTTTAGTGCACCTCACAAATTTCAATGACTTGCATTTTCATGTTAATTTAGGTGGAAATTTTTGTTTTATTTATAAGTGTGGTGTTTTATTTCAAATATTTGCAAATATATCAGCTATCATTCAGTTCTTTATTTATTTATTCCGTTATCTGGGAACTTACTTTTTCTATGATTTCCCTTCTTCTAGATTGTTACAGTGTGTTTTAGATCCTAGAACGTGGTACATCCTGAAGAATGTTCCATGTGAGCTTGAGAAGAACATGTATTCTGTTGTTGGATGGAGTATTCTATAATTGTCGATTAGATCACATTGATTGGTAGTGCTGTCTAGGTCCTTGCTGATTTTCCACCTGCTTAATCTATCAATTTTTTACAGAAGGATGTTGAAGTCTCCAAATAATAGTGGATTTGTCTATTTCCCTTTTTTGTTGTATTTTGACATTCTTTTAGGTGCATACACATTAAGGTTTATTATGTCTTCATAAAAATACAAAAAAACAAAACAAAACCTGGTCCATCTTCATCACTAATAATTTCTCTTGTTCTGAAGTCTGCTTGGATTGAAATTAATGCAGTTATTTCTGTTCAGTTCAGGTTAGTGTTTTGTTTCTTTCCCCCATATTTTTCTGCCCTCTCTGATTTTATTTAATTATTTTTGCCTTCTCTGATTTTATTATTTTATTTTTTTAAATGTTCATCTTGAGAGAGACAGAGAGAGCACGTGCATGCAAGCAGGGGAGGGAAACAGAGAGAAAGAGAAAGAATCCCAAGCAGGCTTCACTGAAGCCTGATGTGGGGATTGATCGCACAACCATAAGAACATGACCTGAGCTGAAATCCAGAGTCCAACGCTTAACCAACTGAGCTACCTGGGTGTCCTGACTTGTCTGATTTTAAACGAATACTTTACATGGTTTCATTTTATCTGCTCTCTAATGTATTGTTATACTTGAAAAAAAACCAAAAAACTAGTGCTTGTTGAAGAATTTGCAATATACACTTTTAACTAATTCAAGTCCATAACTGAATGACTCCATACCCCTTCATTTACAGTGTAGGTACCTTATGACATAGTATTCCTGGTCCATCCTTCCAGTATTTTGTAACATTGCTGTCATTTCACTTATCCTTATGTTATAATCACACAATACACTCTTGCTATTATGACTCAAACAAATAGTCACCATTTTGGTCAATTCAAAAAAAGAAAAAAAGTATTTTACCATCATATATTCCTTCTCTAATTCTCTTTCTTTTTGTAGATCAATGTTTTGATCCATTTCATTTTCTTTCTTCCCTTTGGAACCCCTTTTAACATTTCTTGGGATGAGCTCTTTCAGTTTTCATTTTCTGAGAAATTTCTTATTTTTTATTCACTTTTGAAGGATAGTGTCACTGGACGAAGAACACTAAGTTGATTAACTTTTTCCTTTTATTTTTAAAATATTTTTATATTTTGGACTGTTTCCTTTTAACATATTAAATATTTCACTTGTTTTTTTTTTCTTGCTTTTATGGTTTCTAAGGAGAAGTATACTGTAATTCTATAGGTAGGGTGATTCTCCCCCCAATGTTTGTCTTTAATATTTTTTTTTCTTTTTCTTTACTTTTCTCTTCAAATATGATAAGCTGATTTTGTTTGTTTATTTGTTTTTGGTATTTATTGGTTCTGATATCCATTAAGCTTCTGGGATCTGTGATATAGTGTTGGTCATTAATTTGGAAAGATCTCGGCCATTATTACTTTCAATATTTCTTCTGCTCCATTCTTTTTTTCTTCCTGTTCTCATATTCCAATTATGCATATGTGACAACTTTTAACATTGTCCCACCATTCTTGGATGTTTAGTGTTTTCTTTTTCACAGGGGAGGGTAAGAGAGAGGGGGAGGCACAGACTCTGAAGCAGGCTCCAGGCTCTGGGCTGTCAGCACAGAGTCCAATATGGGGCTTGAACTCAACGAGCCATGAAATCATGACCTGAGCTGAAGTCAAATGCTCAACCAACTGAGCAACCCAGAAAAGTTTTTTTTTTTTCTTTTTTACATTCTTTTTATTCATTCATTGAATTTCAGTTTGGGATGTTCCTATTGACTGAACTTCAAGCTCCCTGATCCTATAATTGGTCATGTCCTTGAAAGGCATTCTTCATTTCTATCATGGTGTTTATGAGTTCTAGCATTTCTTTTGACTTTTTTAAGAGTTTCAGACTTTCTGCTTGTGTTACCTATCTGTTGCTATATGCTATATATTTTTTCCATTAGATATTTTAAATATTAATCATAGTTTTAAATTCTCCTTTTAATTCCAAAATCATTGCCGTATGTGAGTTTGGTCTAATGCTTATTTTGATTCTTCAGACTGTGTTTAACTTGCCTTTTGAAATGCTTAGTAATCTTTTATTGAAAGTTATGCATGTTGTCTTGGATAATAGGCACTGAGTCAAGTAGATGTTAAGTGTGAGGATATATATTAATCTTGATATGAGTTGGGCTATATTTAATGTTTACTGTGGCTACAGGTTACAGAGGCTTCTAATCTTTGTTTTTGTCTCCCCTCTTGACTTTGTGTTTCTCAAAGTACTCCTTCTCAGAGAAATTCTGTCTTAAACCTCTTTCAGCTATCATATTGAAAGTCTGTTCTTACAATTGTAAAGTCTGGGACAGGGGAAATGTTCCATAATCCTCCAATTAAATCTCATAATTTAGTCATCCTGTGTGTGAGGCCTGTGACCCCACAAGTGTTTCTCTAATGTTATAGACTCTACTCTTCTTCATTTGCGATGTTCCTAATAGGTTTCTCCTATTCCCTGAACTTTGCTACATGTCCTTTGCGCTTTAATGAATCAGGAAGTCAAGATCAGGTTGGAGTGGATGAATGCTCTTCTCCCATCTAGGATAAAACTAAAGCTTTGATTCAGTTCTTTCTCTGGAAAGTAGAACTTTGTCATGGAAAGTGATCTAGGCATATTTAACATTGATTTCTCTTCTCATTCTCCTGCCAGAGCAAGGATATATTTCTTGGACCTTCATCATTAGAAGATAGAATTCCTTTTTATTATTTTCCATTCATCTATTGTTAAGGCAGGTGTAATTTGCTTACTCAATATTTTGACTTGGGCAAAGTATCTCTACTTGGGCCTGTGAAATTTAGTTCTCAGTGTTACTATAATTAGTCTAATTTAGATTTTATCTGACATAAATACATGAGAAAATTTCACCCACAATACAGAAGAAAGAATCCACCATAGTTCTACATTTATAACAAAGAGGTATCAACTAAACATAAAGGAAATGCAAACAAATTAATTAGAATAAACTCTTTTCTCTGTACTCCATGATGTTTTCCTAAGTCAAGTTTATAATGGCAACTATAATACAAGCAATGGTATTTTTTTTCCTATATATGCTTTAGATACACTTTTGATACATGCTATTGGTCTTTCTGAAAAACTAGAAAAGCATCTATCTACCAACTATCTATCTATCTGTATCTGTGTATATGTGTGAATATATATGCATATAAATGTACATATATATGTATACACAATATATATGTATACACACATACACACATATTTATATCTATCTATCTTACATATGTACTTAGTTTAAAAGCAAATTTCCTAGTTTGTCATTCTTCTAGGAATTTTATATTTCATTTAAGGAATAATGTCTCCATTTGAAGATAAATGTACTTAATTAAATTTTTAAAAGAGAAATGGGAAACATTCCTTTAAAAAATGTTTATTTATTTAGTTTTGAGAGATAAAGAGAAAACGTGAGCAGTGGAGGGGCAGACAGAGAGGAGACAGAGAATCCCAAGCAGGTTCCATGATGTCAGCCCAGAACCTGATGTGGGCTCTAACTCATGCACTGTGAGATCATGAACTGGGCCTAAATCAAGAGTCAGATGCTTAACTTACTGAGCTACCAGGCACCCCAACATTCCCTTTTAAATGTAAATCTAACACAGAATTATTTCCATTCCCTTGATATTTTAAAAAAGACTTAAATGGATGAAAACTTTTGATTTATTGTTTTGCTTGTACAAATTTAAAAAGAAAAAAAAAGACTGATAGATAAAATTGGACAGGTCTCTGCTATTGTCTAAACATAGTTTTTGTGTGAACATAACTGAGTCTTATCTGTAATCTAAAATTTTAAAAGAGTATACATACATTTATATGGCATATAATGCCACTAGTCATAGTTATTCCTTCTTTCAAATTTAGATTTTTTATTAATAACCTGGTAAAATTGAACTGGCTGTAAAACATGAAACTTCGGCTGGTCTCACACATATAGGTAACTGTATTAGTTATCTATTGCTCTAGAATAGTATTAATGCAAACTTAGCAACTAAAAACATACATTATTATCACAACTTCTGTAGGTCAGAAATATGAGGTCCTCTACCTCAGAGTTTATCACAAGGTTGCAAATAGGTGTCAACCAGGATTGGGTCTCATCTGACACTCATGTGGGGACAGGATCTGCTTCTACCCTCATGAAGTTGTTGGCAGGATTCATTCTCTGTTGACCTGAAAACCACTGAGGTGGACAGAAGCCACTTTTACCTCCTTGCTACCTAGGACTATGCATTTGGCAGCTTACTTCTTTAAAGCTAGACAGTGAGACACTCAACAGAGGATTGGCTAGCAAAAACTTAAAATCTTATGTAATGCAATCTCAGAAATGATATTTCATCACTTTTTTGTATTTTCTGGAAAGAAGAAATTCACAAGCCTCACCCATATTCAAGGGGGAGTGAATTATGTAAACCCATGAATATCAGAATATGGGATAGTTTGAGACCATCTTAGAGCTTGCTTACTAGAGTACCTTAGCAAATGCAGTTAAATCATTGCCAGTCCAGAAAAGTCTAAGTAAATCATTTTTTACTAGAAATACTTCAGGAGACTAAGGAAAAAATTGTACCTGTTTTGTGCCAACCTTACATTTGCATTAATAACTTTTCCTGCTAATCTCTAATATCTTTGAGTGAGATTTTTTATTCCAAATTAATTCCTCTAAGTGAAGAAAATCATTGTAGATAAACTATTTTTCACTAAGCTAATATTATATACTAAGTCCTATTCTAATTGTTGAACATATAATGGTTAAATAGACACATAAAGAACAAAAAGATAGATGTTCAAGATATTTAGATCAAAAAATATTAATTATTCTGCCTAAGCTCTTTTGTATTATAAGTAAATAAGAGCTACTCAAGTTATATCAAGAAGATTTTTTGGATTGTTCCAGATAGGGAAACTATCAGAAATGAAGGAAATAATAAAAATAGCTGTTCTCTCATTCTCTTTTATAGAAAATCCTTTTTATCTTCAAAAATTCTTTTTTTCTTCTAAGTTCTTCTTATTATTCATGGATTCTCCTTCTGTCTCGTATGATCATCATAGCTTTCCAGGCCCTGATTTTCCCCTAATATGTATAAACACATATATTTAATTGATAAGTTATAGTAGCAGAGATCTCTCACAAGTACTGTAACTTAGAGATAAGAGAATTTTGTTTTAATTCCCCCATATTGTTTACATAAACATGTTACACACCTCATAGAATTATACAATTTCTGATTTATTATTATTTTATATTAGTAATTGGCTACCTTCTGCTTCACTGTGCAATTCATTTTAAGTACCAATTTATTTACTTTGCCTGATTGCTTTCCTTTCATCTTTTTATACCCATACTAATTATTATTTTAAATGCACACAAATAATTGTATTTCTAAAATTAATAGAAAGCATTCTACTTATACATTCTCTGAGATGATCATCAATGATAAACTCTGTCATTATTGCACCGTATTGAAAGTAGAGCTTCTATAGAAATATTCATTCACTTTAATTAATTTTATTTAATGATTTATATTCAGCTCTTGTAGCAAAAATATAATTCTATTTTTTTTAGCTTAGAAGGCTCTCAACAGCACTTCAATTTTCACCCCTCATTTTATTCAGTTCATCCATAAATAAAAACTCCAGAAATGCAATCCTAATTTGAGACTGAAGTAAGATCATCTGTCAAAATATTTTTGTTTTTAAGGAGTTTATTTTATTTGACTTCAAAACAATTCTCTGAATAAATCTGTATATTTCCTGTGAGCTTTTTTATTTCCTGTTTTTTCCTATTTTTTTCCTATTTTTTTCCTATTTTTTATTTATTTTTATCTCTCTGCCCCTCCCCTGCTCATGCTCTGTCTCTATCTCAAAAATAAATATTAATTTTTTTAAAAAAAGAACAGAATTCTGACACGCGAAAACATATTTTTCTAAAATTTTATGTGTAACCATGTAGTTTTGAAGTCAGATTATAAGCCTTTTATGCTGGTCTAATATGTTGGTCTGCCCTTTATGTTGGTCTCATAAAAGACACCATATGTCTAATTAGTTGTATGATAAATATTTGTTTTAAAAACTACACACTCAACCACTAACTTAAAATATATAAATATTTTTAACGGGGCAAAAATCAAGATAAAATATACTAATCTTTTGCTAACTGCATTACCTTTTTAACAACTTTCAATGAACCTTACATTTAGACATGAAATCAGTATATTATTATACTCCTTGTGATATATCTAATTGTTTTAGTGAAATATTTTTGCAAATCAGTAATCCTTTGTTGGAATTTTCACAATGAAGACCTACAGTTACATAAGAAAAATGTTAATTTGAATAAATAAACCCTGTGAAAATATAATGGTTACTGAATTGGACTTGATCATTAAGGAGGGTCAGCAAGGAATCTGGGTTCGCAGATGATATTTTAATTTCTTATTTCATTCAAAACACCACTGCTGGTTACATATAGTTAGTTTTGCATGTGGGCCATTCTTTAGGTGTTGGATGTGGAATATGGCCGGGTAATATGATGCAGCAAGTAGCATTATGTAAGCAAGGTTAACTTTCTCAGGTAGAGTTTGAGCTGGAAGAAGCTCTCAAGGTAAAACTTCTCACTGTCTCACAACAGTACACAGATAGAAGCCATTTCTTGATTGGAGCAGCAAAACCACATAGAAAGGAAGAGTGAATTTTCCAAGCTACATAAAAGGAAGACTTTGTGCAGCAGTTGAAGCCTATAGAAATAGATGATTAGGACTATCTGAACACTTCATAAATTATCATGAAGTTTCTGAGTTAATTAAGTAGACATTTCCCAGTGGATTACTGAGGTATATGCAAGCGGAAAGTAAAATAAAACAGGGAAGAATGATGTGAGAAATGGATCTTTGAAGGAGGAGAGATTAGGAAGTCAGAGTTGTAAGTAGTATCTCCCAGAATTTTTTCTAATTAGTCTTAAAAGGATTTCTATCAAAATTTAACATCTATATGTGTGTATATAATCCCCTGCAAATAGATACTATATTCAGAAGTGGTTTTTAACTCTGTTGTCCTAATATTTATCCTCAAAAAAATAAAAATAAAAACATGGAATAGCCCAATATAAAGAACAGAATTATGGGGGTGCCTGAGTGGGGGTGCATGGGTGGCTCAGTCAGTTAAACTTTGGCTCAGGTCATGATCAAGCGGTTCATGAGTTTGAGCCCCTCGTTGGCTTCTGTGCTGACAGCTCAGAGCCTGGAGCCTGCTTCAGATTCTGTCTCCCTCTCTCTCTGCCCCTCCCCTGCTCATGCTCTGTCTATATCTCAAAAATAAATATTAAAGTTTATTTTTAAAAAAGAACAGAATTCTGACACGCTAAAACACATATTTTTCTAAAATTTTATGTGTAACCATGTAGTTTTGAAGAGATATGCTTTATAATATGTGCTAAATATGAATCTGTTATTTTACTAATTGTGAAATGAAAATCTGATTTTATGATAAATGTGAAAATGCAAAGGCTTGGGTAATTGATATAATAATTTGTGTTCTTAAAAAATGTTAAAAGAAAATTATTTTAAATAGTCTATGATTTTAACTTTTCAAATGAATTATAAAGTTGAAAATCCTTGGCTATATATATATATATATAGGCAGGTATATGTACAATTTGGCTTGGTATATTTGCAAGACAAATTCATGTAAGGATGTATAGTGGTATACATACATGAATTCTAAGTAATCATTTCTACAATTAATCAAGAAGAGATTTAAAACCTATTATTATGATAACTGTTCAAATTTGCCTAGACGGGGGTAAACTGCAATTTATTTCTCTTTTTTCCTCGGATTTAGAATATGCTCAAACCAATTGTTTCTTATATCATTCTCATATATGTGAATTTCTAGTATATAACTCAGGTTGTATCCATCCCTCAGATATTTCTATTGGATGTGGCTTAAGTATTACTAGAATTTACAAACAAATACAGAAACTAATAAAGAGCTTGTAACTGTTCTAGCTAGTCCTTTTAGGAATTCTCTTCTTTCACATGTATGTGTTTCTTTTTTCTCCCTTTTTTGTTTCTCCTTTTCCTCTTTTTTTGTCTTCTTCTTTTTTTTTTTTTTTTTTTTTTTGGTCATACTAATCAATTGGATATATTTAAGGAAACTTCATTACCTTCTTTTTTATTTTAATATGAAATTTATTGTCAAACTGGTTTCCATACAACATCCAGTGCTCATCCCAACAGGTGCCCTCCTCAATACCCATCACCACCCCACCTCCCCCCACCCCCATCAACACTCAGTTTGTTCTCAGTTTTTAAGAGTCTCTTATGTTTTGGCTTCCTCCCTCTGTAACCATTTTTTTTTTCCTTCCCCTCCCCTATGGTCTTCTGTTAAGTTTCTCAGGATCCAAGTAAGAGTGAAAACTATGGTATCTGTCTTTCTCTGTATGACTTATTTCACTTAGCATAACAGTCTCCAGTTCCATCCACGTTGCTACAAAAGGGCATATTTCATTCTTTCTCATTGCCACGTAGTATTCCATTGTGTATATAAACCACAATTTCTTTATCCATTCATCAGTTGATGGACATTTAGGCTCTTTCCATAATTTGGCTATTGTTGAAAGGGCTGCTATAAACGTTCCCTTCTTCACAAACTAAATGAAAAATAGTTGTAATACAATAGTTTCTGTAGTATAAGCTATAAGATAGCAGTTTATTATCTTGACTGTATCCACAATATATAGAATAGTGCCTGGCACAGAAAAGGCACTCAAATATTAGTTGTTGAATTAATATAATACAACATTTAAACATGCTGTACAATCTTGCCATTTAGGTATTTAGCTAAGAGAAATGAAAGTATATATCCATGAAAAGACATATACTGGAATGTTCACTTTAGCTTCATTTATAATAGCCTCAAAATGGAAATGATACAAAATGTCTATCTTCAGGTGAATAAAAAAATAACCTATGCTATATCCAGACAGCAGAATACTACTCAGAAATAAAAGGGAATGGTATATGTTACAATGTGGATGCATTT
This sequence comes from Panthera tigris, assembly GCF_018350195.1. Lineage (NCBI taxonomy): Eukaryota > Metazoa > Chordata > Mammalia > Carnivora > Felidae > Panthera > Panthera tigris. The sequence continues at coordinate 88,768,704 of NC_056667.1, read as the reverse complement.
CAAAAATAGTTACACGGAGTGAAAGAAACCAAGCCAAAACAAATATACTTTATAATTATTTTAATATAAATTCTAGAAAATGTATACTATAGTGATAAAACAAAACAAAACAATTCGTTGGTTGGCTCAAGAGGTAGGTTTTAAAGAGGATGGTAGGGACACTTTTGGGGATGATGGATATATTCATTATCATGGTTGTGGTTACAGTTTTAAAATTCAAAATTTATCAAATGTACACTTTAAATATTTGGTTTATTGTATGTCAGTCATACCTCGATTAATGAAAAGATAAAAGCCAAATTAACTGTGGGAATGATTCAGTGTTGTTATTGACCAGTAATGACCAAATACCGATTTAGTGGGAAAAGTACAAATTAGGAGATCGCCAAAGGCATTGCTAAAGATTCTTCAAACTTTAATGTCAGCATGCAGTTTTGTTTGGTCTGTGCATTCTAAGCTGACTTTGATAAGAATCTCTGTCAAGGGACTGTATTGAAAGCTGTTTCTGTAGACAGCCTGGAAGAAGAGAGTTAACAGCTGGTTTATGCCTAATTTCTTGCCTGAGTAATGCCTGAGGTTTGAATCTTAATTGCAACACTAACTCAAGACATTTATAGAATTAATCCAGATGTAAGTTAAATAAGTATTTGGTGAGGTTAACTATGAATTTAATTAGGCTTCTGTATCTCGCAAAATTGTTTCTCAATGAAAAATTGATGAGTAAACTTTGTGAACACAGTTCAACTAGAGAATAAGGTCTAATTACATACCAATATAACGGCTACCTGGCTAGCAAGTATACAAGCTGAAGTGACCTCAGAGATGATAACTTTCTTAGATGCTATCTCCGTGCTCTCTCAGGCACATCTCTCATGACAATAAGTGTACCACATATAGAACAACTTTGGGATAGGCAGGTAGTCATGAGATACCCACTCTAAACGTATACTTTCTTTAAGCTGTGTAAACTTTGTCCTGGGTAAAGCTTATTGCAACTCATGAGTTTTAGTTTCAGTTCAAACTCCAGACCACTGTTTCTTGTTGAGTAGAGTACACATTGTATCTGACACATGCTAACTTTTTCCATCCAGTTTTTTAAGTGTATTGAATAAAGCAAATATACCTTCTGTTGACATTTACATTTCTTTCTGCCTCTGGGAATTGGAATAATAGTAAGATCTAGCACTATTTATAGCCATGTATGTATCCATTCATTATTCATTTATTCTCTCTTTCATCTTTCTTTAAATCAAAAAACATTTCTTGAAATACCTACCATATTCCAGGCACTGTTGAGTATTAGGAGGGAATCAACTGAAGTAACATACTTGCAATATTGCAGGACTACAAAGCAAACCTCACTTTTTAAATTATTATCAAAGTTTTTCTCTTTTAGTCACCACGGATTTTACTTTGATTGTTATTAGGTTATAATGCATATTATTTTCAAATGCTTACATGAAGAAATATTATAATTGAGTTATATTGGGCAATTTCATATTAGTGATAACAAAATAAAATGACTTAACTATGCCATTATTTACCATTTTATGGCTTGCTGTATTTTAATAATATATAAAATGCTTTTTCTTTCCATTAATAGATTTTTTAAGCCAATTGGTATTGCGAGTGTTCAAAGATTTTAAAAACACGGCTTGATATTTATCTGTTGCTCTAAGATAGACAAGTTTAGTACATAAAAATAACACTTTGGGCTTCAAAATGACCCATCTAGACAGTACCCTGAACATGATTTCTATGTGGAAGACTTCTGTTTGAAATTAGATTATTTTGTGTATGTAGCAGACAGATACAAGCTCCATAAAGTCATGAGAAATTGTTTAGGCAAATAGAAAAATGTGAAAAAGCAATAAAATACTGGGACAAATCTTGGCTTAACAGCTTATTCATAATTAAAGCTTCTCACACTTGCTCTTCCCACTGGAAAAAAAAAATAGTTTTTTCAGTGCTGTTTTAATAGAAAAAAGTTTAATTTTTTTAAATTTTTCAATATATGAAGTTTATTGTCAAATTGGTTTCCATACAACACCCAGTGCTCATCCCAAAAGGTGCCCTCCTCAATACCCATCACCCACCCTCCCCTCCCTCCCACCCCCCATCAACCCTCAGTTTGTTCTCAGTTTTTAAGAGTTTCTTATGCTTTGGCTCTCTTCCACTCTAACCTCTTTTTTTTTTTTTTCCTTCCCCTCCCCCATGGGTTTCTGTTAAGTTTCTCAGGATCCACATAAGAGTGAAAACATATGGTATCTGTCTTTCTCTGTATGGCTTATTTCACTTAGCATCACACTCTCCAGTTCCATCCACGTTGCTACAAAGGGCCATATTTCATTCTTTCTCATTGCCACGTAGTACTCTATTGTGTATATAAACCACAATTTTTTTATCCATTCATCAGTTGATGGACATTTAGGCTCTTTCCATAATTTGGCTATTGTTGAGAGTGCTGCTATAAACATTGGGGTACAAGTGCCCCTATGCATCAGTACTCCTGTATCCCTTGGGTAAATTCCTAGCAGTGCTATTGCTGGGTCATAGGGTAGGTCTATTTTTAATTTTTTGAGGAACCTCCACACTGTTTTCCAGAATGGCTGCACCAATTTGCATTCCCACCAACAGTGCAAGAGGGTTCCTGTTTCTCCACATCCTCTCCAGCATCTATAGTCTCCTGATTTGTTCATTAATTTTTTTTTAATTTTTAAAAAATGTTTATTTATTTTTGAAGGAGAGAGAGACAGAGTGTGAGCATGGGAGGGACAACGAGAGAGGGAGACTGAAGCAGGCTCTAGGCTCTGAGCTGTCAGCACAGAGCCCGATGCAGGGCTCAAAATCATGACCCATGAGATCATGACCTGAGCTGAAGTATGACACTTAACTGAGTTACTCAGGACCCCCTAAAAAAAAGTTTTAATTTTGAGACCTAAATGTGGAACAATCTTAGTTTGTACCAATATTAGAAGATGCTTTTAGCAGAAGTTATTTTTATTTTTGTTACAATATGAAAAGTGAGTAGTATTCACTATTGTTTTGTTTATAAATTGTTTTAAGACCTCAAATAGTTATTGTGAGAATTTATCAGAATTTTGTAAATAATAAATATTAACTGTAACTATTATTACATATATTATAACACTTTGGTAAATGCTCAATAGGCATTATAACTCTTAAAACACAGAAGCTAGGCAGGTTACATAAATAATTTTAAAAGATATAATTTTAAAGAGTGGTGAGATACTCCTTTGACAATAAGAGGGTGCATATTCAACCTATATACATTTAAAATCAGAATTATTGTAAATCCCTGAAAGCCTCAAAGATATAAATACATATACACTTAATATATAAATAAATTACTTTCTGAGGCAAAATGTCTTTCCTGGACATCAGTATGCACATTCTGGAAATTTTCTCATGAGCCAAATCATTTTCTTATAACCCTTTATAGAATGAAAACTTACTCAATATGTGTCTGTTGACCAACCCTCATTCTATTAATCTATCTCAATCTAGTCATCTGTAAGACAAAACTCATTAAGCCATTCTCTCTACTTCCATGAGCCAAATGCAAATCTAATCTTTCTCTTTGACAATAGGAGTATTTTCTTTCTTGTTAATGATGCCATCACCTAGTCAACCGACTCAGAAGCTGAGAGTCAATCTCAAAGTTCACCTTTCCCTAAAGTCCAACATCCAAATATGTTCATGAAATCAGCGATGCTGCCACTTCCTCTGTCCTTTCTTCCATTCACATTGCTATCCTAATTTACTGTTTGTCATGTAATAGTCTCTTACATGATCTCTTCACCTCTAGTTTTCTCCCCTTCTAATTTATCTCCTAAATATTTGAGTAATTGTTCCCAAAATAAATTTGATTATGCTTTACCAGTATGTATATACCTATCATGTTCTCCTCTTAGTAGAATATCATCCAAATTTTGCAGTGACTTGACAAACAAGACCTTCTCTGACTGGACCTCATCTACTTCCTTGTATTATTGTTATACTATCCTCCTCTGTCACCTATCCAAATCAAGCCATAGTTTCTCAAATGCAATGTTATTTCATTTCTGTAAACATTTGCAGATGCTCTTACATCTGTTTGAAAACACTTGCTTTTGTCCGCTTAATACACTTCCAATATTTTAAGACTGAAATGAAAATCTTCTTATTAAAACCATCTCTGAGAAGCCAGGATAATTTCCCATTAGCAATTACTTTTAGATAGCTCTATAATGGCACTAGATACTTTATACTGCATTACTGGTTTCATCCACAATTTCTGTGACTTAACTCTTCACTGCATGCCCCGTGCAATGCAGAAAACATATTTATTAAATGTTCACATTCATTCACTTGTATATCTGTACTCCAATCAATGAATAGTTAATACTAGAAAATATTCAATACAAGGAAAAACTTCTTGCTCATTTAAAGATCTTTATTTTTGTTCTTACTCTCTTCAATTGTAGTCTTATGGTACTCTTTTTTAAAACACCTTTATAGTAAATGAGGTTTGTATTAATTGACAGCAGAATTACGGACAATGAAAAAAAATCTATAACACATACTATGAAAAATTGAAACCAAGGGTCAAAGAAAGGTATCATTTTCCCTGTACTTTTCATAATATTATACAATTTTTAAAATGGAGTTTTAAATGTGACTGGAATTGCCAAAAAAGAAAGAAGGAAAGAAAGAAAGAAAGAAAGAAAGAAAGAAAGAAAGAAAGAATGAATCTGAACTAAGATGTACCATATGCTAACAATTATAATGATCTGTTGAAAACTTAGTTCTAAATATTACAAATGGATATATTCTAAGAAGTATAAGCTTTTTTGTGTTGCAAAAATGAGAATTCTTACACATGTAATATGGAAATATTTATATTCTTGGTTAAACTTTCTGAAATTTATCCTGACTTTCAACAATTGTTAACGATAAATTACAAAAATTAATTTAAAATAAATTTTATCTGGAGAGCTAATATGGCAACATAGTAGGAGAACCCTAGGCTTGCCTCATTCTTCAAACACAGCTAGAAAAATATCAAATCATTCTGAGGACCCAAGAAATCAATCTGTGGACTGATAGCATGAACTACACAACTAGAGGGGGAGAACAGGACACACTGCGGAAAGTAGGAGGTGTGGAGATGTGATTTGGGAAAGAAAAGGGTCATGAGTGCTGTGGAGGGGAGGAAGTGCTGATCATGGACAGAGAGAGAAAGGAGCACACAGGGGATTGCACAAGGAAAATACTTTCCCAAAGGCATTGACTGGAAAACTGAAAGGGGCTAATTTTTGTGAGTTTTTATAGCCAGCAGAGCACGAAGACTGGAGTTTTAGAGGTCATATTGTGGTTGGTCTGGAGGCCAGCAGCACTGCAGTGCTCCTGTGGAGAAGGAGGACAGAGAGCCTGAGAGCAGTTGGTAGGATCTGAGAATCCCCTGGGATGTGCTGGGAGAGACAGTTTCCCCCTTCTTAGAGTACGTATGGGAGAAGTATCTTGCCTCTCCAGGAACAAAAGAGCCTGCAGACACCATTTAAAAAAAAAATTTTTAACGTTTTATTCATTCTTGAGAGACAGAGCATGAGTGGGGGTGGGAGAGAGAGAGAGGAAGACACAGAATTCGAAGCAAGCTTCAGGCTCTGAGCTGTCAGCACAGAGCCTTATGTGGGGCTGGAACCACAAACTGTGAGATCATGACCTGAGCCAAAGTCAGAGGCTCAATGGACTGAGCCACCCAGGTGCCCCTGCAGACACCATTACATTCCCCTGCTCCTCAGCATAGGCACGAAGACATCTGTAGAGGGGGTTAATGACACTGGCTCTTTGCTGTGCTTTTTTCCAAACTCAAGCTCCTGTACTTTGGTGCAACTGCCCTTCTGGGACAAACTGCATCAGTCCCAGCACAACAAGACCCTCTGGGTCCATGACACATAACCAGCGTGGGTCCATGCCACACTTCTAAAGTTTGGAGTTTGAAAACTCACCCAACTTGCCTGGGATAAAGCACTGCCCTGCTGGGTGGGCAGATTGCCTGGACACAGACAGGGTGAAGGCAAGGATCTGAGGGACACCTGGGAGATATGAGGGGAAATTGTTCACTCTTATGTGAGGGCTTCTTGGACAGTGGTGGGTGTAAACTTCCCTCTCTGAAAATGAGGGAGAGGCTGGTGCCATTTTCCTCCACCACTCCTTAGCATAAACTAACTTCGGAAAGCATCCCATGCCAACAGTGGCAGTCTAAATTGCTTACACCAAGCACGGCCCCCCTGTGCTCTACAGGTGGTGCTTTCTTAGGGCAAGTGTGTATGAGAACTGGTGCAGCACGCCCGTCTCCCAAAAGACCAGGATAAATCCCTCACACACACCACGTCTATTGACCATAGAGTTCTGCAAAGCTTCAGTTTTAGTGGAAATAGCATCAGGTCTCTTAAGCAGACAAGAGCACACTTGGTTAAAACTTACCACACTCTGACCAAGGTCACGCTCAGGCAAGGAGAAACTCTGCAGAGGACTGACCTGAGGGGAAAAGCAGTTAAAACAGAGTGTACACAGCATACATCAGAAACACTTCCTTTTGTTTTGTTTTGTTTTTTTTAATATTTTAAGTAATCTCTACACCCAATGTGGGACTCAAACCCACAACCCTGAGATCAAGAGTCACATACTCCGCTAACTGAACCCATCAGGTGCTCCAATAATATTCATATCCTAGGAGTACCAGAATAAGAAGGGAGGAAAAAAGGGGAAAAAGATTTATTTGAGCAAATTATAGGGGAAAGAAATATGGGGAAGAAACAGATATCAAATCCAGGAGGCACAGAGAACTCCCAAAAAGCAGGCAACTGCCAAAAGTAAGCCAACACCAAGATATATTGGACAAAAATTTGTAAAATGCAGAGATAAGGAAAAAATCCTAAAACCAGCAAGGGAAAAGAAATTCCTAACTTACAAGGGAAGACAAATAATGTTGGCAGTAGGCATATCCACAGAAACTTGGCAGGCCAGAAGGGAATGGCATGGTATATTCAATGTGGTGAATGGAAAAAATATGCAACCAAGAATTCTTTATCCTGTAAAGCTGTCATTCAAAATAGAAAGAGAGATCAAGAGTTTCCCAGACAAACAAAACCTGAAGGAGTTCATGACCACTAAACTAGCCCTATAAAAAATATTAAACAGGCCTCTTTGAGGGGGCAAGAAAGATGAAGAGTGACAAAGACTAGAAGGGAACAGAGAAAATCTCTAGAAATGACTTAACAAGTAATACAATGTCACTAAATTAATATCTATCAATAATCACTCTAAATGTAAATTGACTAAATGCTCCAATCAAAAGACATAGGGTATCAGAATGGATAAAAAGTCAAGACCCATCAGGGCGCCTGGGTGGCTCATTCGGTTAAGCGTCAGACTTTGATTCTGGTCATGATCTCATGACTCAGAAGTTTGAGACCCGCATTGATCTCTGTGCTGACAGCTCAGAGCTTGGAGCCTGTTTCAGATTCTGTCTGCCCCTCCCCTGCTTGTGCTCTGTCTCTCTCTCTCTCTCTCAAAAATAAATAAACATTAGGGAAAAAAAAAAGGACCCATCTACATCCTGCCTACAAGAAACTCATTTTAGACCTAAAGACACCTGCAGATTAAAAGTGAGGAGGTGGAGGACCATTTATCATGCTAATGGACATCAAAAGAAAGCCAGAGTAGCAATATTTATATCAGACAATATAAATTTAAACCAAAGAGATGAAGAAGGGCACTATATCATAATAAAGAGGTCTATCCAGAAAGAAGATCTGAAAGTTATAAATACTTATGCCCCCAACTTGAGACAAGCCAATATGTAAAACAATTAATAACAAATACAAGGAATTCATTGATAATAATGCAATAATAGAAAAGGGTTTTAACACCCCACTTATACCAATGAACAGATCATCTGAGTGGAAAATCAATCAGCAAACAATGACTTTCAGTGGTACACTGGACCAGGTGGACTTAATAGACACATTTAGAATATTTCACCCTAAAGCAGCAGAATACACATTCTTTTTGAATGCTTATGAGACCCTCTCTAGAATAGATCACAGACTTGGTCACAAATTAGGCCTCAACAAGTACAAAAAGAATTGAGTTCATACCATGCATATTTTCCAACCACAATGCTATGAAACGAAGTCACACAAGAAAAAACCTGAAAAGACCATAAATACATGAAGGTTAAACATCATCCTACTAAGAAATGAATGGGTCAACCAGGAAATTAAAAAAGAAAAAAATACATGGAAACAAAGTATAATAAAAACATGATGGTCCAAACCTTTGGGATGCAGCAAAAATTGTCATAAGAGGGAAATGTATAGCAATAAAAGCCTACCTCAAGAAACAAGAAAAATGTCAAATATGTAACCTAACCTTACACTTAAAGGAGCTAGAAAAATAACAGCAATTGAAACCTAATGCCAGCAGAAGAAGGGAAATAGTAAAGATTAGAGTAGAAGGGCGCTATGTGGCTCAGTCAGTTAAGTGTCTGACTTTGGGTCAGGTCATGATCTCGTGGTCTGTGAGTTCAAGTCCTGCGTCAGGCTCTGTGCTGACAGCTTGGAGCCTGGAGCCTGCTTTGGCTTCTGTGTTACCTCTCTCCTTGTCCCTCCCCACTCATGCTCTGTCTCTCTGTCTCAAAAATAAATAAACATTCAAACATTTTAAAGATTAGAGTAGAAGTGAGTAATATGGAAACAAAAACCAGTAGAACAGTTTGATGAAACCAGGATCTGGTTTTTTGGAAGAATTAACAAAATTAGAAAACGACTAGGCAGACTAATCAAAAAGAGAAGAGAAACGACCCACATAAAATCATAAATAAGAGGAGAAATCACAACCAACACCACAGAAATACAAATAATGATAAGTGAATATTATGAAAAGATATATGCTAAAAAAATGGGTATTCTGAAAGAAATGGAGATATTCCTAGAAACATATAAACTACCAAAACTGAAACAGGAAGATATTGAAAACTTGAACAGACTGAAAACCAGCAAATATATTGAATCAGTAATCAAAAATCTCCCAACAAACAAAAGTCCAGGGCAAGATGGCTTTCCAGGGCAATTCTACCAGACATGTAAAAAAGAGTTTATACCTATTCTTCTCAAACTGTTCCAAAAAACAAACAAAAAAAAAAAAAAAAAAAAGGAAAGAAAACTGCAAAACTCACTTTATGAAGCTAGAATTACTTTTATTCCAAAACCAGACAAAGACCCCATCAAAAAAGAGAATTACAGGTCAATATCCCTAATGAACATTGATGTAAAAATTCTCAACAAGATATAAGAAAATCAAATTCAACAGTACATTAAAGGCATCATTCACCACAATCAAGTAGGATTTATTCCTGGGTTGCAAGGGTGGTTTAATATTCACAAATCAATCAACATGATACAACACATTAATAAAATAAAGGATAAGAACCATATGATCCTCTCAATAGATGTAAAAAAGCATTTGACAAAATGCTCCATTTTGATAAAATCCATTCTTGATAAAAACCCTCAACAAAGTACAGATAGAGCGAACATACCTCAACATCTTAAAGGCCATATATGAAACACCCACAGCTAGTATCATCCTCAGTGGGGAAAAACTGAGAACTTTTCCTTTGAGGTCAGGAACAAGACAGGGATGTCTACTCTCACCATTGTTATTTAACATAATACTGGAAGTCCTCAGAAATCAGACAACAAAAGAAATAAAAGGCATCCAAACTGTCAAGGAAGAAGTCAAACTTTCACCTTTCACAGATGACATGATACTCTAGAAAACATTAAAGACTTCACCAAAAAATTATGAACTTTTTGATATATGAATTTGGTAAAGTCAAAGGATACAAAATCACATACAGAAATCTGTGGTGTTTGTATACACCAATAATGAAGCAGCAAAAACAGAAAATGAGGAATTGATCCCATTTACAATTGCACCAAAAACAATAAGATACCTAGGAATAAACCTAACCAAAGATGTAAAAGATGTGTATTCTAAAAACTATAGGACACTTATGAAAGAAATTGAAAATGACACAAAGAAATGGAAAAACATTCCATGCTCATGAATTGGAAGAACAAATAATTATAAAATGTCTATAACCAAAGCAATCTACATATTTTTAACAGTTTATTTAATTATTTTGAGGGAGAGAGAATGTTGTGGGGGAGGGACAGAGAGAGAGGTAGAGAAACAAAATCCCAACCAGGCTAACCACTGTCAGTGCAGAGCCCCATGCAGGACTTGAACTCACAAACCGTGAGATCATGACCTGAGACGAAATCAAGAGTTGGATGCTTAACCTACTGAGCCACCAAGGCACATCAAGCAATCTACACATTTGATGTAATCCCTATCAAAATACCACCAGCATTTTTCACAGAGCTAGAACAATCCTAAAATTTGTATGGGACCACAAAAGACTCCAAATAGCCAAAGCAGTCTTGAAAAAGAAAAGTGAAGCTGGAGACATCACAATTCTGGACTTCAAGCTATATTACAAAGCTGTAGTCAACAAAACTGAATGGTACTGGCATGAAAACAGACACATGGATCAATAGAACAGAATAGAAAATGCAGAAATTATTTTTGACAAAGCAGGAAAGAATATCCAATGGAAAAGAGACAGTCTCTTCAACAAATGGTACTGGGAAAACTGGATAGCAACATGCAAAAGGTGAAATTGGACCCCATACACAAAAATAAATTTGAAATGGATAAAAGCCCTAAATGTGAAACACAAAACCATCAAAATGCTAGAGGAGAACACAGGCAGCAACCCCTTTGATGCTGGCTGTAGCAACCTCTTACTAGAGATGTCTCCAGAAGACAAGGGGAACAAAAGCAAAAAAACAAAAACAAACAAAAAACAAAAACAAAAACAAAAAAAGCTGTTGGAAATTCATCAAGATAAAAAGCTTCTGCACAGTTAAGAAAACAATCAACAAAACTAAAAGACAGCCTTTGGAATGGGAGAAGATATTTACAAATGACATATCTGTTAAAGGTTACTGTCCAAAATCTATAATGAACTTATCAAAGTGAACACCCAAAAAATAATCCAGTGAAGAAATGGGCAGAGGACATAAAGGGACATTTTTTCCAAAGAAGACATCCAGATAGCTAATGGACACATGAAGAGATGCTCAACATCACTTATCATCAGGGAAATACAAATCAAAACCACAATGAGATACCACCTTATACCTGCCAGAATGGTTAAAAATAACAATACAGGAAACAACAGATGTTGGCAAGGATGTAGAGAAAGGGTAACCTTTTTATACTGTTGGTGGGAATGCAAACTGGTGTAGCCATTTTGGAAAATAGTATGGGGGTTCCTCAAAAAGTTAAAAATAAAACTACCCTATGATCCAGCAATCACAATATTAGGTATTTGATCAAAGGACACAAAAATACTGATTTAAAGGGGTACATACACCCTGATGTTTATAGAAGCATTATCAACAATAACCAAATTATGGAAAGAGCCCAAATGTCCATTGACTGATGAATGGATAAAGAAAATATGGTATATACATACACAATGGAATATAACCCAGCCATAAAAAAGAATAATGTCTTGCCATTTGCAATGATGTGGATGGAGCTAGAGTGTATTATTCTAAGTGAGATAAATCAGTCAAGAAAGACAAATACTATATGATTTCACTCATACGTGGAATTTAAGAAACAAAACTGATAACATAGGAGGGGAAAAAGAGAGAGGTGAACCATAAAACAGATTCTTAACCCATAGTGAATAAACCAAGGGTTGCTGGAGGGGAGTTGGACAGGGGTATGGGTTAAATAGCTGATGGGTATTAAGGAGGGCACTTGTGATGAGCACTGGGTGTTATACGTAAGTGTTGAATTACTAAATTCTACCCCTGAAACTAATATTACACTATATGTTAACTAACTGGAATTTAAATAAAAACTTGAAACAAACAAAAAATAGATCTACCCTATGATCCAGTAATCCTACTAATGTTTTTTTTTTTTTACCCAAGGAATACAAAAGCACTAATTCAAAAAGATATGTACGCCCCTATGTTTATTATAGCATTATTTACAATACTCAAAATATGGAAGCATTCCAAGTATTCAGTGATAGATGAATGGATTAAAAAGATGTAATATGTATACGTGTATATATATAAACATACACAATGGAATATTACTCAGCCATTAAAAAAAGAATGAAACCTTGCCATTTGCAACAATATGGATGGATCTAGAGAGTACAATGCTAAGTGAAATAAGCCAGTCAGAGAAAGTCAAATACCGTATGATTTCACTCATATGTGAAATGTAAGAAACAAAACAAGCCAAGAGAAAAAGACAGAGAGAGAGAGAGAGAGAGAGGGAGAGGGAGAGGGACAGGGAAAGAAAAAGAGAGAAGGGGAAAGAAAAACTAAGAAACAGACTTAACTATAACAAACAGATGGTTACCAGAGGGGAGGTGGGGTATGATGGGTGAAATAGGTGAAGGGGATTAAAGATGATGAGCACTGAGTAATGTATAGATTTGTTGAATCACTATATTGTACACCTGAATCTGATATAATATTGTATCTTAACTATACTGGAGTTAAAATAAATATTTAATAAAAAATTTAAAAATGAAATAAATTTTAGAAAATTTTGTTCAAAATTTGGTAACTCGCTCCAGATAATGAAAGTAATTAAAAATCTATTTTTTAAGAATTTGTGCCCTATTTTGCATCAGAAATATGTATTTAACATTTTATAAAGCTGGATCTTATGCTGAAAGAAACAGCTGTTTTATGTGCATAAGACATCCAACAAGTTTTATCATCCTAAAATGTGAGACTAAGAAAATTTCAATTTGATGTTGTGCCTTCTTATTTAGATTTTATGTCAATATCAGAAATGCATAATTTTAATAACATCATCAATGCCAGACCTTGTGCGTAGTTAGAACCTGTCAGCTCAAACCTGACTCCAGGTTTTTCTCTCACTATCGTCAATCACTTCAATGTAAGAATGATTCAAAGAATTTTTGCCTTAATTAATATTTTGCATTAGAATTACCAAGTTATGGACATTTGAGTTTTCTTTCTCAGCCTCCTCACTTAGGTGGCAGCTCATAAACATATCACTGCCTCTGGTGCTCATGTTCATAATGTAGAGCAACAATAATTATCTGCATATTAGATATTAGAAATCTATACATAGAATTCCAGTGTTGACTGCCTCTATATTTGGGAGAGGCCCATGGAGTACCAAAGATAAAAGAGGTACTCCAGGAAACTAGCCTTATTTTATAAACCAACACTAGAAATACAATGGATGACAGAGATCCAGGAGAGCACCCCTTTTGCAATCAAAGATAAAATGTAAAAAAGCAATATATTGAATAAATGTCAGAGTTAAAACTCAAACCTGGACTTCTACCTCTAATTTCAGATTTTATTGTTTCATTAAATCTAAATATCAATGAATGGCATATTTTTGTCAACTTATAGATGAATCTTATTTTCAAAAATTGTCTACCAGGTAAATCTGGGCTGAAAATGATATCATGTGGCTTAAAACATTTAGCACCATTGGGGTGCCTGGGTGGCTCAGTCAGTTAAGCATCTGACTTTGGTTCAGATCATGGTCTCAAGGTTTGTGAGTTCGAGCCCTGCATCAGGCTCTGTGCTGACAGTTCTGAACCTGCAGCCTGCTTTGGATTCTGTGTCTCGTTCTCTCTCTTCCCCACTCTCACTTGTACTTTGTCTTTCTCTGTCTCTCAAAAATAAGTAAATGTAAAAAAAAAAAAAAACCATTTAGCACTGTTTGTCACAGCTTTGTCTTTGCTGCTGTAACACAAATTCAAATAAAATGTTCTTGTTTTTTTTTTTTTTGGAAGAGTTTGAGAGAAAAATTATACAGATTCCATTTGTATCCATTTGTTGGGTGGTGGGGGGTGGGGAGTGAGATATAACAGGAGAGTATTGTGTCTCTGCAATATTCTAAGGTAGTAATACTATTGTGTCCTTGTGATATTCTGCTAACTGGTTTTAAGAACCATTTTTTGGTCACATTTCACATCTGTGAGTTTCTTTTTTTGAAAGTGTTTTATGTGTCAGGGGCAGCAACTATTGTAAGCAATCATTTCCTAGAGGTCAAGCTTACTGAGTCTCAGCCATGTGTAAATAAATTCCTCTGAGAGATGCAGGGCCAGAAAGACCCCAGGAGGACTTTCCATCCTGATATAGAGACAAGAGGCTGCAATGAAACTTTTCATGTCACATCTCATCTCTTATAATTTTTTTGAAGGTGATTCCTTTCTTTGTTAGTTCCCATGTCTATAAATATTTCTTGTTAAGAAGGCAGCTGCCTGAAAAAAAGCAGAAAATCCCTAAAGAAACCTAAAAAGAACTTCTGATATAATTTAACGAATTATTTACCATTTTTATTATTGGTAATAAGACTGTGTCTATTAAGACTCCTAAGCTACCACAGTGAAAAGGTAGCAGAGTATGGTGTGTGCCCTGGGAAGGTATCTCTACTCTGCTAGCCAAATTGATTCAACATCTTACATTTTGGCACATGGCTTCTCAAAAAACAAAAACAAAACAAAACAAAACAAAAAAAGTGGCATTTTGTAACAAGGATAAGCCTTCCAGCTACCCAACCAGAATCAACAGTTGTTAGGATTAAGGGAGAGTTGTTTTCCAAGTTGTCTAGTGCTACCTTTAAAGTCAATAGCATTAATTGTGATAGAAAAAAATGGAATCACTGAGCAACTTCTCTGAAGCTACCATTGGGACTGATATATTCTGCAGAACTCCCTGACATTTGAACAAGTATTTGGAGATAGTACTAAGCTAAAAGTCTCATGTAATCATAACCTGCACCCTGTCTGGATATAGTTAGTAAGTGAAAAGACAGCAATGGAGAATGTATTATTAAGCTAGTTGAGCAACACAATTTTGAAATTAGGTAAAATGACTATTTTAACTGTAGAGTAATAGATAAATATAAGTAGTGATTCAGTCAAGCATAAGATGAATCATTAGATCCTTTTATATATGAATGGTGGGTTGAAGACATTTTTTTAGGTAACTCCTATTTTTTTTAATTAAAAAAATTTATTTAATGTTTATTTGGTTTTGAGAGACAGAGACAGCGTGTGAGCGAGGGAGGTGCAGAGAGAGAGGGAGACACAGAATCCGAAGCAGGCTCCAGGCTCTGGGCTGTCAGCACAGAGCACAACATGGGGCTTGAACTCACTAACCGCAAGATCATGACCTGAGCTGAAGTCAGACACTTGACTGAGCCACCCAAGAGCCCCATAACTCTTATTTTTATAAGACCTAAATTATGGTCCTGTGAGTCAAAATTTTGGATGCTACTTAATTATTATAATAAAACAAAACACAACTGCTATTACATGAGCTGCAGGCTGCTTTACCAGGCAAAGTATGAGTAGATGAAAGAAATAATGATATACCTAATGGGTGTGTTCTAATTTAGTTGTCAACAGTTTTTCCTCTGGGTTGTTCCAATTCTAGTCACTGATTACACAGTATTCATCAAGGCCATGACACTGAACATCCTTTCTTAAACACATTCCTGCTTCTCCTAATGTATTTACC
Source organism: Panthera tigris (assembly GCF_018350195.1). Taxonomy (NCBI): domain Eukaryota; kingdom Metazoa; phylum Chordata; class Mammalia; order Carnivora; family Felidae; genus Panthera; species Panthera tigris. Next base: position 88,753,021 of record NC_056667.1, on the reverse strand, counting down.
ACTGTGTTGAATAACCCAACACAATGAGATCAGAAAACAAGAAAATTGTATATTCTAATATTGTCCTTACCAATACTCGGACAATTAAATATCTTGGACACTTTTGGTCACAGAACAAGGTCACAGCTCTCTCCCCTAGCTTGGTCCTACTTCTTACAAGAATCATGGAGAAAGACTATGATGTGGGGGCAGGTTTAGCTACTATTTCTCCATCTGTCAAACTTCCTCTTCTCCCCAGTTTCTTACCAAGGATTCTGACTTCCAGCATAAGAGTGGGTTTGCTGGAGTTGGGGGTGGGAAAGGGGAGGAGTAAGGAATTTAGGGGGATAATTAGCATGAGGCAAGGTCTTATGAAAGTCTTATCTGACTGGTGAATTTTTTTTATCTGAGACAAGTCAACTCTCTTCTCTAAAGATCCTTTTATTTTGTATGGGTTGAATTAGTTTTTGTCATCTTCCTAGCAAGTTCTGCCAAAGCAATCTAGCACCAAACTTTGGAACACATAAAGAGCCCCATTTTAACATCCTGTATCCTGTGTGCCTTCCTTGCTGAAATCCCTAAGGTTTCTGACCCATAGGGTCTTCTAATTTTTTTCTCTACTATTCCTGCTAGGAACGTTTGTCACACCACTGATTTTTCCAGGTAGGTTTGTGACTACTTTGAATCATTTCATGACACCAGTTTGGGGGAAAATCACATGCCATATATAAATACATGAGGTTTTTCATATATAAGATTTATTTTGAAGAACATAAGCTGCTCTGCTAATCCACAGAATTAATAGTACGGTGTCTCTATAACCCACAATAATTAAACATTCAGATAATAGGGTTGATAGAAATAACATTAAATATATATATTAATTATAAATAAGTAAAAGTTCTTTAAAAATATGTTATTATTCATTTTAACTTAATTTAATTAAGTTAAATTAAGTTAGGTTAAATTAACTTAATTAACTTTATTTAATTAAGAAATAAAGGACTTAAGCAGTGGAATATTAAATATAGAGAATAATTTAGATTAATAAAGTATATTCACTTTTATTTTGACTGATCACAAATTGGGTATTCAGAAAAATCAAACAATCCATATAATGGACAGTTGCAAAAATTATCTTTTATCATTATAGAATGTCCAAAGAAATAAAATATGAAAAATCACTGTTAAAATAAATCTATAGTGTAATTTATTTCTCTTTGTTGAATCATGAGAATCTTGCCACAGAATTATGACTTTATTTATTTACTTATTTATTTTTAACGTTTATTTATTTATTTTGAGAGGGAGAGAGAATGGGGGTGACCATGAGCTAAGGAGGGGCAGAGAGAGAGGGAGAGTGAAAATCCCAAGCAGATTCCCTGCTGTCAGTACGGGGCCCCAGCAGACCCATATCCCAGGAACCGTGAGAACATGACCTGAGTGAAATCCAGAGTCAGACGCTTAACTGAACCACCCAGTTGCCCCAGAATTGTGACTTTAAAAATAAGATGCTATTGGGGTGCCTGGGTGGCTTAGTAGGTTAAGCATCCAATGAGTTTAGCTGTTTGCTAAACTGTGGAATTTTGCTTTAGATATATATTATGTAAAGTTCAATAAAATACTATGTGCATTTGAGCTAAACAATGATGTAGATTACAAAAATAAAAAAGCATCAGTAAAAATTTACCTAAAGGATGATATGTAGACAAAGACAATTTTTGAGGGAGTAAGATTCACTTTATTGATTTTTGTTCAATAGTCTTCCCTTTGTCTTGAGAGATTAAATTTGTAGACCTACCTTGATTTCTTTACAAGTAGAAAACAGGAGAGAAGTGGCTGTACACCAATGAAGAAGGCAGTTAGGTTATAAGTGCTATTTCTCTTTAAGAATAGCTTCTTCAGTCACCGGTCATGAACGTGACCTTACTGCTCAAAGCTAACTGGGTCCTTAATTTTTTGATTTCAGAAAGCAGATGAGTTAACCCAACCATACTATCAATGTCACATGTATTGTCATGTTCATCATAGGTCAGTAAGAAGGCAATGCCAAACTCTGTCTTCCATTAGAAGTCTCTTTGTGTTCTTATATGGCCCTTACTGAATATCTGTACTTTGGTAAAATCTTAACTGCACTATTGCTGATGTATAGACATTTACAAAATATGAAAGGTAGAATTTTTCATTATTTAATTTTCCTAGCCATTGAAACAGTTCATAGTTCATCAAATATTTGTTTCTTGGTAAGTTGTTCATTTTAAGTTTGGGAAAGTACATCATCACAAAATTAAAATGGTTGCATTAAATATATAAAGAAATATTAAATGCTGGTTGTTTGGATATCAAGACATCAGCTGATAATGCTTTTTGAGAGATTAGGTTTCATTTATTTGTTAAAAGAATACCATTTCTATAACTTTTGTAAAATCATTGCAACTTATTAAAGGGCCCAACTTTCAAAAAGTTCAAAATTACTTTCAAAAGTATGCATACAAACAGTTTAGTAAAATATCTAACTACTCTGTTTAATTTGTACGTGCAAATTATCTTTTTACATGGAAAGTTTGTGTATGTAATTATACAGCCTCATCAAAATTCAGCCTTAAATGTCAGAACTATTTATCTACTCTCCTAGAAAACTTTATAATTGAAAATTAGGCTGAGTATTTTAATTATTACAGATTTTTAAAATTTATCAAAACATGACAAATAGAATGGTAGAATTAATAAACAACAACTGTAAATAATCTTTTCCACCACTGCCACTTTAAGGAAATGTATGTGGACTGCAGACTGCTCTGGTAGTAATCTCTTCCTCAGTGAAACAAGAAACAAAAATCAGAATGCATAATGTCAATTATATAAACAATACAATTAGGTTAATGAAGAAATAAGAGAAAAATGTATAGTCTTGCACATTTACTCTCTCAAATTTTATTTATTGAGCAATGACTAGATATTAGTTATTGTGATATAATTTGGATATATAGATATGAATAAAATTTGGTTTCTGAGATGTGTAATTTTCTGAGTGCAATCAGATAATTACAATAAAATTCTACAGTGATATATGAAGGTTTTAACATAATTCTTTAGAATGCCATCGATAACTTAGACTAGGTTGGTAAATAAGTCTGACAATAAATAAAGCTTGGGCTAGTTCTTCAAAAATGATTTAAATTTGGTAGACAGATAGATAAATTAGATAGATAGATGATAGATAAGCAGAAAGAAAGTTCTAGTTTATAAGAATAGTGTAAGCAAAGCACAGAGAAAAAAGGCATGATGAGTTTGAGGAATACGTGTATTCCAGTAGAAGCAACAGATAAGAAAAAGTGGGAAAGTCTGAAGCTGAACAAATTTATAAGGCCATTTTTTTGTCAGCAGAAATATTCCAGACATCATTTAATGGGTACCTAAACAAGAAAAATCACCAGGCTCTGATGTGACCGTCTCTGTGCTTGTATGTATAATTGTTTTGAAAAGATTTTGGGGAAAGAAGAAACAGTAGTCTAAGATGCCATAGGAGTGCTGAGAAATAGATACTGGGAAGGGAAAATGCAGAAAGAGACTTATTAGGGACCCTTCCCCTAACCAATTAGTCAATAAGACCCTTTTATGATCAATATGGATGGGGCTATAAAATGAGAAGCAGTGCCCTGTAGAGGTAAAGCAGAGACGGTAACTGGCCAATGCACATGCAGATCTGAAGGCACCCTGCAGAATTCTCTTTTTACTCATCTTGCTCCTGGGCATCTAAGCCCTTTGATTTTTATTCTTTTTGGTTCAAATACCTCATTCGGATTTTCTTTAAATCCTAACTCAGTTGGACTGCTGCACATAGTAAACATTTTGTGAAAATGTGTTCAGTCTTCTGACCATTTTTCTGATACTATGTCCCAATGTTTTCTTTTCTGATCAATGCTCCCAGAATATTTTTCATTGTGCTTAGCCCCAAGATCATACTTGTTTTATATCATATATGTGTAATTGTTTTATAGAAGGCTTAGTCTGCTTTGAATTAGAAAATCGAATAACTCTACAAGATTAATGGGCACTGTCATAAAAAACAAACAAACATTTCCCCAGTCATGATTCATCGCTCACCAATATTTTCATTCTCTTCATCTTTCCCCATCTTGATGTTGCTGTTCTTGTTCATTGCTGTTTGAGAAGTGTATTTTTCCATGAATTTGGCTCAGATGTGGTACATGGTTGATATACTGCTGCTCCTTGCTATACTCCAGTATCTTTCTTTCATCCTGACAGATAAGGTTTCATAGTTTTCAATCTTTTCTCTCAATAGACTGTTGATATCATTCAAACCTCATGCTTACGACACTACAGTTGAGAGGTCAGGCACCACTCTGTTGTACATATCCTTTTGCCCATAACTTCTACTTTATATGCAGAAGCTTACAAAATTTTCTATTTATCATCAGTATTTAACAATGTTGCTCGTGCTTATTTCTTTTCTCACCAATCCAGCCTGGAACACAGTAAGTCCTTTCAATCCACAGATCCTGGTTTTTCTTCAGTTCACTTAAATTTTCTGCTAGTGTTTAAGCTTTGCCTCTCCTGCATTTGTTTATTTTCACTCTTCCTGGAAAAACTTTATATTCCAACACCAGGTCTCTTGGTTCCCCCTCCCAAATGCCTTAACTTTCTCTCATCTCTTTATCTCTTTGCTGTTGCTTTCCAGTATCTCCTGTACTTGATTCATTAAGGTATTAAATATACCAAAAATGTTCAAAATAATAGTAAAAGTCAAGATCTCAAAAGATACAGAGCAAAAGTCAATATTGACTTAAAAAGTCAAGCTTTAAAAATGTCATTATTTTATGAGAAACTATTCTTATTTTTGAAAAATGAAAAGAATATAAGAGTTTTCTCATATAAGTCCAGTTAAGATAGACTTTTAGTAATTATTACAAATCATGATATTCATTTTTTTACAAGGATGTAGGTTAATGGAATGCTTATAATGATGGTGGCAGTATAAGCCTGTGCAAACTTTCAAAAGGATTTTAAGCTGTGAGTATCCAAAGTTTTTATATTGCATATTTTCAACCCAGTAATTTTTTCCTCTAAAAATTTACATATAAGGAATAAAATGAAGGTTATGTAAAGAAGTGCTTATCATAGCTTTGTTCATATTGGGAAAAATGTAATGTTTATTATGTTTTTGTAGTATGTATAACATACATGTCATTTCCCCCCTCTGATTTATTTTCAGGAATTCTCCCAAATATTGTTTGTCAGCAATGTGATTATGACGCGACTCGGGACTGTTTTCTTTAGTTTTATTCTGTTTGGGGCTCACTGAACATTTTGTTTCTGTGGTTTATACTTTTCATAACTTTTAGAAATTTTGTGAACATTATTTCTTCAAATATTTTTTTCTTCTGCTTGACATTGTCTAATATGTCAATTAAGCCTTATTTAACTCTTCAGTCCTTTTTCCTCTTTGTATGCCATTTCAGATAATATCACTGTATCTTCAATTTCACAGACCTCTTTCTAAAGCTTAATCTGCCATATCATCTATCCAGTGAAGTTTTATTGTATACATAGCATTTTTTATTAATAAAAGCTCCATTCAAGTCTGCTTTATATCTTTATTCACTCTCTTAGTTATGTTTTCATTCCCATTCTTGACAATATTTACAATATTTTTGTTAATTTTTTTATTTTTTTGTCTGCAAATAGGTCATCTCTCTCATGTCTGCATCTGTTTTAATTTACTGAATTTATTCTTGTATCATTAGTCATATATACCTGTTGCACCGTGTTGTTTTTTATAGCTGGTAATTTCTGTTGGCTTCTAGGCACTATGAATTTTATTTTGTTGCTTATAGAATTTTGTTGTTTTCCTTTAAATAGTGTTGGATTTTTGTTTTGGCATGTAGTTAAATTATTCACAGATCATCAGGCCATTTAAAGTATGGTTGCCAGAGGGGGACAGGGGGCTGGCGGTGGGCAAAATGGGTGATGGGGAGAGGGAGGTACAGGCCTCCAGTTATGGAATGAGTAAGTCATGGGAATAAAAACATTGTAATAGAGATGTAATGGGACAGATGGTAGCTATACTTGTGGTGAACATAGCATCATGTATAATCTTGTAAAATCACTAAGTTGTACGTTTGAAATTATCTATCTATCATCTATCCGTGGATAGATGATAGATTTGAATATAATTGTCAGCTATATTCAAATAAAAAAAGTGTGTGTGTGTGTGTGTGTGTGTGTGTGTGTGTGTTTTAAGGTTTTTTGTTAAGGCATGCTCAGAGTAGCCTTTATCTAGGGCTAATTTAACCCTGTTTTTTAAGGCATTTTTCTGATTATTCTCCCCATTGCTCTGTGTAAAGAGGTATGGGCCCTCTGATATGGCTGATGGTAATGCAAACTCTTCCCTGATCTGTGTAGGCTCTCTTACGGTTCCCTCTCCTTCGCTGTGACCTAGAAAGTGCCTCTGATAATAAGCTGAAAAAATTATATAACACCTATCTTTTTTTCGCCTTCTTTCAAGATCACAGTCTTTATTGCTTGTTGTCCAACATTTGGATACTGTAATTTCACATATATTGCCTGGTTTCCCAAATGTTTATGGTAGAAAGGCATTCTTGTAGCATTTAGTTTTCATGGGCAGAAATAGAAGTCAAAGTTGGAGTCAATGGTGGATTTGCATCTAGGGCCCAGAGGCAAGTAGTGGTAGCTACTCTAGCATTGTTCAGTGGGCCAGTGTTGGAGGGCACTGTGATGCCAGCTTCCAAAGTGAAAGTATAGTCTTCTTCAACTTATAGTGTGAGTTGAGGCATTGTTTCCCTGGCTTTGGGGAAGTTCTGAATGTACGATGACCTATTCAATATCTTTGAAATTAATCATGTTTTTACTCAAATTAGCAAGAATTTGCTAATTTTGCTTCCTACTAAGAATCTTAAAAGTTATAATGTCATTCATAATTTTATTAAATTAATGCTGTAAAAAAAATCTTATCCTTATGCCTGTAGGCTCAGGAAACATTTTTCCCCATTCCTGGCATACCATCAGTATTTAATTTTATATCTAAAGGGCATTTTAGCTTTGGTAAATTTCCTCAGGCTACTATATAAAATTGCAAAGCTAAGTCATTCATTTACAGCTAAATATATAACTGTAACAAGATGCAAATTGGTTTGTTTTGCATTACCAGTTGAGTGTCCACCTTTAGAAAATCTGTAAAATGTTTCATCAGATTCCAAAAACCTGCTATAAATGTGTGCAATCAGAACACCACAATTATTCTGTTCAAATATTTAATGGCATCAGGCTAAGCCAGTCTCATATATATCCATCTTTTATTAAGGATTATAATATTCAAATTTATTGTGTTCACCATTTTTGTATGCATTACTACATTGAGTAATGCCTAGCCTGTAGAACTACAATTTCCAAGTCTTTTGGTCAAAGCCCCATTCTACACTGGACAATGTTTGGAGAATTCTATCACTCACTTTACTTACTCTTCTTATTCTCTGATTATATGATAGACTAATTCACATTTGTTTGCTTTACATTTATTTTTGCTTCTGCTAACATATTCCATTAGGTTACAATCAAGCCTTTGAGATCGGGAATTTTTCCCTTTTTTTTTATGATTACTTTGCTTTTTGTTTCGTTTATAATGCGTTGTTACTCTTAATCCTTTGGAACAAACTTTCTAATCCATAAACAACAATAATCGTAGCTAAGGACAGAGGCACAATTTGTTTTTGTTTTTGTTTTGTTTTGCTTTATCTGAAAGGATATAGATAAGAGAGAGACATTGACTTTCAAGTTAACAAAATATAGTTGGATTGGTAAGCAGCCAGTCATTTAAATGGTTTCATCATGAAAGAGAACCAATCAGAAGGATTTGCTATTCAAATTAACCTAAATTTTCTGTCTGTGGAAGTGTTTGGGTGGCTGGCCTAAAGATAAACAGGGAAAAGCAAGTAAAAAATAAAGTAAGTAGAAAGATATGCAATATATTAATAGATTATAACTAATAACAGAAATAAAAACTGCAAGAATGAAAAAGTGGGAATGGATAGAAAATATACGTATATTTATTGAATGGCTAAAATGTGTCAGACATTATCCTGTATGTGATACATGTCAAATCACTTTTAAATAGGATTTATTGTCCTCATTTTACATATGAGTAAAGGGGAGACCATGAAATTTGCATCAGGTTGTTTAGCTATAAGTTGTACGTCTATGATCTAAATTCAGGCAATTCCACTCCAGATGCCAATATGCATTACCTTAGTATGAAATCAAAAGTCATTTGTTACTCTTCAAATATCTTAAATTAAAAAAAAAATGAGTAATAAAACACATTTTTTCCCCCTAATAGAATAATATAAAATCAGAGAAGTAACAAATGACCCTGGATTTCATACTAATTTTGCCTGGTGGCATCTTGAGCAGAATTGCTTGAGTTTAGACCCTTAGTGAATAAATTACAGCTGAACCACTGTATGCAAGTTCCATAGCCTCCTCATTTATGCATATGTAAAACACAGATAATAAGAAACCCTATCTAAATATGCATTTTACATGTAAAAAGTTTCTGAAAAAGTGTGACACATTTCAGGTACTCAATAAATGTCAGTGGTGTAATTATTACCTGACAGGGTTAGTGGGAACTAAAAGTTGGTATCATGAATAAAGAGTAGAAAACCAGTTTTGTGCAGGCGTTGATAGTTATCCGTATAATTGTGCTTGAGTTGCTTGATAAAATTCCAGGAGAAGGTATAGAAAAAATGTAGAAATGTGAGTAAAGAAAATTAAATACCAAGTTGGGATTTATTGCTTTCATGTTTGTCTGTATAGAAGTGATGGATAAACTTAAAGAAAATAAGAGATCAACACGGAACAAGAATAGAGAGAAGACCAAATAGGGAGGGTTTGTTGCACATCAGTCTTATTCTAACTCAGTCACTGTATTTACCATCTTGCTTAGCATCTTTGAAAAGCACAAAATATTATAAATAAAAAAGGATTGTTAGTGAATGTATTTTTATATTCTTAGATAAAACAGAATTATTTAAAATGTTATTTAAAATTTTACATAGTCCAGGGACGCTGGCTGGCTCAGTTGGTAGAGCACCTGACTCTTAATCTTGGGGTCATGAGTTCAAGCCCTACACTGGGCATGGAGCCTACGTAAATAATAAAATAAAATAAAATAAAATACAATAAAATAAAATAGTAAAATTTTACACAATCCTTAAAAACCATAGACATGAACAGATTCTTTGATATTTAATGAAATATTATTGATAAACAAATCAACAGATAAATTGGTAAATAGACTGGTAAATAAAAAACATATACAATTATATATATTATGGACATTGAGCTTGAATAAATATAATGTTTGTCTATCTATTTATCTATCTACCCATCTATCTTGACAAAAGCAAACAGTTCTACAGTATTGTATTAAGTCCTGAAAATAGTCACTATTCAGTGTGACATTTAATAAAGAAATAGCTCATATCTGAAGTTGAAGCTAGAGTCACTAATACATGGAATCACATTTAAAAAATCACATTTAAAGAATAAGCTCATATTTAAAGAATATTTTTAAAAACATTTAAAAATATTTAACATTTGAAGAATAAATTTTAAAAAAATGTTTTTAAAGGGGCTCCTGGGTGACTCAGTCAGTTGAGTGTCTGTTTCTTGATTTCAGCTCGGGTCATGATCTCACGGTTCATGAGATCCAGCCCCACATCAGGCTCTGCTGACAGTGCGGAACCTGCTTGGGATTCTCTCTCCCTCTCTCTTTCTGCCCCTTCTCTGGTCTCATGCTTTCTCTCTCAAAATAAATAAATAAACATTAAAAAAATGATTTTAAAGAAATCTTCTGACAGATAATTTGTCAACACTGAAAATGAATAAATAATAACCCTAGCTTTTTACTCATTTACCTTACTCATTTCTGGGCAAATTGGGAAGACACTTGTGTGTCAATTGCATACCCATCTCAGCCCTTGGAGATCTTCAGTATTCCCATGGATTGAGGTCACTTTGCCCTTAGGCATTATGTAAGATAAAATTATTATAATACATAAGAAAATTTATAGTTTATATATCTTATATACTATATATTATATATAGTACAATAATATATAAATTATAGGTAATATATACTTATATATAAGCTATAATATAATTATATATATCACCTATACAAATTTATAGAGAAATACCTAGAAAGAATGAAATAGTAAAGACTACAGATGATGTAAACATCATCATCAACACTGAAGAAGACTCAATACAATATCTGCATTGTATATATTCTTTTCAAGTGTACACTGAATATTTACCAAAATTTGTCTGCAGCAAGTGTGAACAAATTTCTAAATATAATAAATCATATAGAGTGTGGTCTCTGTCTTTACTGGGACTAAGCTACATACTAAGCTAGAGAACATAATGTGTTTAAAAACTAAGCAAAAATTTCTAAGTAAATTATGGCTAAAAGAAATCACCATGGAAACAACAAAATGTTTAGAACTAAATAAATACCAAAATATGACATGTAAACCTTATAGAATGGAGCCAACACTGTGCTTAGGGGGGAATCTGTAGTCTTTAATAAAACCTTTATTTTATTGTGAAAGATAAAAAGGTAAAAGCCAATCACCTAAACATTGTGTCAAGAAACTGGAAAAATACATAGAAATTAAATCTACCATAACATATAAATGGAAAAAATAAAATAAAGTAAATTATTTTATTAGAATACAAATATAAAACAGAAAAGATAAACAAATTGGTTAATTAAAAAAATAAATGAAATTGATAAACTTCTGCCATGACAGACCAAGATAAAAAGGAAGAGAGCACAAATGATCATATTAATATGCAAAAGGGGACAGTGCTACAGATACTACTAGAATGAATCTGAAGATGATATTATGAATAACTTTGATAATTTAGATGAGACACATAAATTCTCAGAAAATCATAATTTACCAAAACTGACAAAAGAAAAACTTATAAATTCTAATATTCCAATAAATATTATAAATACTGAGTCTGTAATAAAAAATCTCCCATAAAACTAAACACTCATTGGTCTTCAACAGTGGAATCTAGCAAAAACCAAAAAAAAGTAATAATGCCAATATTATGAAAACTTTTTCAGATAATTTGTCTTATGACAGAAAACAATATCAAATTTGACATTGTATATCAAAAAAGGAAAATCTTTATTACCATAGATGACAAGTTATAAACAAAACATTAATAATATAACTAATAACATATAAAATAAATCAGTTTTATTCCAAGAATCAAAGGGTAGTTTAATATTTGAAAATCAACTAGTTTAATTGCCATGTGATCAAGCAAATCCCACTTCTGGGCATATGTTCAAAAGAACTGAAATCAGTATCTCAAAGAGATGTCTACACTCCCAAGTTTATTATAGCATTATTCAAAATAGCCAGGATATGGAAACAACCCAAGTGTCCATCAACAGATGAACTGATAAAGAAACTGTGGTGTGTAACTACAATGCAATAATATTCCACCTCAAAAAAAGTAAGGAAATCCTGATATTTGCAACAACATGGGCAAACATGGAGGACATTATACTGAGTGAAATAAGTCAACACAGAAGGAAAAATACAGCCTGATTTTACTTATATGAGTTATCTAAAAATCAAAAACTCATAAAAGTACGGAATATAATATTAGTTGCCAGGAACTGGGGAGAGGGGGTTAAAGAAAATGAGGTGTTGTTAAATATATATAAAATTCTAGTCATGATAGGTCAATTAGTTCTAGGAATATGTTGAGCAACATGATTCCTATAGTTAACAATATGGTATTGTGCACTTCAAAATTTGTTGAGGGTAGGCAGCATATGAAGTGTCAGTAATGCACCAAAAAGGGGCACAAGGAAACTGAGAGGTGTTGGAAAAGTCTATTACCTTGATTATGGTGATGGTATCATAGGTGTTTGCACATGTTCAACTCATCCAATTGTACATATTAAATATGTGCAGTTCCTTGTATATCAATTATATCTTACTAAGGGTGTTAAAAAGAAGAGAATGTGTTACCAGTGTAAAAGTAAAAAACAAACAAACAAAAAACAGAATAGAAATCCAAAACCACACATATGTATATCTTAACACTTCATTTAGGACAAACTTGGCATTCTGAAAACAGTGTATCAAGTATGGACTTTTCAACATATTGTGATAGATTCATCTAGTTATCTGCATGTAGAAAAATGACAGTTGAGACGAATGGATAAAGAAGTTGTGGTTTATATATACAAAGGAATACTACTTGGCAATGAGAAAGAATGAAATCTGGCCATTTGTAGCAACGTGGACGGAACTGGAGAGTGTTATGCTAAGTGAAATAAGTCAGGCAGAGAAAGGCAGATACTGTATGTTTTCACTCATACGTGGATCCTGAGAAACTCAACAGAAGACCGGGGGGAGGGGAAGGGGGAAAAAAAGTTACAGAGAGGGAAGGAGGCAAACCATAATAGACTCTTAAATACTGAGAACATACTGAGGGTTGATGGAGGAGTTGGAGGGAGGGGAAAGCGGATGATGGGTATTGAGGAGGGCACCTGTTGGGATAAGCACTTGGTGTTGTATGGAAACCAATTTGATAGTAAAGTTCATATAAAAAATAAAAATAAATAAAAAACAAAAAAAGAAAAATGACAGTTGCTCTCTGTATTTTACCACGCACAAAAAGAAACCCCTGATGATGTTATTATTTAAAAATAAAATGTAAAAATGCTTACCTTATAGAAGGCACTGGAATAAAAAAGATTTCTTTAATAAGATTGAAATTATGGGGTCCCTGGATGGCTCAGTCGGTTGAGCATCTGATTCTCAATGCCAGCTCAGGTCATGATCTCACAGTTTGTGGGTTTGAGTCCCATATTAGGCTCTGCACTGACAGCATGAAGCCTGCTTGGGATTCTGTCTCCCTCTCTCTCTGCCCCTCCCCTACTCTCTATCTCTCTCTCTCAAAATAAATAAAAATAAACTTAAAAAAAACAATATTGAAATTATATTACCTTAAAGGAAATGTTAAAATTAAATCATACAAAAGAAACAAATAAAAAGAAATCTCCTCATAAAAGTTGACATTAAGAGAGAAGAGTGATAACCAATAGGATAAGAAAATATATTTTATATATAACTATTAACATTTACTCAAATCAGTCATTAGGAAAATGGCAGGTTGAGCACCATCTTGATTGCTGAATTTTAAACTCTGATAATTCTAAGTTTGACACAGATATGGAGTAATGAGAGCTCTCAACCACTGGTGATTGAAGAACAAATTGATAAAGATGACTTAAAATCATCTCCATGAATGTTTTTTGGCAGAATCTTCTAAGGTTGAATATGCAGATCCTTTGTAACCATATATACTCAGGTATACACTCAAATTGAAATTTGCATATGAACACCAAAGACCTACAAACATATTCTTAGCAACATTATTCATAATAGCCCAAACAGAAAAGAAACCCATATTTCTTTTTGACATTTTAAGGAACTGTAGCATATTCGTAGAATGCAATTACATATAACAACATATGCGTTATAGCTATATACTATAACATGAATGAAAAATACCAGCATAATGGTGAATAGAAAAAATTAAGGAAAAAAATACATATGCCTTGAAACAAAATAGTATGTAGAGTTAGACATCAAGATAGGGCTGTCTTTGTGGTAGAAGCTATGAATAGGAAGTTATTTTGGGGGTGCTAATAAATCTCTACTGTTTGACCTGGCATGGTTAGAGAAGTGTATTCATTTTGTAACAATTCATTTATTTCAACAAGTAAGATTTATATACTGGTGGATTTTTGAAATTTCTATACATATATATGTATGCTAAATTTCATATGTATACGTTATGTATATATGCATTAATAACAAATAAGGAAATGGCCAATCAGACATGATTCAGTAAAACAATACATGTAAAGATTTATACATCACCACATACATAAGATATTGAAATGATTTAATACTGAATATAAAGTAACTGCACATAAAATATGTAATGGAAATTTGAGGAACTTACTAATGACTAGAAATATTTTGTAAGTATACCCACTGGAAATTTTATGAATGAAAAAAGTAGAATTGTTTATAAATAAAAAGTATGCTCTACTTTGTAGATTAGAAAAAGCTGGAGAGAGATTAATGAACTAGAAAGTAGATATGACAATAGTGCAAAAATTTTGGCAGAGAAAAAATATGGAGAATATGAGTGACTCAAAACTATTGAGCAGAATGAAAATATCACATATAGTTCATCACAATTTTGAATGGTGACACTTATCTCTCAAATTTCTCTCCTTGAGTATAATAGGCTGAATGATAACCTCCATAGATGTTCACATCCTAATCCTCAGAACCTATGAATATGTTACCTTGAATGATAAAAGGGACCTTGCAGATTTGATTAAGAGTCTGCAATGGGTGATTACTTTGGATTATGTGGGTGGTCCAATGAAGCAAAAGGATCAGACTCAGTATTAGGAGATATAAGCACATAAGAAAGAATTTAGAGTGATGTGTAGAAGGAGCCATGGGCCAAGGAATAAAGGAGCCCGTAAAAGCTAAAAAAGGCGAGGAAACAGGACTCTTTCCTGAAGCCCCCAGAATGAACACAACTCTGTAAAACTTTAATTTGAGACTTCTAACCTCAAATACTCCAAGAGACAAAATCGTACTGTTTTAAGCCACTGTGTTTGGGGTAATTTGTTGCAGCAGCAATAGAAACCTAATACAATAAATTTGCTAATACATTCTCATTTAGCTACCTTTTTTCTTCAGTGCAAAATCCAGATGGGTCAACATATAATCTCACCCAAATTCCAAATATTGTCATTCTGTTTTATACATCTGAGACTTCTAATACATCTCATGTACCTAGCTTATTTAGCCCATAAAAAATTCATCTCTTTCTCTCTCTCTTTTTAAATAAGATGGCAGTAGACTGAAAGGGTAGGCCCTCAGGTCCCCTGCCCCAGCTTTAGGCAGAGTATCTTCTATTTTTTGAACATCCACTAACCAGTCCCTTAACTAATCTTGATGTAAACACGCCAATATCCTGATAAATACTTGTGGCTAGTCAGCTACTCTCTAATATGCCCACACAGTTATGGTCTTGTCTCACAAATTCCATGTTACCTTACCAAAAGTTAGTTATGTTTTTCTAAAATCTTTTTGTGTTTGTTGTACTTGTTTTCATAGGTATATTTTTAATTAAGCTTAATTAAAATTATATGAACCAACACAATATGAAGGCAAAAGAAAATTTTTTCCACAAAAGCTAAGTTATATGCACCGAAAAGATTCAATAAAAGCTGGTCACTAAAAATATTGTTTAATTAGATTAAAAAATTAGGGCAAAATTGAAAACTATCCAAAGAGGTTTATGCACTTAGCTTTCTTTTTGCAAGTGTAAAAGTTCATCTCTTAATGACAGTTGCAAACCCAAATGCTAGATTTTGGTCCTCCAAAATTGCTCATTTTCTATCAACACAGCTCTTAGAAATGAAGGTGAAACCCATGAACAGAGTCTGTGAACTGATTTGTAGTCCCTGACCTGAAAACACTTCTTTCCTCCCACTTATATCATTAAAGAAAAAGTAGTAGTTTGCTTTTATTTGAGAGGGCAACAAAATGTTGTCAAATCTTAAAGTCTTATCTCAAGAAATAGAAACTCTTTATCTTTCATGACATAATCTGGAGGAAATTTGTGAGCCTCAAAGATCACTACTCCTGTCCTTTATGTTGATAATGCTATGCTAGTTGGAGCTGGTGAATAGTAAATATGAACACTGAATTGCTTAACAAGACATATCTACACCAGAGGTTATGAGATAAATGCCTGAAAAAGTTCAGGAAAACTATCACGTCATTCAAATTATCAAGAGTCCAGAGGTCTGGTACCAGTCAGGTTATTCCCTCTAATGTGAAAAAAACATGAATTACCAAGGAAAATTATATCACGTTATGTGGGTCTTTTTAGATTTTGGAGAAAACATATACCACATTGCACATTTTTCTTTAACTCCTTTACTCAACTTCTTTGAGGACGCCAATTTTGAGTGTGGCTTGCAGAAAGAAAGGACCCTACAACAGATTCAAGTTATGACACAAGCTTCCCTGAGCCTTGGCCGTAGAGCCTAGAATATTCAGTAATATTGGGATTACCTATGGTAGAAAGTAATTATGGTATATTGTTTCCAAATATGGTCACTAACAATTTCACCAAAAAATTGTGCATGCCAGTCTCCCATCAAGAGAGGAAGACTCTTTTTCCTTCCTTTGAATCTGGGTTGGACTTTTGATTGGCTTTAATCAAGAGCATGAAGTAGAAGTAATACAGTACCAGCTATTAGCTGACTCTTAAGAGGCCTGGCAGCATCCATCTTCATTTTCTGAAGGACAACTATGCAAAAAGTTTCAAACTAGATCCCTGAATGCTACTGGCTAGGTGAATTGACAGACTGGATTCCAACAGGAACCAATTTGGTTCCAATTTGTCAATTGACAATTTGAAACAGTAGATTACAAATGCAAGGCAAGGGGCAAGTAGGACTATATTTGGAGTTAATTAGGGTGCCTCTTAGTAATTCCTTGCCGGGTATTTCCTAGGTAAAAAAGTCAAAACAACACACACATATGCACACACACACACCACATACAAGTAAGACAACCAACAACTCCTGCCACACCATCAATTAAAGAATCACAAACAACTGAAATGCTCATAGAAGGAGGGCACCTGTTGGGATGAACTCTGGATGTTGTATGGAAACCAATTTGACAATAAATTTCATATTAAAAAAATAAATAAATAAAATAAAAGACAAAAAAAAGTTAATGGGAACCTGAAACAGGTAGGGGATAAAGGTATCTATACTAACCAGTTTAGAGCTCTTTACCCAGCCTTAGAAGCAAAGGCGGTAGTGACTAGTATTTTAGGTTTTATGTGGGAATATGACAGAACTGATATCACTCCAAATTATAAGGCAGTTAATCTGATTTGTATCGTGTGTTGGGGACGTAAACTTTTCATCCAATTGAAAGCCAGGTGCTGAGGGGTATAATGTGTGAACAGTGTTGAATATCTTCTGTTTGTCCATTCTACTCTTAATTAATTATCTTTGCACCCTGCCATCTACTCCAAGAAGCTGACCTATATGATTAATCAATAGGATCTCTTAGCCTACACTCTTTTTTTCATCCTGAAAGTGTACATTTTTTCCTTCTTCTTTTGTTTTTGTTTTTTCCCCATAAATGTTTTATTTAGTTTTAGTAGTTAACTTATAGTGTAATAATGGTTTCAGGAGTAGAATTTAGTGATTCATCACTTACATATAACACCTATACTGTTAAGTCCAATGTTATCAAAAGGAATCCTTAGCATATTTGGAAAGAGGAGAGTAAGATCAGGGTATCAGTTTCTCTAACTCCTTCCGTGTTTGATAGATTTAGGCTGGCTGTGCCTCTTGAAAAAAGCCACTGCCCCAAAGTAACTTTTCCACAAGACTCTCTCCTTAGTTCCAGTAACCTGCACCCTTCCTTCATCTCTCATGACCATATGGATGATAATGGCCACTTTAATACTAGCCATGCCTGGTTTTATGTTGTGCAAAGCTCTGTAAATAACTCATTTTTGATACTTTCCTTATATATCCTAATTAGTTTGTGCTTTCTGTTACCTGATAAGATCCTGGCTGATACTGTAGTTATTTTAAAGGAGGGAAAGTAAGGCATATGGAATAAAAGAGCCACTAAAGTTGACAAAAATAATTGGTAACGTTTTAGTTTCCCACACTTCTTTCATTACCCCTAGGAATCAAGGTATTTTATATAATACATTGCAATAGAGTACAAAAAAGTATTTTCTAGACTGTATCATAGTCTTAAAATTCTATCTATGTCCTTCCATGAGATGTTTTTTTTTCCTACTCATCATTATCTGCCTCCCTCCTACCTTTTACATCCTGGCTTACTACTGTCAACTCAGGCTCATCTTCTTTTGCCCTCTCTTTCACCAATACCTTCCAATCATTTCATTTCTGAGCCCTTCCTATCCATTGTAATTGATCTCTGTGCTTTTTACATTAGTCAGTGCCAGTGTAACTAGTAGGCCCTGAAATGTTAAAAATCATTACACAACATTGATGTATCTCCTTGTATTCCTTTCTCACACAAAATCTGATGCTGGCTAGGACACCCTCCAAAGCAGCAATCCTCAACACAGTGCTTCTAGTATCTGGACTGTTTCTATCTTACCCCACAGTCATCTCAACACATGAAATTTATGGTCACTACTGAAAATAATGAGAGAGATTGAGGAGGTAAGTTGTTCTTAACTGCTTTTCTCAGAAAGGACCCATATCATCTCTGTCACAGTCCATGAACCAGATGAAGCATGGTTCCAAATTAACTCAAGAGAATCTATGAAATATAAAATAACATGGATCTATCTTTTCTGCATCCACAATTGCAAATAATTCTGGGTATACTTTTTTATTATTATATGTTGATAAACAAAAGTCTGTCTTCTCCAAGCCTTCACATATAAATAGCAGAAAGAAGACAGAAAGATGTACAACTAAATTATTTTTTAAATATTTATATACTTAGGCATACATTTTTTCCCTATACACTTCTGCATGTGAATTGAGCACAATTATATAAAGAAAAAGATCTGCTAGCTAAAATCACATATTAATATATTTAGGCGACTATCTACAACCTCCCCATCAATCATTTTTTATAATAACTTAGTTGAAGTAACTAATTCTTGTTAGATGTGGTAAGAATAAGGAAACTGCATGTTTCCGAAGTTTCTCTGGTAAAAAAAAAAAGTTACTTAAAATGTTTAAATATTGATTAAATAAATAAATAAAATAAGTAGTAATATTCTAGTGTGTACACTTGCCTTTGCATATCAATGGATATGCTTAATTTTTAATGACAATATAAAGTTGAAAATAAATTTAAAAAAAAGTAAACCAACTAATCAGCAAAACAAACAACACATTGGAAGTTAGTAATGCCTCCAAATCCAGTAGCTCATCTTGTGATCTAAAGCAAGAACTGTGACTGTGGTATACTGATATTTCAGGACTTTGTTGGATTATTCCATTCAGCTTTAGGGAAAGAGAGCAATTTATCAGACCTCTCTTTACTGCATCAGCTAAAATCTGCCCTCGTCATTTCTATCCCCCTATACTAATGAAACCCAGTAGCAGGGTATCAGGACCCTACCTTTCAAAGCTTTTATCTATTTAATTCTGTTTCCCAAATCAGACAGTGACATGATCCAGATGACTGTTACAGAATACCAATCTCTTTAGAAAGACTTCCACTGGCATGTCTGTACAAATCCTATGATTTTTTATACTTCCCCAATGCCTCTACAGTCTGAATCCCAAAGACTTTACAAACAAAACAAAACAAAACAAAACAAAACAAAACCCCACAAAAACCCTCAACCCTAACTTCTATAAATTCATGTGATTTTATTAGATTAGAGAAGGTAGAAATTCTATATTTTGAATAATTAGACTTATACATCCTTACTTCTCACACATATATTATTACTTTATATCACTTACCTTGTGGAATAAATTTTTTAAAATGATCTCATATTGGAATCAATTTTCAGCACAGTTACAATTCAAAAATATAGATCTTATAATTAGGTAAAACTGAAGTACAAACTATAATGATTTTAATGTAGAAGTAAAAAGGTTTTAAATACTAGTAAAGGTATTTCCTGAATGTTATAAATTGTAAGGGGATAGTGCATTGTATACACATATGTAAGAGAAAGATAAGGAAAGTCCAATTATATATTTGACTACTTAATAACTATATATGCTTCTAAAATTTTTCAAGAAGGCACTTTTAGGAAATGTTATTACAAGCTAAATTGCATGAGGGCAATATTTATTTTCATGTACATGATAAGATTTTTTTTGTTTTAATAAGAGAACTTTTTATGTGTGAAAAATATTGAGATTGAAAAACAAAGCACTATACTCCCTATTAGTATAAAAGCACTGGATTTCAAACAGAGAACATCTTTTGTAAATCACAGTATTCATAGTATTCTGTGGTGGGTAGAGAAACACATTATCTTTTTCCATTTACTGCCACAAACTTTTATGCACCAAAAATTTGTAAAATAAAGTGTAGCTCTTTTGATCTTCCAAAACCTATAAAGAGCCTGAAATTCCCTATAATTTCAATTTTTAAAATGTCCATTTATTTATTTTGAGAGAGAGAGACTGGGGGAGGGAGAGAGAGAGACAGACAGACAGACAGACAGAGAGGGAATTCCAAGGGGCTCTGTGCTGTGAGCACAGAGCCCCGATGCGGGGCTCAATTGAGATCGTGACCTGGGTCCAAAATCAAGAGTCGGACTCTTAACAGACTGAGCCACCCACGTGCCCTCTATAATTTCATTTAGAATGAGCCTTATCTACTCGTGCCGATTACCAAGGAAGTTTCCATTAAACAAAAACAATTTAAATTTTATTGTTTTAAATGAAAACTTCGGAAATGAATAAGGCATTATACATTGTGGTACATTACATTACACAATATACATTACACAATAAGTGGTAATTTTTAATTTTTAGGAAATGGAAAATAATGACAGCAAATTCAATTTTGCCATGATGTTCTTATGTTTTTCTCTCTTCTCGAACTCAGATATTCTACTTTACCTAAGACATACTGAATAGCAAAAAAAAAAAAATATGATTTGTAGTGTGTTTATTTCTTTAATATGAATTCCTTAAAGGCCTAATATCAAGCGATTATCAAGTAAAGGGATTGCCTTCATTTTACATGCTCATTCTCTCCCATGATTCAAAAGGCTATTACAATGGTAGATTTTTGGTTTGGGTGATTTCATTAATCACTTACTCTAAAAAGCTTTTTATTTGGGGAAAAAATGCAAACTGACCTTCACAGCATTAGTCGTGATTAGTTATCATAAATTAGGGTTTTTTTGTACATATGTTTGTATATATACATATGTTCTATATGTATAAGCAAAAATAAAATACTTAATCTTTTCCGAATATTTTTTCTTTTGAAGTACTTAAAATCACCATTGATTCCCCAAACATTTAATTCTATTGTTTGAAATTATGATAATATATTTTAGCAGTTCTCTACTATGTCATATAGCATATTTAATTTTCCTTTTTTCCCCTAGTAACAAAAATGCTGCAGTAAAACTCACTTATATATTTCCAGACTAATTGTTTTAATATTTTTTATGGTAAAATCTTGGAGGTGTACTTTTGTGCTCAGAAAGTATACACAACTGTATGCTTTAAAATAGACGTACATTTTGATAAATCACTGTAAAATAAAGCTATAAAAATTTGTCCTTCTGCAGCATGAGACAAAAGTGCCTATACAACCACACTAAGGACATTCATCAATATTGTATATTGTCATTATTTTTTAAAATATTCTGTGATATTTAAAAAAAGATCTTGTGATACAAAATGTATTGCAAATATCCCTTCTCATTGTGTGTTTTTCATTTTCTAATCTTTAGTGGTGCCTTCCTAAGAATAAAGGTCATTTATTATTAAGTATTTAAGAGTTTTATAGAGGCATAATTGGCACACAATTAACTGAACATAATTAAAGTATGCAACTTGATAAGTTTGGTTATATGTATATATCTAAGAAACCATCGCCAAAATCAAAATAATGAATATATTGACCATCTCCAAAAGTTCCTTTATTACAAAAAAAATTATGTATATATAAGTTATACAAATGATGATTTGATAAACTTAGACATAGTATAATGATTACTATCTAGCCCAAGATTTCTACATCAGGAACTATAAAGTATTTTTGAGAGAAATACAAGTTCTCCATCATCAGAGGGTTCTGCAAAGGTCCTGAATTGCAGAGGACTCAAGGTTAAAAAAAAATTATAAAGCCTTTTGAGGAAAACATGGGAGTTGTCTTTAAGATCTTGGTAAAAGCAAAAGGCCCTACAATTGCCTTTTCAAATGACTTGTACTCAACTCTTTACTCTTCATGTTGTTGGCTATGACTCTTTCAGCTTCAGTTTAAATAACTATGTCTTTTAAAGGCCTTACCCAAGTATATTCCAATACCAATTCTCATTGAAGTCTGTTTCTTTAATTCTAATCATACTTGATACTTGGATATTGTGGGTTTATATGTTTTTCATGTGTCTACGCATGACAAGAATTTCTGTGAAGGTAGGACTGATGTTTGTCTTCTTCAAGATGGTGTCCTAAGGATCTAGCACAATGCCTAGAAGAGGGTACAACTTCTTAAGTGTGTGTTTAATGAGCAATTAAATGCTCAAGACTAAACAATCCTAAAAACAAACAAACCTCCCCAACTCTTCATTCCTTCAAATTCTGATATATCTTGGGGCTTTAATTTGTATTTTTTCCTTTTTGCAATCTATATGTGCCTCCAAGGCACTTATTTTTTTTTTTTTCTACTTTGGCTTTAATTAGCATTTTAAGTTGATAACTTCCAAATCATTGCTGCCAACTTGCCATTTTTTCTAAACACCAAGGAAGTATATACCACATTTTTCTGGAAATTCTAAGTTATTTCTTCCACTGAAAACTTAAATTCGGCAAGTCCAAAATTGAGCTAATTACCTTCCCTTCCCTGACTTCAAACTCCCTCTTTTCCAGTAATCTCTTGATCTCAGTGAATGAAATCTGTGGCTTCCTATTTGTCATTCAGAAATCAAATGTTACCTTTGCCCATTGCCTACCATGTCTTTGATCACTCTATATAGCCTATCACATACCCTATGATCTTTCTGATGCACATGACCATGCTATATCCTTCTCAGAACTTTTCTTATCATTTCCTATAGCTTAAAGTCCAGACCAAATTTATAGTGCCACATCTTTCACATTCGGGCTCCTGATCTTCTCGTCTATCTGGCTAGTGTTTCTGCTACCCCCGTATATTCTGGTCCTCAGACATACAGAGTCCTTCAATTATAGAAAATAAAGATTGATGACTTCCTTCCCAAATCATTAACTGTTTACTGTCTGTGATGTTCACACTGTATCTCCAATGTTACTGTCCATCTTTTCCACCTTGCTCTTTGAAGAGACTAATCCTAGAATCTACTTCAGGAGATCCTTGCACATCAAACTGTTGGATTTGGCAATAGAAGATACCTTAGAACGGAGGATTAGAAGAAAGAGGATTTAGGGCATTGATTTTCCTCACTCCCTTTCTGCCAGGTTACATTCAGTTATCCATTTAATTCCCACAGCTCCTGACCCTTTCCATACTGCTACACTGGGTTTGAGTAATTGGTCTTTCCTCTAGCTCACAGAGGCCTAATGGTGCCTATACTTTGACCTCTAGAATACCGTATCTCCCTTGTTGGTTTCCTTTTGTAAACAATTCCTTTATTAAATTCTCTGAGTTTGATTGTACCATCTGTTTCCTGCCACAACTCTGAGTGATAAAGGTACTAACATATGTATGAATTGGCAAATAATTTTAAGTGAAGGAAGTAAATTTTAAAAATGCTGAAGTTTCTGAATCTAAATAAGCCTGAACTTACTTTAGGTCCTAAGAACAAGGTTTAATTGTAGAGATTTTAAAAATATTTAGTTATATAGAATTTTATGTGTTAATAAAAGAATTTTTAAGCCTACTTTGTTACAGGTCTACATATGAAGCTTGTTTTCTGTTAAGAATAAGACAAATTTCAGTATAATTTGGGATCATATAATTTCATTATCATTTTCATTAATACTTTTGAGCCACCGTGCCTTGTTTAATATACTATTAGTTAACAGAATAAATTATTTGTGAAAACTAAAACAAAGTTAGGGACAAGAGCTGCCCATAAACACAGGATTGGTTTCCCAAATAATTAGTAATGTCACAGACATTACCTAGGAAAAATCTAACAATTATATTAAAAGTATTAATTATTATGGCACTGTATGTTAAAATAAATTTATAATAAAATGCACTTGACTAGCTATAAATGCTTTAATTTCATGTAAAATGTAAGAACTAATTTGTTTCCATTCCAGAAAATATCGGTAGGCATGATTACCAAATTTATTGCTTATAAATTCTATCCTAAGGATGAATTTATTTATTTATTTATTTTTAATTTTATTTTTGGGACAGAGAGAGACAGAGCATGAACGGGGGAGGGGCAGAGAGAGAGGGAGACACAGAATCGGAAACAGGCTCCAGGCTCCGAGCCATCAGCCCAGAGCCTGACGCGGGGCTCGAACTCAACGGACCGCGAGATCGTGACCTGGCTGAAGTCGGACGCTTAACCGACTACGCCACCCAGGCGCCCCAAGGATGAATTTAAAGTACGGTGCATCAGAGGTGGCTGGGTGGCTCAGTCAGTTGTGTTGGCTCAGGTCATGATCTCACAGTTCGTGAGTTCAAGCCCCATGTTGGGCTCTGTGCTGAGGGCTCAGAGCCTGGAGTCTGCTTTGGATTCTGTATCTCCCTCTCTCTCTGCCCCTCCCCTGCTTGCACTCCATCTCTCTCTCTCTCTCTCTCTCTCTCAAAAATAAGTAAAAACTTGGGGCACCTGGGTGGCTCAGTTGGTTAAGCATCTGACTTTGGCTCAGGTCATGATCTCACTCTTCATGAGTTCAAGCCCGGCATTGTGCTCTGTGCTGACAGCTCAGAGCCTGGAGCCTGCTTCAGATTCTGTCTTCCTCTCTCTCTCACACACTCACAGTGTGTCTCTCTCAAAAGTAAACATTACAATTTTTAAAAAAAAAATAAGTAAAAATTAAAAAAAAATTAAGTGCAATGCATTATTACTAATATACAATTAATAAATTGCATTTTACTTATTTATTATTAATTAATTTATTTATTTATTTTGCTTTTCTGGAGATTTGCATTGCATAATTCTGTGTGTTCAGAGCACCCAGCTTACATAATACCAATGATTTTTTTCTTTTTGGTTTAGATGTGCAATTCTTTAATCTCTCTCATATGATGACTATAGCTTTTACTCTACTTTCTCTTTTTCTATTTGCACATCAAATCAGGTCTATTTTCACAGGGCTGCATGCATAGTTTCAAGTCTTTTCTTTTCAAATTGTTTTTTTTTACCGAAGCTACTGTTTTTATTTACTATGATTACAAAATCACATTAATAGTATATTTACCAAACTGAGACCTGTATCTACATATTAATGGTGTTTTCAGCCAAGGTAGTGTAAATTTAGAACATGCAGACTTAAACATAGCTGAATAATAATTAACCATACTGTATTGTTATATATCTTCAGATGATACTTCTCTTTTTACAAGTTAATAATAAATGATTCCCCAGTCTTTTTGCTTGTTTCTTTGTGACCATTCTTTGCTCTTAGAGTGTTCAGAAAATTGATCTTGAAGCCAAACTACCAAGGAGATTACATCATAACTTACAGCAGCTTATTTTAAGTGACAATTGTGACAAGGCAGTATCACCTTGCAGTTGCAGACGCAGTTAATGTCCTATGGTTTTCTATTATGCTTTCTCTAATGCATCTTGATTTGTCATTCTTGTGGCATCCTCCATATGGAAATAGATACAAACATTTTTTTTCTATTAATTAGCAATGGTATGGATATATTGAGTAGACTACAAATAACATACATGCATTGTGGAAAAAAAGAGTGTTTCTGTATATTTTTGTTATATAAAATTTTTAAAGTATTCCTGAGATATCTGAAAAGTTTATATACCTATGAAATTCAAAGCCTAAACTAGCTTTTGAGAGTATATCAGTCTTAGAATGTAATAAGAAATGTAATAAGATATGTGAAGTCATACGAAAAGAATTAATCTATGATGTAATGGGCTTAGTAATGAAAATGGAGAGTAAAGATAGAAGCAGGTTGTTAACTCTTGATCCCTCAAGATGCAAAACTCAATTGAAAGCTAATGTCATTTTGTTTCATCCAAATATAATCTTCACCTCTGTTACCCAAATTTTCTTGCCTCAAGTTTTATGTGGAGAAGTCTTCAAGGTAGGCATAAATGTATTTTTGTGTTTTTTTGCTTTGCTTATATTTTCTTTGTTATAAGCCATATTTTTCTAATGAAAAGGGTAAGATATAAGGGCATAATTTAATTATTTTTCTTTCTCTTTGCTGTATGTTCTCATTTAACTCTGCAAAACTGAGGGCAGAGAATATACTGTAAGAAACACCCGGGTGAATAGATTTCTAACATTGTAGCACAAAAATTTTTTTAAAAAGCAAATTTAAGAAAAAAGAAACAAAGATAATGAGAGAGGAGATGAAAGCAGACTGTGTCAGTAAAACATTGGAAAGTATAAGGAAAACAGATAAATAAAATAACTTAGCATATCAGATTTCTTAAAAATTTAAATGAAAATTAACTGCCTACATGGTGGAAATAAAACAACAGTGTTTTGTAGAGAATCCTAGAAAGCATAGAGAATTAGAGTTTTGGATAATTTTAAAATCTGAATATTAAAATCCAAAAATAGGAAGATTGATTAAAAATGTGGTTAAGGAGAAGATTAATCCCCAGATCCCCTGTTCTAGTCCTTATTATCATGTGACCAGCCCTCTGGCTCCCAGTCCTACCTAAACATTAGCAGAAGTAAATAGTTTACTCTCTAACACTGGAACAGATAAGTGCTAGAATATGAACACTAGACACAGAAGAGAATGAAAGTGATGAAGTGCCCTATTAAATATAGGCAGATTAAGTGAAAATTATCACAATGAATTCTGATGCTTCCAAGTTCTCTCTTTTGAATTCTCTCAAAATAATGAAATCCAAGTTTAGTCAATGCACTGAGAATTCCCTTCTGGGGAAACTAATTTGGCCAAGAGAAAACAAAACAAAACAACAATATACTGATTTTAGTGGATTCTCCAATAAAAGACCCAGTGTTCTGACCTATCTGTTTCTGTGGTGAGGAGCACCAATGCCCAATGAAGTTCCCAATAGCACACTAGTATTTCATTTATAAACCCTCCAACAGAAAAATGTTTAGGCTAAAACAGAAAGAAATAACTAAGAGAAAAAAGATGAAAGAGATCAGATACATAGTTGGAATATATTTGCATTTACTTAAGTTCTCAAGAAATCACAAAAATGAGGACACCTGGGTGGCTCAGTTGGTTAAGCATCCGAATCTTGATTTCAGCTCAGGTCACGATCTCATGGTTCATGAGATTGAGCCCCAAATCAGGCTCTCCAGAGAAAGATTCCCAAGCAGCCTCTGTGCGGTCTCTATTCTTCCCCCACTCTCTCTCACACACACTCTCTCAAAATAAATTAATAAATAAAATTTTTTAAAAATCACAAAAACATATTCCTTTGGATTTTTACTCAGATGGCCACAAAAGGATTTGTTCCACCAAAATAGGAGTACTCGAGGAATTATTAAGTAATTAAATAATTCAAGAAGACATAAGAAATTTAGGAAGACATGTGTTTTTGGAAAGACTGATCCAACCCAAGAAAAGCAAGAAAGACATCTCCTAATGAAGAAAGATTTCCCTAGCCATTTAAAGATTTCCCCAGCCATATAAACAGCAGGATCAGAAAACACATAAAAACACATAAAGGAATGCTGGAGGATGTTGGAGGGGTAAAAATGGAACTAGTGGTTTTCTTGAGGAATTTTACCTAATTATAAGAAAAGTTGTATTACTCTTAGAGTTTGTGGATGAATAAGTGTTAAGCTCTGGCACTGGGAGAAAAAGTATGACCAGTGTGAAATAAATCCAGAGGACTCTCCAAAAGAAAGGCCTTGGGGGAGGTGACTTTATCAGAGCCTTATCAGACATGGGAGAAGGAGCATTACACAAACCCAATTCCTTTAGTTCTCTTGTCTAGCCTAAGAGGAGGGGTTGGAGAAAGGGAACACTTGTGAATGTTACCATGCAGGGATGCTGGCTCTGTGAAAGACTGAGATTTAATCATAAGATTATAGAATGCTTATGTTCTACCCCACATTGCCACCACACAAACAGAACTTCCTTAAAATAAGTGGATTATAATTGTAAGAGATTTAAGACAGCAAGAAACACACGCTAAGAGGAGTGCTTAAAGTCCACAGGTGCAGGGGATATGAAACCACTAGACATGAGAGTAATTTGAAGCCTCTTAGCACCTACAACCATAAAATATGAAACAGAACACACTCTTAGCCATATTATAATAAAGGCACACAGTAAAGGTCTGTTTATTTCAGTTTCAATTACCTAAAATATTATGTTTGTCTTTCAACAAAAAGTGTTAAAGACAAGAAGAAAATACTGCCTGAATAGACAGAGTAAGAATCTAAACCAGACTCAGATACAACAAAAATTTTGGAATGATAAGACAGAACATATAGAGCAACTATGATTAATAAGTTAGGGCTAGAGTAGAAAAAGTAGAAAACATGCAAGAATGAATAGGTAATGTAAGCAAAGAGATGGGAACTCGGAAGAAAAAAAGGAAATACTAGAAATCTGAAACACTAAAACAGAAATGAAGTATGCTTTTGTTTGGCTGTAGACTGGACCTACCAAAGGACAATATCAGTGGGGGTGAATATTGGGCAGTAGATATTCCCCAAGCTGAAATGCAAATAGAAAAAAAAATAAATAAGCAAACAAACAAACAAACAAATAAATAAAGGTGACTAGAGCATCTGTAGACTGTGGGACACTTCAAAAGGCATAACATGCATAATTGGAATACAAAAAGAAAAAGAAGACAGCAGAGCAGAAATATACTTGAAGTAATAATGGCCAAAACTTTGGAGAAATCATTGATGACAAAAACCATGGCTCCATTAAGCTCAGAGAAAATAGTATAAGGAAATACCAGAAAATCTACAACTAGGTACATCATATGTGTATTATTAATCAGGATTCTTTGGAGAAACAAACATATAAAAGATTTATTATGGGAATTGGTTCATGTGATTATGGGTGAAGTCTCACCCATTATTTTATTATAAATTACATCATCGTTATAAAAGAAGTCTCACAATATGCCATTTGCAATCTGGAGAACCTGGAAAGCCAGGAGTATAATTCAGGTGAGTCCAAAGGCCTGTGAATCAAAGGAGCTCATGAAAAATAACTCCCTGTCTAAGGCTAAAGGCCTCCAAAATGGGGAAGGGCAGGGCAGAAGGGGCAGTGAGAGGTGCTAGTTTAAGTGTCAAATGTCAAAGGCCTGAGAATCAGGAGCTCTGATATCTGAGGGCAGAAGACAGATATCCCAACTCAAGAAGAGAGAAAGAGAATTTTCCCTAGGTTCTAAAAGAATCTTTTTGTTCTATAGAACCTTTTTGTTCCAACCACACTGGTGAAGACATCTTCTTTCCACAGTCTAAGGACATAAATGCTAATCTCTTCCAGAAACACCACTGTAGACACACCCAGAAATAATGTTTTACCAGCTAGTTAAGTTGACCCATTAATCATCATAATATGCAAACTTCAGAAAAACAAAGACAAAGAGGAAAGTTTCCAAATAAATTAGACTGGGGGAAAAAAAAACCAACATTAAAAAAACTGTATCTCACATATAGAGAAAAAGGAAAGAATTCATTCTATTTTTTTCAGAAACCATGCAAGCAAAAAGAGAATGTAGTGAAATATTTAATATGAAGAAAGGGGAAAAACATGATCATAGAATTCTATATCAAGCAAAATTTTTCTTTAAATTTCAGAGAAAAATAAATGTATTTGTAAACAAACCAAAACCTAGAGAATTCATTGTTAGCAGACATGCCGAGCAAGAAGTGTTAAAAGAACTTTTTCAGGTAGAAGCAAGTGATGTAAGTCAGAAACTCAGATCTATATAAAGAAAGGAAGAGTGTTAGAAAGGTGATTAATAAAGGTTAAATAAAATATTTTGCTTTTCTTATTCTTCATTGATCTAAAAGATAACTGTTTTTAAAGTAAAATAGCAACAATACATAGGGTGATTACAGTATATGAATAAGTGAAATTAATGACCACAATGCCATAATGGATGGGAGGGAAGCACTGGGAATATCCTTTTATGAGGAATTCCAAAAAGGAAATAATTAGGTTCAGTTGGTTTCTACGGTGAATTTGACCAAATATTTAAGGAAGAAATGATATCAATTCTCTACAGGATCTACCAGAAATAGAAGCAGAAGGAACACTTTCTAACTCGTCTATGAGTTACAGTTATATTAATATCCTATTAGTACTGCCCTAATACTAAAACTATAAAAACATCTTGTAAGAAAACAAAACCACAGAACAATATTTCTCATAAACATGCTATTCATATGTAAGAAAGTCAATATAAATATACATTTCATACCATATATAACAAATATTCATGAGTAATGGATTCAACTGCCACAAAAAAAAAAAAAAAGGATTGAAGAATAAAGATGTAAAGAAGGTACAACCTAAGGATCAGGAAAGACTACCTAAGCCAGAGTAGAAATTTAAAGTTTGTACAAATAAGATACTGACAAGGATGCAGAGCCAATGGATCTCTCATACATTACTCATGAGTATGTAAAATGGAATAACCATTCTGGAAAACAATTTGACAGTTTCTTATAAAGTTAAACATACAGCTAACATACAACATGACAATAACACCTTCAGCCATTTATACCAAAGAAATAAAAATATATTAATTAAGTGCATAAATATTACAGACAGTAGAATATTAATATTACATAATATATATTAATGAAATACATCTCCAATAGCAAATGTTAGACTTGCCATCTCTACTATTTCAGCTGATAATTAAAGAAGTACACAGGGGTGGTTGTAGGAGTGAACCTTGGTCAAAAGTCCTATTATGAGGAAAATGTCTGATGTGTATGTAAAACACCAAGGAAGCTGAAGTCTTTTAATAAGAAGCAGAGCAATAGATAACAATTTCAAAAAGATAATGGGAGAAGAGAAACTTTGAAAGAACTCTTGCTTTTACTCTAAGTCATGTGGAAAGCCTCTAAAAAGTTGGGAACAATGGCATGCATGACATTATCTGAATTATACTCCTAATAATTCCCCTTGGTTGCCATTGGATAGGAGAAAGTAATAAGGCAAGACCAAAAGGTGACCAATTAGGGTATTGCAACAAATCATGAGATAAAAATATGGCCACTTGGGCAAAAATAGCAATGGAAATTCTAAGAACTGATCAAATTCTGGTATATATTTCAATAGAATCCACAGAATGTACTGGGAGATTGAATGTAAATTGGAGAGGAAGTATGAAAGATGGCATCTGGATTCAACTTGTGCTACTAAAATAATTGAATTCACAGTTTCAAGGGAATGTTCAGAACTCAGTGTTGGACACTTTAATGATGAAAAGTGTATTACAGGCACCTAAGTGGAAATATACAGTAACAATTGAGTATGTAAATCCAGAGTTAAGAGGAGATAACTTGGATAAGGATGTACATGTAGGAGCTGTCATCATGTAGATGGTAGTTGAATTTGAATGACATCACCAATCACCTGAATAGAAAGAAAGAAGAAAAGAGGTCTATTCAGAGTTTAGAGAGGGATATTTTTAGGCACCATAGCAAATAATAAATAACGAGGTTGATCCCATAATATCTGATTGATAAACAGTCTTCCTATTCTTCCTTCCACAACTATGAAATGATACTGGTTGGCAGGCTTTTATGTGAAGATTTGGAATTGTTAGAATATAATTTTCTTTGTATGAAGAACTGTAGGCTTAAAGGAACAAAAATATAACACATCTTGGGTGTCTTAAAATGTCACACAAAAATTCTTTGCAAAAATTGCCTTCATTTTCAAAGTCTCCTGTTTTTCACTTGACAGTGGTGAAAAATTGTCTTTATTCTTTTAAGTGTATACCTGTTTAACATAGTAAGACTTTTAGGTTATTTCCTTTAAGCATAGAGTAGTCTTTATGTTAAAGTGACGGATTTGTTGGTGTATAGGGAAGAGAATAAACTATGTATGTACGAACGAATGTACTGGTAAAAGTAACTAATGCGCATTATATCTGTAATTATTTATTTTTCCCATTTTCTTTTGGATACTTCCTGGCCTTTATAGAAAAGTTTGTTGTTACTTTTTTGATGGAATTTTTCCAATATTAGATCAGATATTTAAAGAGATTTAGATTGAGGAAATGGCCTTTCCTGTATAGCACATCTAGTTTGCATTTATATGAGCATATCTGCAACTTTCAATCTGGTTAAACATAAAGTTCCTCTTGGAAGAAACTAGGTATTAGAACTTTCAAAATGTATTAGACTAGACTGGTTTCTAGTCTACTTAAATCTTATAAAAAATATCAATTTTCTATGTGACTTTTTTTATAACCCCCAATTTTTTTGTCATTATATCAATTCATTATTTAAAAAGCTTGTAGGATTTAAAATATATAGAAATACAGTTAAAATGTAAATGTCCTTCAGATAACAGTAACAAAAAATTAGGGGAAAATGGCCATATTCATTAATTTGGCATGAAATAAATTAAATATTTGTATGACCAATGTGTTTATTTAATTGGCTAATTTTTTCAGATCTCAGGTGCAAATTTGGATAAAGCATACTGTTAGTTTCTTGAGAATAATTCTA